>NC_132909.1:61870962-62238462 GCF_047675955.1 Chlorocebus sabaeus | reverse complement strand
CAGACACGGAATCTTCCGGTGCCTCGATCATGGCCCTCCCAGCCTCCAGAACCGTGAGAAATAAATTTCTAGACCTGGGACAGCAGCTGATGCCTGTAGTCCCAGCACTTCAGGAGACCAAGGTGCGAGGCTCTCTCAAAGCCAGGAGTTCAAGACCAGCCTGGGCAATATAATGAGACCTCATCCCTACAGAAAAATAAATTTTAATTAGCCGGGCGTGGTGAGTGTGGGCCTGTGGTCCCAGCTACTCAGGAGGCTGAGGTGGGAGGATGGCTTGAGCCCAGGAGGTCGAGGCTGCGGTGAGCTGTGAGGGCACCACTGCACTCCAGCCTGGGCGACAGAGCAAGACCATGTCTTAAAAAACAAAAATTTTTAGGCCGGGCGCGGTGGCTCACGCCTGGAAACCCAGCACTTTGGGAGGCCGAGGTGGGTGGATCACGAGGTCAGAAGTTTGAGACCAGCCTGGCCAACATGGCGAAACCCCGACTCTACTAAAAATACAAAAATAAAAATAAAAATACAAAAATTAGCTGGGCGTGGTGGTGCGAGCGTGTAATCCCAGCTACTTGGGAGGCTGAGGCAGGAGAATCATTTGGACCTGGGAGGCGGAGGCTGCAGACACCGGAGATCACACCACCACACTCCAGCCTGGGTGACAGAGGGAGACTCTGTCTCAAAAAAATAAATAAATAAAGACAAGCACTGAGGGAGATTTGAAAAGACACAGACACAGAAGGGAGGGGCTGTGTGAAGACAGAGGCAGACAGCGGAGGGGGCGTGTGCAGCCGAGGACCCAGCGCCGGCCTGCAGGCACCAGACGCCGGAGGGCCTGGGACAGAGCCTCCCTCAGCGTCTCCTGCAGAAACCAGCTCTGCCCAATCTTGGCTCGGACTGTGGGCCCAGAACTGTGATAGAACAAGTCTGTTTGTGTGTGTGTGTTTTGGTTTTAGTTTTGCTTTGTTTTTGTTTGTTTTTTGAGACGGAATCTCGCTCTGTCGCCCAGGCTGGAGTGCAGAAGCCGATCTCGGCTCACTGCAAGCTCCGCCTCCCGGGTTCACGCCATTCTCCTGACTCAGCCTCCCCAGTAGCTGGGACTACAGGCGCCCGCCACCTCGCCCGGCTAGTTTTTGTATTTTTAGTAGAGACAGGGTTTCTCCGTGTTGTCCAGGTTGGTCTTGATCTCCTGACCCCGTGATCCGCCCGCCTCGGCCTTCCAAAGTGCTGGGATTACAGGCATGAGCCACCGAGCCCGGTCTCTGTGTTTTAAGCCCCACAGTTTGTGGTGGTTTGTTGTGGTTTGTGGTGGTTTGTGGTGGTTTGTGGTGGCAGCCCTAGGACCCTCCCACAGAAGGTTGCGGGGAGCCCTGGCGGCTTCACATCCAACCTTCCCCTTTGCAAATTCAGAAACTGAGGCCCAGAGAGACAGCATGACCCAGAACCCACCCTAGGAGGTTAAGGGAAGGAGCCACTGTACAAGTCAGTAAACTGAGACTCAGAGAGGGGAAGGGACCTGGCCGGCCTCACACACAGCAGGCCACGGCAGATGCAAGCCAAGATCCCGTGTCTGCGTTCCCAGCCTGGGAGACTGTCCGAGTCTCCACCACGACCCTGCACCGCAGCCCACGTCACCCGCCGGGACCCTCCACCACGGCCCACGTCAGCCACTGGGACCCTCCACCACGGCCCACGTCAGCCACTGGGACCCTCCACCACGGCCCACGTCAGCCACTGGGACCCTCCACCATGGCCCATGTCAGCCACTGGGACCCTCCACCGCAGCCCACATCACAGTCAGGACCCTCCACCGCGGCCCACGTCACCACCGGGACCCACCTCATAGGCTTTGCCATGGTCCGTATCAATGTCATTTACTTGATATTTTCCTTTTAAATAAACTCCACTTACAAACATAACCACATTTACTTTTTAAAGGAAATTGCAGGAAACAAAACATCTATCAGCAGATGAACGGATAAATCCCGCGGGGTCCATCCACACGCGGGAACGTGACCCAGACATGAAAGGAGGGAGGCTCCGGTACGGGCCACAGCACGCACTGAGGACGCCACGCTCCGTGAGAGACGCCAAACGCGAAAGGCCACACGGCGTGTGATCCCATTTCTATGAAATGTCCAGGACAGGCTGATCCACAGGGGCAGGGAGGGGACGCGTGGGCGCCGGGGCTGGGCAGGGGGTGGAGGGGAGGGACGGCTGAGGGCCGGCGATAAGTTCCCATTTTGCGTGATGGGAGCGTCCTGGAACCAGACACTGGTGAGGGTCACACAACCCTGTGGCTGCACTAAATCCACGGAATTGCACAGCTTAAACAGGTAAGGATTAGGATATGTGAATTATATCTGCATTTTTCAAAATGTGCATGAGAACCAGGCACGATAGCTCACGCCTGTCATCCCAGCACTTTGGGAGGCCGAGGCGGGCAGCTCACCTGAGGTCAGAAGCTCAAAACCAGACTGACCAACGTGGTGAAATCCCGTCTCTACTAAAAGTACAAAATCAGCTGGGCATGTTGGCTTATGCCTGTGATCCCAGCTACTCCGGAGGCTGAGGCAGGAGACTCACTTGAACCCGGGAGGCGGAAGTTGCAGTGAGCCACGATCGCACCATTGCACTGAGGCCTGGGCAACGAGAACAAAACTCCATCTCAAAACAAATTTTAAAAATCATACAAGGAAAAGAGGAAACCATAACTCCCTGGTTTTCCATTAAAATAAACGTATTAAGATGAAAAGTCTCCATTCACACGAGAACCCTAAGGCTTTGCTAAAACAAGTACGTGAAGGTTTGCTGGGCGCTGGGAACCAGGATGTCTGCACCGTCTCAACGTCTGTCTCCCCAGATCACGTTCCAGGGCAGAACGACCAGATGCTGGGGCGAGGGCTGGGGAGGCCGCAGGCAGCACTCAGCCGAAAACGTGCACGGCCTGGCCTGCGAGTGGCTCCCGGGGCGTGCGCTGCGGCGTCCCCGTGCACCTGTCCCCCGATTCCACCAGTCCCCACAGATCTTCCCAATTATAAGGGAAACAAACAGCAGCTTCACCAGGGAGAAACGTCACCTTCACCAAGTACATTCATTTCCCAGGGCTGCCGTGACCAAAGGCCACACACAGGGGCCATAGGAGCTGATCCAGCCGGGAGTCTGAGGTCAAGGTGTGGGCAGGGCCTCGCTCCCTCCGCAGCCCCAGGGGAGGGCCCTTCCTGCCTCTTTCAGTTTCTGGGGGCTCCCGGCGGCCTTGGCTTGTGGCCGTGTTACTCCAGTCTCTGCTTCCTTCTCCGCACAGCTGTCTCCTCGTGTGTTTCTGTGCAAATTTCCCTCCTCTTAGAGGACACAAGCCATTGCATTTAGGCCCCACCCTACTCCAGTAACTCCAGTGTGGCCTCATCTTAACGTCTGCAAAGGCCCTTTTCCGAATAAGGTTCCATTCTGAGGTTGGAGGTGGACCTGAGTTTTGGGGAACACCACTCACCCCAGGACACCAGGTTGTCAGTCTCCAGCACCAGTGTCAGGACAAACCAGCACCGGGCGTCCTCCCGACATGATGGGCTGGAAGACACAGCACCCCCCGTGCTTCCTGCCAAAAACCACCTCAACCGGATCGCAGGCAGACACCAGGCAGATACAAACGGGGACGGCAGCCCAGAGGCCGGCGTGCACTCTTCAACACTCCCGGCTCCCCGGTACGGAACAGCTGCGAGGCTAGAGGCGGTTAAAGAGACAGGACGGACGGGGCACGGTGGCTCACGCCTCTAATCCCAGAACTGTGGGAGGCCGAGGCGGACGGAGAGCTTGAGCTCGGAGTTCAAGAGCAGCCTGGGCAGCGTGGCGAAACCCCGTCTCCACAAAAAAAATACAAAAATGAGCCGGGCGTGGTGGCGCACGCCTGTAATCCCGGCTACTCGGGAGGCTGAGGCAGGAGAATCGCTGGACCCCAGGAGGCGGAGGTTGCAGTGAGCCGAGGTGGTGCCATTGCCCTCCAGCCTGGGTGACAGAGCGAGACTCCCTCGTTAAAAAATAAATAAAAATAAATAAAAATTAGCCGGGCGTGGTGGCGCACACCTGTAATCCCCGCAGCTTGGGAGGCTGAGGTGGGAGGATCGCTTGGACCCAGGAGGCGGAGGCTGCAGTGAGCTGAGACGGGACCAGTGCACTCCAGCCTGGGTGATCCTGAGTGAGGTCCTGTCCCAAAAAAAAAAAAAAAAAAAAAAAGGCAGGATGGCTAAACGCAACGTGGGATGGGAAAATACAGGTTGCTCGCACTGTTGGGAAAATTGGTCACATTTGAATCCACACTGAAAATGCGATCTCAGGATTGTAAGGGTACGTTTCCTGACTTTGTTAATTGTACCACAGCTACGTTAGAGAAGATCCTTGTCCTTAGACTATACACCCTAGCGTGTTTGAGGGTAGAGGGGTATCACGGCTGCAAACTTTCTCAATTGTTCATCAGTAATGACAGTAGTGATCATGGTTTATACGGCGGGAGGCTGAGGCAGGAGAATCGCCTGGACCCGGGAGGCGGAGGGTGTGATGAGCCGAGATCGTGCCACTGCGCTCCAGCCTGGGCAACAAGAGTGAAACTGCGTCTCGATAATGATAATAGTAATTTATACAGACAGAATAAATGAGGCAAGACGTTAATAATCGGCGGATCTAGGTGAATGACACACAGGGACTCTGTAACTTTTCATCGCGATAGAATTTCCAACTTACAAAAACTGCATGGATCCTACTGTTCTTATTTCTTTTATCTAAGGTTGAAACCATTTAAAGGTAAATTTCTTTGATGCCCTGCACCATGCTGACCAGTGCCACCCTCTGCCCCAGCCACAGCCCACATCAGCGCCCCCGGCTGTGGCTTTCCACGGGGGTGAGGGGTGAGTGCTGCCCTGGGGGCGCGGCGGAAACCTGGGACACTGTGGGCCGTCGTCACCAGGCGGGGCAGCCGGCGCTACAGGACGGGGGGCCTCACAATGACACCAAACTGTCCCCAGGGCCTCGCAGCGTCCTCCAGGCAGCGTGTGGGGAAAACCTTCCGTGGCTGCCACGCCTCCAGCCTAACTCCACCTGCCCCGTAACGCCAGAGGCCCGCGCGCTTCCGTGTGCTGCTTTTTTATGGTGGTAAAACACACGTAACATACAGTTTAGGGTTTTAACCGTCTTGGAGTGCAGGGTTCAGTGGCACTCAGTGCATTCCCGGAGCTGTGCAGCCACCACCGTCTCTCCGGAACGTCCACATCTTCCCAGATTCAAACTCCGACCCCGTCACTCACTCCTCGTCCCCTCCCCAGCCCCGTCCTACTTTCTGCCTCTGTGAATCTGATGGCTCTGGGGACCTCCGATGGTGGAATTGCACAGAGCTTGTCCTTCTGTGTCTGGAGTCTCACTGAGGGAGGCGTCCTCAGGGTCTGTCCATGCCGTGGCCTGGGTCAGAGCCTCATTCCTTTTCTTGGCTGCGTCGTATTTCAGCGTGTGTATAGCCACGTCATGGCCTGGTCATATTTCAGCGTGTGAATGGCCACGCCATGGCCTGTTCGTATTTCAGCGTGTGGGTGCCACGCCGTGGCCTGTTAGTATTTCAGTGTGTGACTGGCCACGCCGTGGACTGGTTGTATTTCAGCATGTGGATGGCCACGCGTGTTGATCCACTCATCCATCAACAGACACCTGGGCTGTTTCCACCTTTGGGCTGTTGGGAGTTGTGCTGCCGTGGCCGTGAGTGTACAAAGATCCCTTCAAGTCCCCGCTCTCCATTTCTGGGGGGCGTGTATCCAAGAAGTGAAATTGCTGCGTCATATGGTAATTCTGTTTAACTTTTTGGCATTTTTTGTTTGTTTGTTTTGAGACACAGTCTCATTTGGTCGCCCAGGCTGCAGTGCAGTGACGTGATCTCGGCTCACGGAAACCTCCACCTCCCGGATTCAAGCGATTCTCCCGCCTCAGCCTCCCGAGTAGCTGTGATGACAGTTGCCCGCCATCACACCCGGCTAATGTTTGTATTTTTAGTAGAGATGGGGTTTCACCATGTTGACCAGGCTGATCTCAAGCTCCTAACCTCAGGTGATCCACCCGCCTCGGCCTCCCAAAGTGCTGGGGTTACAGGAGTGAGCCTCTGTGCCTGGCAGCATTGTTTTAATGCACGTTGCACGTAACGGATGTTCATACACGTGGGACTAAAACAGCCGTTGGCAACGTTAAAAGCCGCATCGTCCGCCTGACTCTGGCTGTGGTGTGGGAGCTGCAGAATCATAGCATCTGCCCTGTCTGTGGCTGCTGCAGGAATGGCGGCCTTTGTGGGGGCCTCTGTGCTTCCCGGAGAGCGCACCCTACACAGTCACAGGCCAAAACACGTTTCAAGTTACTAGGAATGGCCGCCATTGCGTTTCTCCGTTTCGTTGCCGTTGAAGCATCGTACTGACGGGGGGAGTCCATGTGCGGGTGGGCGCCACAGGCACACTTGGGTTTCATTTCAGGAGTGAAGGGTCACAAAGTGCTTGCTATAAACAGTGGCAGTTGATCGGCAGGACGGCCACATGCAGCTTCAGCTGGTGGATCTCAGACCTGAGCGTGAGTCACCCGGAGGACTCGCAAAACGCAGATCCCCGGGCCGCCCCCCCGAGTCTCTGACCCAGCAGGTCTGGGGTGGGGCCTGGGAATCAGCATTTGCAACAGGTTCCCAGAAGCCGCTGGTCTTTAAGCCAATTTGGTGGCCCCATTCCCCTCCATGAGTGAAGCGTTTGCCATTTCCAGCCATTGGGGGGAGGGAGAACGGCCGGAGTCTCTCACGAAGAGCCCAGGAAGGGACGACCTCTGCTCCCAGCGGACGTGGCCGGGTCCCGGCGATGTCGGGAGCTGTGGTCACCATCTTCTGACCCTGAAGGTCGCCAAGCCAGCGTGCTGAGGACGGCAGCACAGAAAGACGGCAGAGGCTGTGGTCACACCACCCTGAAAACGCCCGATGCCGTCCGGCCTCGGAAGCTGAGAAGGGTCGGGCCTGGCTGGTACTTGGATGGGAGAAGGACAGAAACAACCCAGGTTTGGGTTCTTTGTTCTCAGAAACAAAACTCAGGTTTTGTTTCTGAGGCAGGGTCTTGCTCTGTCACCCAGGCTGGAGGGCAGTGGCACGACCTTGGCTGACTGCAGCCTCGAATTCTGAGGCTCACATGATCCTCCTGCCTCAGCCTCCCACGTAGCCAGGACCACAGGTGTGCACCACCCTGCCTGGCTAATGTTTTTTCTTTTTTGGTGGAGACAGGGTTTCACCACGCTGCCCAGGCTGGTCTCAAACTCCTGGGTTCAAGTGATCCTGCCACCTTGGTCTTCCAAAATACCGGGATTACAGGCGTGAGCCACCGTGCCCGGCCAGAACCCAGATCTTCAGGGATGCTGTCAAGCCATGGGATTCATCCACCGTGTCAACTGGCCACAACTGAACCCTCGCCTTCAAGGAAAAGTTGCATTTGGAGCTGAACCATCTCAACTCTAGTCACCCTCTCACAATTCCCTGCACGTCCCAGCGTAGGGCGCCCACGATGCGGGAAGGATGAAGTGTCATTTCGCCGACCGTGTCCCAGTTTGCGTCCATCCCCTGCCGGGCCTGGGCTCCGTGCACCAGGAGCAGAGTCGGACACACACAGGAAACTCTCCCTGAAGCGCTCACGAGATGAGGTGCATGAGGGCACCACAGACAGCAGGACGACCTGACACGCGGGACTTTTGTGTGCGGACGAGCCCAGCGCCAAAAAGGTATGTGTGGGAGGAACGCGGGGTCAGTGTCCACAGACCTTGGCACGGACTCTGGCCTCTCCACAAGACAATCCCTGCGTCTTTCTCAACAGAGACCCATTTTGCTCAGGTCTACGCCTTCAGGTGAGGCTCGAGGATCAGGCATGAAGATTCATCCAGACGAGCCGTCCAGCAGGGCAGCTGCTTCCCGCCTGGGGCCACTTAAGTTTAAAGTCAGGTAAGATTAACTTAGCACCGAAGCACAGGCCACACCTCAAGGCCCAGCTGCTCACGTGACTCGCGGCAGCCACGCTGGACGGTGCAGACACGGACGATTCTGCTGGGCAGTGCCGGGCTGGGCTCATGAGAACCACGGCAAAGTCGGCGGGGGATTCCCAGGAACGATGTCCCCATTCACAAAAGAGCCCCACAGAGACAGGGGACCCTGTTCTGCCGAACCAGAGCCACCGCCTTTCAGCCAGGGGAGGAACTGACCCGAGACCAGCGGCGGCCCCCGGGAAGCACGGTCTCCTGTGGCTGCCTGAACAGATCCCCACAAACAGGGCTTAAGACCACAGAAACGGGCCAGATGCGCTGGCTCACGCCTGTAACCCCAGCACTTTGGGAGGCCGAGGCGGGCGGATCACCTGAGGTCAGGAGCTCAAGACCAGCCTGGCCAACAGGGTGAAACCCCATCTAAAAATAAAACTAAAAATACAAACAAAATCAGCCGGGCGTGATGACGCGTGCCTGTAATCCCAGCTACTGGGGAGACTGAGGCAGGAGAATTGCTTGAACCCGGAAGGCAGAGGTTGCAGTGAGCTGAGATTGCACCATTGCACTCCAGCCTGGACCACAAGAGCAAAACTCTGTCTCAAAGAAAAAAAAGAAAAGACCACAGAAATCCACAGAAATGCTTCCTCACACAGGCCTCGGGGCCGGAAGCCCATCCCCTCCGGAGGCAGCAGGGGAGGGCCCGTCCTGCCTCTCCCCGCGCGGGTGGCGGCCAGGGCTCCCCAGCATCCTTGGCCCGTGGCCCCGTCGCTCGTCTCTGCCTCCCTCGTCCCGTCCCGTGTCCTTCTCTCTGCGCCTTCACGCGGCTTCTCGTCAGGACAGCGGTCACCGGGTCAGGGTGACCTGAATCCAACGTGACCTCGTTTAATGACACCTGCAGAGAGCCTGTTTCCACAGAAGGCCTCATTCTGGGGTTCCAGGTTGGCAAGAATTTCGCGGGGATAACAATGATCTGCAGCCGGGACAAAGTCACTGAGCCGCCGACCCCGGGTTCTTCTCCAGGTCCCTTTGGTGCCCGGCAGCTCCAAGTCAGGTCTGTGGTGACGGCCCCGAAGGCCTCACCAGTGCTGTGACCCAGGGGAGGCTCTCGGGCAGCTCTTTGACCCGCTGTGCCGCAGCCGCCTCATCTGTAAAATGGGTGGACGTCCCAGGGCTGTGGGGAGAATGGAACCCGGGGCTCCACGGAACTCTGAGCACCGCGCAGGACTCAGCGCCCGAGGCCCTGCATTTGCAACGATGCTGCCCATGGTGCTCGGACGCGGGGCCCACACCACTGCCGGTCCAGCGTCCAACTTCTCACCCACACACCGGGATCGCTGCAGGGTTCTGTGGGGGTTCTGTGATGCCTGGTGAGTGGCCCAGCCCATCCACTCCCTCTTACTG
Source organism: Chlorocebus sabaeus (assembly GCF_047675955.1). NCBI lineage: Eukaryota > Metazoa > Chordata > Mammalia > Primates > Cercopithecidae > Chlorocebus > Chlorocebus sabaeus. The sequence continues at coordinate 62,229,045 of NC_132909.1, read as the reverse complement.
CTGTCACCAATTACCACAAATTGAGTGGCTCGAAACAACACAAGCTAATCCGCTTAGGTTTAGAGGTCAGAAGTCTAAAATCAAGGTGTGGGCGGAGTTGGTCCCTCATCTGCTCTGCCTTTCCCAGCGTTCCGAGGCACCCACATCCCTCCGCTGGGGGCTCCTTCCTCCCCGTTTGCAGCCTCTTCCGGTCTCTCTCCGACTCTCACCCCCCGCTGCGAGGACACCGGGCCCCCAAATCATCCCGTCTCAGGGTCCTTCACTCGATCCTACCGGCAGGTCCCCTGTCGCTGTGTGAGGGGCACCTTTGCAGAATCCGAGGGCTGGATGTGGACACGGGGGCTGTTGCTGTACCTCACACCAGTGCGTACATGATGCGTGCTCTCAGAATGTTGTCTGGCTCCCACAGCAGGACCTTCAGCCCCGGGTTCTGGTCCTGCTTTTCACTGCATAACCTCAGACACAGCTCTGCCTCTCTGTGCCTCAGTTTCCCTCAGCGCACAGGGACCCTCCAGCGTGGAAAAGCCCCGAGGGCCTGAGCCACGGGCCGCAGCCCCCAGCTGATGGGGCTTGGCTCTCCTCCTCCTCAACTCAGGTTTCCCTGTGACCAGGAGGGACTGGCTGTCCCTGTGCCCGCCATGACATAGGTGACGGGGGACGGGGCTCCCGGGGGACAGTACTGGCGGCTGAGGCCGGTCAAGCTCCCTGGGGTTGGGGCCCCTCGTCCATGAGCAACTCCTCTGGGCTCCAACAGGTTCATTGTCCACTTCTCCCCTCACCTAGGTCCCCTGGCCTGGGCCACCGCCATCCGTCGCAGCCTCCTCCCGCGTCTCTGCTGCCTTCCAGACCCTCCTCCTCCCTCAGCGCCACTTCCGCAAGGCCCCCGGGGCCTTCAAAACTGCACACTCTGCACTGTCCTCCTACTTAAAACCACCCCTGCTCCTCGCCACAGCCCACAGAGAGTCCTCCCTCTCCAGCTCTGGCCTTGCGGCTCTCCTTGGGGTGACATACACGCGCCAGGTCGGCTCCTACTGTGCCTTTCCACCTGCTGTGTCCCGCCCAGAACTCTGTCTGCAATCCCCACGGCTTCCGGCCTTTGCACCTGCTGTGTCCTGCCCAGAACTCTGTCTGCAATCCCAACAGCCGCGGCTTCCACGGCTCAGCTTCAACGTCGCCTCCTGGGAGTGGATCCCGGGGAGGAGGAAGCGGGTTCAGGGAGGAGGAAGCGGGTCCCGGGGAGGAGGAAGCGGGTCCAGGGAGGCAGAAGCCGGTTGTACGCCGCAGGCCGAGGGCTCCTGAGGCTGACAATCCCAGGCCCCCAGACCACACGTGAGGAGGGGAGGTTTCACAGCCAGCTTCTGGGGGCTCCCGCAGGTTTTGTTGGGCCCTGGCTTGAGACCCCGTGGCCCCCACCTCTGCCTCTGTCTCCTCACGGCCTGCTCCTCTGTGCGTCTGAGTCTAAATTTCCTTCTCCTTACAAAGACCCACCCTGATCCAGCCAGGCCTCATCTTAACGAGATTACATCCACAAGGACCCCATTTCCAAATAAGGTCAGACTCCTATGGTACATGAATTGTAGGAGGACCCCACTCAGCTCAGCGTAGGGGGAGGACCCCACTGAACCCAGCGTAGGGGGAGGGATCCCCACTCAACCCAGCGTAGGGGGAGGGATCCCCACTCAACCCGGCGTCGGGGAAGGGATCCCCACTCAACCCAGCGTAGGGGGAGGGATCCCCACTCAACCCGGCGTCGGGGGAGGGATCCCCACTGAACTCAGCGTAAGGGAAGGACCCCACTGAACCCAGCTTAGGGGGAGGGATCCCCACTGAACTCAGCCTAAGGGAAAGACCCCAATGAACCCAGTGTAGGGGGAAGGACCCCACTGAACTCAGTGTAGGGGGGAGGACCCCACTGAACTCAGTGTAGGAGGAGGGACCCTAATGAACCCAGCGTAGGGGAAGGACACCACTGAACCCAGGGTAGGAGGAGGGACCCCACTGAACCCAGCATAGGGGGAGGGACCCCACTGAACTCAGCGTCCAGAAAAACAAAGACACAACCCAATGGGAACACAGGCTAATGGTCCTGGCTGCAGAGGCCAGCTGGGAGCGGGGAGCACTGCCCCACCAGCAGGGGCGTGCGGGAATGGCCGATCATTTTCCCAGACACCGTAATGACTGCAGCTGTAGGACAGCCGCTCTCTCAAAAGGCGGGGGACTATGCAAGGCCCTGTCACCCCTGCAGGTGACTTCACAGGGTTTATCAAAAACCACAGAGAGGGCAGACCCGTCAGCAGAGGTGAAGGTTACAGTCCTAGATGGAGGCGCGCTGTGTCCACGCGCCCGCCTTCCCCGTGTGTTTGAAAAGGTTCATTTATCCTAAGATCCAGGATAAATAAACAAAGGCCGCTTCTTTGGCCACCCTGGAAGTCCCTGCAGCCTCCCATCTGGAATCCTGGGGTCTGTCCCGGCGCCAGCCCCCTTCCAAACACCCCTTCCCGCACCCCCCCCCCCGCAGGCCAGGGTCTGGGGCCCCGTCTGTCGTCCGTGAACAGCTGTCCAGGGGGCTCCGGCGGCAGAGACACCCCGGCCGCTCGCCGCTCTGGGCCTTGTCCGCCCAATGGGGGGGTGCACCCGCGCATGCGCGCCCCTCCCCCGCCGGCCTCTCCCCGCCCCTCCCCACGTGACGCCGTGGGAACCCGGACCCCAGCGCCTCCGGGTGGGGGCGGCCGCCGGGCGCCGGCTGGAGATGGGGGTCCGGGGTGGCGGGAGAGCAGGAAGGATGGGGAGGGGGCACCTGGCTCGCGGGGTCCGGGGGTCCCGGAGGAAAGGGTGGGGGAGGGGAGGCCGCCGCGCACGGGCTCCCGGCGGGGGGGTGGGGGGGACTCACCCGCACGACGTAGGAGACCCCAGGCCCCAGGACCCTGGCGTCGGGGTGTAGCCAGCCGTGCGCGGGCTTGTGGATGAAGCTGCCCTTCCGGATCCACTCGGCGGCGGCGGCGGCGTCCCCGGACCCGGCCGCCCCCCGCGCGCCCCGCGGCCCCCGCGCCCCCGCGCCCCGACAGCGGCTGAGCGCGGGCAGGGGACAGGGCGTCGCGCAGCGGGGCTCGCAGGCGCCCAGGACAGCGGCCGCCAGCGCCGGGACGCCCCCCGGGCTCGCCGGCTCGGACTGGGGGTCTGCGCCCCCCGAGGCCCCAGCCGCCCGCGCCGCCGCCGGGCCGCGACCCAGGAAGCCGCCCGGGGCCGCGAACTTCCACTGCGGCATTCGGGGCAGCAGCGCGCAGAAGGTGGTGGGCGCCTCGGGCTCGGGGGGCGCGGGGGGCGCCGGGGGCGCGCGCCCGCCCGGACCCTGCGTCATGGCCGCGGCCGCCCGACGGAGCCCGACCGGGCGCTGCGCCTGGCGCGGAGGAGGCCCTCCCGCTCCGCCCGCTCCCTCCCGCCCCCGGCCCGGTGATGTCATCGCCCGGCCCAGCGCGCAGCCGCGGGGGGCTGCGCCCCTGGGACCCCGGCCCTCCTCGTCCCGGCCTCCTGGCCGCGAGGCTGGGGAAACTGAGGCCCTCTGAGGACACTGGGCGCTGGCCTGGAACCCGCAGCCAAGGCGGGACGGGGCTTTGAACCCAGAACCCCGTCAGCGACCCTCCCTACTGCGCCCCCCACCCCCGCCCGCCGCCCAAGTTCCCAGAAGGACCGAGCTGGAGAGGCCTAGAAATCACCTCCCTTCTTTGCCGTTGACTAAGGGGGAAACTGAGGCCCGGGGAGGCGTGGCCAGGGAAAAGAGAACCCCAGACCCTAAGGTCAGCCCCTCCCTCTCCGTTGTTCCAGCTAGAGGATACCTCAGGGTCACCCCTATTTCCTAGTGGGGAAACTCAGGCCCGGGGAGGGGAAGGGGCGCGGCCGAGGGCGCACGGCGGAGGCTTAGACCCAGGAGTGCCGGCTCTGGGAGGGGGTGCTAGGAGCGGAGCCAGGCCCCTGCTCTGCGGCCGGTCCCGGCCTCAGTTTCTCCGGGTGTAACCCAGGGGAGCGGGCTGGAGGGTCGCGGCCCTTCCTCTCTCACTTTTGGGGAGCCCAGTCCTGCACCAGCTCATCTGAGCTCTGGGCCCCAGGCCGGCCGCTCCGTCCCCAGCCTCAGCCTCTCCGAGACCGGCCGCACCTTCCCTCAAGGGTCGGTTCCTTCTGCACCAGAAAACGGGGTGTCACTGTCACCCCGGGACCCAGCCTCCTGGCCCGACTTGGCCGGAGCACCCCAGCCCCTGCCCCGCCCCAAGCAGGGCCGATTGCCGGGAACAAAGGGAGGGGCCGGGACGCGCCGGCAGGTGGGGAGGAGGGGCGAGGCCGCCCGGAGCCCGATCGATAAATCAGAGGATGAGCTCACAGCCGGCGCCGCCCGGGGCCCGGGGAGGCGGGGAGGGGAGGGAGGCGCGCGGCCGCGATTGGCCGTCTCTGCCCCTGCGCGTCCGCGGGAGGAGTGGATCGTGGGCGCGATGGGTCGGGGTCGAGCCGCGGCTGGACCTGCGCGCGCTGTGTGTGTTGTGTGCGGGGGGGACGCCGTGTCTGGGCGCGTGTCCAGACATATGCAGGGGATCCAGGCTGCAGGGTCCTGGGGTGTGTTCACCCAGTGGGTGAAGGATGGGTCAGGTTTGGCGGCCCCAGGCTGAGGGCTGTAGGGTGGAGAGGGCGGCCCCACCACCCCTTCTCTGTGCCCTGCGTGCCTCCCGGGCGGCATCCCTTGGAGAGGTCCCAGGGCAGCGTCCCACCCTCCCGAGCTCCGGATTAGGGAGGTTTGTATGGTGGTCCCGGTGCCATCCTTCCCTGGCACACAGAGGGCTCAGTCACAGGGCACCACCAGTGTGTTTCCTTCCTGTTCCTAGGAGACAGTGGCAGGAACTGAGCCCAACGTCCAGGGTTCAAATCCTGACATCAGACTGAGGCGGGTGCTCGCAGCACGCCCCAGGACAAATGTCCGGTCTCCCCAAAGCACCATTTCCTCTCAGTAAATGACACCTGGTCCCGAGTTGCTATGAAGCATAGACGATCTTTATTAATATCCAAAACATGGCAAGCAGCTACCAATGGCAGATATTAGAATACATCGAGCTCCCATACATCCTTCAAAACCCCGCTTCAATATTCCCTCTTCCAGGAAGCCTATCTGGCTCCCTGCTCAAAAGCTTGGCTCCACCTCCAGCCTCCCCTCGCCCTGGGTCTCTCTTCTGGTCTCTCAGACCCCCTGGGCACCGGAGGGCTATGGGTCTGGCTCTGGAGGGCAGCATTCATGTCTCCTTTCTGTGACGTCAATAGACACATTAAATGAGCCAGCCGGTGTGATGCTGACAGCTTTGCGGCCCGGGAGAGGTTTATTGGCTAAGCAACTGTAGAAGGTGGAGTGGGAAACGCACAGGCCTCAGGGCTGCCTCCAGCCTGAGTTTGGGCTGGGACCGGGGCTGGTGGCCACATTTCCATGAGACAGGGAAGAGTCCAAATGTGGCAGAAACCCAAGCTGTGATGAGGACCCAGGCCCTGGTGGGGCTGGACGCCGAGTTCTAGGACACAGGAAGCTCCGTCTCCAGCCAGCTACTGGGGAGGGCCGGAAGGTGTCCCTTTCCCCGCCTGGCCTGGCCTGGCCTGGTGTGACCTGGAAGAAACTGGAAGAAACTGGGGCACTGGAAGGAGACTCACCCTGCACCCCGCAGAGGGCCACGGGTCACAGCCCCCAGAGACTGGAAGGATCAGGTGTCCTAGAAGGATCCGGACAGTTCAGGAAAGGGGAGGGAACACTCCTTTCCCAGTCCCTCTCGGCTTCTCCTAGCCCCTCCAACAAAAGCCAGGCCCCAGGAGAGGCCAGCCCACGCCCCCGTTCACCGTGTGGGGAACAAGCCTGGCCTAGCAGCTGCGGCCCGGCAGCCTGTGCCCCGAAGGCCTGGAGGGCGTGGCGGCGGCCATGGTGCTGGCCCGTTTGGAGTGGCGGATGCCCATGGAGAACGCTGGAGCCCTGGCTCTGTTCACAGTGACCTGCTCTGGGCAGTGGGCGCCTGGGCCGGGGGTCTCCTCCAGGGGGCGCGGGGCCCGGGGCCGCCCCAGCATGGTGAAGGTGGGCAGGCGCTGGCGGTAGGTGTTGGCGTCCGGGCTGTCGTACTGGCCCGGGCCTGGTATCTCGGCGGGATCCTGCGGGGGGCGGACAGGGGGTGTGCGGCCCGCCGCCGTGTAGCTGGGGCTTCTGGGCTTGGTGAAGATCTGTGAGCCCCACAGAGCGGGCATGGTGTAGGTATTCGGGGCAGGGGCTGAGGTGTCCAGGGGCTTAGGAGGCAGGCGGCAGCCCAGGGTGAAAGCTGGCGGTGTCCGATGGCGCACAGGGGGCACCTTCTCTGGGCTGTAGGCCCCAGGGCCCGGTGTCACCTCCAGACCTGAGAGAGTGGGGAAGGAAGGGTGGCACCGACGTCCTCCCCTGCTCAGAGACCGGGCATGGCTCCCCATTGCCCGCATGCACCCTGGAGCTCACAACGCTTCTCAAGTAACCCAGGCGCATTTCTCTCCCTTCCCCATCCTCCATACACACAGTCTGTTTTCCAAGCCTCTAGGACTTTGCCCAAGCTGGACCCAGGGCCAAGCATGCCTTCATTTTCCACCCCTCTTCCCTGCTGCCTTCCCCATACCCTCCAGGGTAGAGCCCTCACAGCTCTTCTCGAGCCCCTCAGCCTGGGTTTTCCCCTCTCTCCAGACGTGAGCACACTGAGGTGGGATGGTCTGCACTGGATGTAACCACCCCACAGACTGAGATCTCATAGAAAGGAAGGAATGTCAGATCTACTCCAACTCTCCAGTAATTGACTGTTTGAGTTAATGGGTGAACGGGATAGGTAGCAGGTGAGTGGTTGAGTGAGGAGTGAATGGTTCATGAAGGGATTTGTAAATGGATGGATGGATGGATGGATGGATGGACGGATGGATGGAACGGTTGATGGGTAGAAGGAAAAAAAGTAAGGATTCATAGATGAGTGGGTAGGTAGGTGGCCAAATGAGTGGGTGGATGGATGAGTGAGTGGATGAGTGGATAGATGATGGAGGGTGGATGGATGGGTAGATGGGTGGATAGATGATGGATGGATGGATGGATGGATGGATGGATGGATGGATGGATGAATAGGTGGAAGGATGGACAGATAAGTGGATGGGTGGGTGGGTGGATGGGTGGATAGATGAGTGGATGGGTGGGTGGGTGGATGGGTGGATAGATGAGTGTGTGGGTAGATGGATGGATGGATGGATGGATGGATGGATGGATGGATGGATGGGTGGGCAGATGGATGGGAGAATGGAGTCAGGCAGGTGCCTCAGGTGTGCAGGCAAGCTGTTGGGTGCCTGTGAAGGACATTGCCGATTTGCCACAATCCCCATTCACCTCTCACCTTCTGACACCATGGCCAGCTGCCCCTGTGGTCGTGTGTGCCCAGGGCCTCCGTGACCCTGACCCACTTCACTCATTCAGTTCCCCCAGCCCCTGTGGGCACTGGAATGGCGGCCCCTCCTCCGTGTCCCTTGGATTTGATCACTCCAAAGACACTGGCATTCGAAGAACTCCAAGGATAAGAGGGAGAGGGAGGACAGGGCAGGAGAGTCGCTGAGACCCTGGAAAGCAGGTCCTCGTGCGGCTGCATGGGGTACTCACCCCGAGACTTGGCCCGGCCCTGCATGGAGTAGGCAGGGGTGCAGCTGCGGCCAAAGCGTGTGACTTTGGGGTCCAAGAAGTAGATGGGGCCCGGGCTGGTGTCCTGAGGTGGTGCTGGGGAGAGGAACCCAGAGTGCTGGGAGTGACTCCGAAGGCAGTGCCCGTCCCACCTCCCGGCATCAGTGCCCCTGTTGGCCCCGAGACACTCCCGCCAGGTCAGAGGCCACCCCAGCCCCATCTCGGAGTGGTCATCCCGGGGGCCCTGAGTTGTGGCTGCCTGAACTGAGTGGCCTCAGGTCCCTGCTCTGACTGTCTCAACCAGCTCTTCAGTCTCCTCACAGTCGAAGTGCTTCCTGCGTGCTCTGCTCTGCTGCTGTTTGCAGTCCCCTCTGCCCCCTAACCTCTGCGCAGGTGTGGGCTGGAGAACCAGCTCATGGGTTTGCTGGAACTGGACGTAATTAGGCTGAGTGTGCTGGTACACAACCGTGATCCCAGCGTTTTCGGAGGCCGAGGCAGGAGGGCCACTTCAGCTCAGGGCTTTGAGAACAGCATGGGCAACACAGTGAAATCCTGTCTCTACTAAAAATTTAAAACTTAGCCAGGCATGCTGGCAGGCACCTGGGGTCCCAGCTCTTCAGAAGGCTGAACGGGGAGGATAACTTGAGCCCGGGAGGTTGAGGCTGCAGTGAGCTGTGATCGTGCCGCTGCACTCCAGCCTGGGCAACGGAGCAAGACGGAGTCTCCAAAAAAAAACTGTACATAAAGTAAGAGTAACAAGAGCGACTAGGCCCTGAGCCAGTGCCTGGGCTTGTTGGCAAGTCCCATGCTTAAGGGAGGCGCTCAGCGTTGGACCACGTTTAAATCCAGCAGGGCCTCTTGTGAGCCGGTGACCTTGGCCAAGTCATTTATCCTAAGCCTTATTTTCCTCGTCAGTATGTTGCGAAAATCAAACCGTGAGAGGATCTGCAGAAGGGAGCGATCCTGGGGCCTTGCAGATCATGATTGGGACCGGTTGCCGCGATCACCATTATTGCCACGCCAAAGCACATCCAGTGACGGATGCCGGGCACCTGCGAGTAGCACCCTGACCAGTGTTCACGGCCCCACAGACTGCCTGTGCACACACTCAGTGCACGTGGCAGCGAGCCACGGGTGAGGGAGGAAACGTCATCCAAACCTTCGCCGTCCCCTGAGGAGTCCGTGGCACGCAGTGTGGCCCAGACATGGCTCCAGACCTCCCTGCCACAGGCACGAGTACTTGCACACATGCTGTGGTCCCCAAGGCAGGCTCACTGGCCACGCTCCAAGGGTGGTCACTGACCCTTAGCCACAGCCTCATCCTTTCTTAGACTGGCAGGAGGAAGGGGGTCTATTTTTAGCCCCTTCCCTAGGCCCAGGGCAAATACAGTCCCCCAGGACTGCAAGAGGCTGGGGAGCGTCTCCCTCCATCGGCCAGGCTGGAGAGTGCAGTGGCTCATGGCTCACTGCAGCCTCCACCTCCTGGGCTCAAGCAATCCTCCCACCTCAGCCTCCTGAACAGCTGGGACCACAGGTGCCACCACCACGCCCTGCTAATTTTATATTAGAAACCCTTGATCATGGCCGGGCGTGGTGGCTCCTGCCTGTCATCCCAGCACTTTGGGAGGCTGAGGCCGTGGATCACGAGGTCAGGAGATCGAGACCATCCTGGATAACACGGTAAAACCCAGTCTCTACGAAATGTACAAAAAATTAACCGGGTGTGGTGGTGGGTGCCAGTGAGCCGAGATCGCGCCACTGCACTCCAGCCTGGGTGACAGAGCCTGGGTGACAGAGCAAGAAAAGAAAAGAAAAATCCCTGATTATAATCCCATCGCCCCTCTGCAGATGCCTGGGCCTCGCTCACATGACCACAGACTCACCTCAAAGTGCTCACTGTGCAGGGCTTGGCCATCAGAACTCCCCATGCTGAAGCACTGATCTTAGCCTCTGCCCTGCACTGGAACCTTCCTGCCTTTTCTTCTGCCCTCCCCAACCCCTGGCGCAATGCCCTGTGAGAAATGAACACACCCCAGATCATCGTGACATTGCTCATCTCTACACCTCGGCCTACAAAGCATGCTCTGCCTGGAGTTCAGTTCTTCTGAGGGCTCCACCGAACTCCTACTCATCCTACAAAACCCAGATCCCATGCTCCACTTCCAGGAAGCCTATCCTGGGCCTTTAGCAAAGTGTGCACGATTCCCACGCCACCAGGCTCCCCATGCTGTCTCTGTCCCAGGAAGTGTCCCGAGACTGGGATTTGAACCTGGGAACTCAGATCTGTCTGGGTCACAGGCTAAGTTCTTTTTTTTTTTTTTTTTGAGACGGAGTCTCGCTCTGTCGCCCAGGCTGGAGTGCAGTGGCGCAATCTCGGCTCACTGCAAGCTCCGCCTCCCGGGTTCACACCATTCTCCTGCCTCAGTCTCCCGAGTAGCTGGGACTACAGGCGCCCGCCACTGCGCCCGGCTAATTTTTTTCTATTTTTTAGTAGAGACGGGGTTTCACCGTGGTCTCGATCTCCTGACCTTGTGATCCGCCCGCCTCGGCCTCCCAAAGTGCTGGGATTACAGGCGTGAGCCACTGCGCCCGGCCAGGCTAAGTTCTTAACCCAGTCCTGGGGACAGGGGATGCTGACGCCTTCACTGGCCTTCTGGGACCCCTTGCAGCTTCCTGAGTCCCAGTGTGGTCTGGGATTTTTGCTCATTCAGAAGGCTGAGAACAGGCTGCTGTCCTGCCCCTCCTCCAGCCGACCCTCCCAGCAGGCCTCTGTCCATATGAACCAAACTCCCCACACAAGACCCTTCCGACCACACTCCCAGCCCAGCTAGGACCTTGGAGCAGTGGTAGAAAATGGAGGGATGGAATTTGGGAGCGCTGATGGAGGGATGGAATTTGGGAGCGCTGATGGAGGGATGGAATTTGGGAGCGCTGATGGAGGGATGGAATTTGGGAGCGCTGATGGAGGGATGGAATTTGGGAGCACTGAGATCCGCTGGCCCGTGGTAGCAGCACCACTAATGCACACCAGCAGCTCCCTGTGCACCAGGTGTGGTCCACGCCTGAGCCACGTCACTCTGTCAGAGCCCATCGCAGCCACTGCACCCATTCTAGACAGGAGCGAGCACCACACGGCAAGGCCACCAGCCCGTGGCACAGCGAGCCAGTGCGCTCCTTGCCTGCCCTCCCGCCGTGCTGCCCTCCTGCCGTGCTGCCTGCACAAGCAGCCAGGAATGTCCACAGAGATACACGACAGCCCTGTGAGATGGGCCAGGCCTGGGGAGCCCCCACCTTCATGGTGGAAAAACGGGCTCAGCCTCACACCCGACATCTCGCGTTTACTGAGTCCTTACTAATCGCTATGCATCACTGTGGCTACTATTTTTTCTTTTTTTAAAATTTGTTTTAAGACGAGGTCTCACTCTGTCGCCCAGGCTGGAGTGCAGTGGTGTGATCGTAGCTCACGGCAGCCTCGACCTCCTGGTTTAAGTGATCCTCCGGCCTGGGCCTCCCCAGCAGGTGAGACCACAGGCGCACAGTACCACACCCAGCTTTGCAGCTACTTTTTTTTTCTTTTTTTGAGACGGAGTCTCACTCTGTCACCCAGGCTGGAGTGCAGTGGCGCGATCTCGGCTCACTGCAAGCTCTGCCTCCTGGGTTAATGCCATTCTCCTGCCTCAGCCTCCCGAGTAGCTGGGACTACAGGCGCTCGCCATCTCGCCTGGCTAATTTTTGTATTTTTAGAAGAGACAGGGTTTCACTGTGTTAGCCAGGATGGTCTCGATGTCCTGACCTCGTGATCTGCCTGCCTCGGCCTCCCTAAGTGCTGGGATTACAGGCGTGAGCCACCGCGCCCGGCCTCGTATTGTTAACTTTTAACAGAAACTGAGTTGCAGAGCACTTAAGCAACTTGCCTGAAACCAAGCAGCAAGGAATTGCAAACGCGGGAAGGCAGGTACAGGTCTTCACCTCCCTACAACGCTCTTTCTCCTTCCATTCTCTTTATCAGTGAAAAAACAGGGACAGCAGCTTGCCTGAGGTCTCACAGCAAGTAGGAGGTGGAGCAAGTCGTAGAGCCTGGCCCTGCCTGCTTCCTGCCACGCTAACTGGGGGCCTGGATCTAAGGGGTAAGGAGACCCATCGGTGCCCCGGGGGGACATTGGAGGATCAGGGAAGCCCCCAGCCACCCACCCGCCCGCCTTACCCTCACTGGGCCTCCGGACGAGTGAGTAGGCGGGACTGGCCACCCTGGTGCAGTCGTGGTTGATGAAGCCCACGGTGGACGGCAGGACGTACAAGCCTGGCCCTGAGCCTGCAGCCCAAAGCCCTCAGGTCACCACCTGGGTCCAGATTCCCCAAGGAAGGAGCCCTGGACCCAGCTCCTGAGCCTTAGCCTGGGTTCCCCTCTCCCTCCACGGTGAGGATTGGGGGCCCCGGGAGCAAGAGGCTGCTGCCCCTCTGGAGACAAAATATGATGCCTGCATTGTGAGTCAGACATGAATCACAGAGGGAAGGGCAGGGGAGGGAAGGTCTGGGGAGGGAAGGGGAGGGAAGGGCTGGGGAGGGAAGGGCTGGGGAACAGCAGCGCCTCTCACCGTGGGGCACAGATGGGGAGACTGGGGCCTGAGCCTCCCAGAGATACACGTTCACAGATGGGGAGATGAGGCCCAGGCAGAGCTACACGGTCACAGATGGAGAAACTGAGGCCTGAGCCTCCCAGAGATACATGGTCACAAATGGGGAAACTAAGACCCAGGCAGAGATACAGTCACAGATGGGGAAACTGAGGCCCAGGCAGTGATACACAGTCACAGATGGGGAAACTGGGGCCTGAGCCTCCCAGAGATACACGTTCACAGATGGGGAGACTGAGGCCCAGGCAGAGCTACACAGTCACAGATGGGGAAACTGAGGCCTGAGCCTCCCAGAGATACATGGTCACAAATGGGGAAACTGAGGCCCAGGCACAGAGATACACAGAGGTGGGGAAACTGAGGCCCAGGCACAGAGATACACAGAGGTGGGGAAACTGAGGCCCAGGCAGAGATACACAGTCACAGATGGGGAAACTGAGGCCTGAGCCTCCCAGAGATACATGGTCACAGATGGGAAAACTGAGGCCCAGGCACAGAGATACACAGAGGTGGGGAAACTGAGGCCCAGGCAGAGATACACAGTCACAGACGGGGAAACTGAGGCCTGAGCCTCCCAGAGATACATGGTCACAGATGGGAAAACTGAGGCCCAGGCACAGAGATACACAGAGGTGGGGAAACTGAGGCCCAGGCAGAGCTACACAGTCACAGATGGGGAAACTGAGGCCTGAGCCTCCCAGAGCTACACGGTCACAGATGCCACGTGTTGTGGCTTCTGCGGAATCTCATTGCCACGGGGGTCAGGAGAGACCACAGAACCGGCCCGAGGACCTGGCTCCGGGCTTGACTCCAGCGGCTCGCTGTGGTGAGGAAACTGCAGCCCGGCCCGGGCCCTCACTGAGGCCGGCAGCTGACGTGGTTCCCAGCAGAGCAGCCTCCGCACACGTGCCCCTTGCCCTGCCCCGCGTTGTCAACGGTGCCCATCCCCGAGGGCCACGCTGGAAACGTTCCCTCCTCCCCACGTCTCCCGCATGATCGCTGTGGCTTTGCCCCCTGCTGTACCCACAGCCCCTGGAAAGGGCCCGGCCCACAAAACACTCAGCTTCCGTTGGACAGAAACATACTCGGGGCCCATGGCAACCCCGTGTCCACACCCATCCTGCCGGAAGGAAAACTGAGGTTTGGGGAAAGGCAAAGACTTGCCTGAAACTCTTGCCTCCTGCTGGGCTCCCAGAACATTCCAGAAGCCCCAGAAGTGGGGGGAATGGAGCAGGAAAGGGTCCCACCTGTCCCCCGTGGCTGGCACGCACCGTTCTCCAGGGTGGCCATCCCACAGGACTTCCTCAGGCCGGTCTCCGGAATCATGCCCTCCGTCACTCGCCGGCCAAGGGGGGCTGTGGCCAACCGTGGGGCGGGGTCGCAGCTGAGGGTCCCCATGGTGGGCAGACGATGGCCCCGGCAGCACCCACGGGGCCTGGTGCTACTTCCTGAGCCTCAGCAGCTCTGGCGGCCACAGGCCTAGGCACCGTCCCCACCTTCACGGCCTCACCACACCCTCCCACGACCACAGCTGCACAGACAGCCCCTTGTCCCACAGCAGGGAGTCGTGGGGCCCTGGCCTGAGGCAGGCTGGTCGGCCGGACACTGGCCTGGAAGTGGGGCCGGGATCGAGTGTCGGCCAGGCGGCTGGACAGTCCAGGAAAGAGTCCGGTGTCAGCAGAATGTGTCTCCCGGGAGCCGGCAGAGCTGGGCAACTGGGGCCAGCGCCGGCCCCAGGGAACTAGACCTGCAAACATGACACCCACAGCCTCACAGCAGGAGGGACTGGCGGGGTCATGGGCGTGCCCCCATTTCTACACCTGGGGAAACTGAGGCACGGCCCAAGGTCATACAGCAAGTTCACAACTCTGGGAGTTGCAACTCTGAGCCAAGAAGCATTCGCTGCTTCATCCTGTCACTCATTCCTCCCATAAGCACGTACTGGGTGCCTACTGTATACCAGTCTCTGCTTGGGGTGGTGAGAACTGGACAGGAACAGACAGAAAAGAAGGAGATGTTCTCAAGATGGGAGAGAGAAAGTCGTCAGTAAATGTGATAAGTGAACACAGTCTGGTGTATGAGAGGCACTGAGTGTGACTGAAAACGCAGATGGGTTTGGGGTTCAGGGTGGCAGTGTGGGTGCAGGCGAGCCCCGCGGAGAAGGTAAAACGGAACAGTCCCCAAGCAGGTGAGGAGGCAGCGTGCAGAGACCTCTGAGGAGCGCACATCAGCGTGAGGGACACCTGTGCACAGGCCCTGGGGCAGCGGCGAGGACAGAGGGGAGGTGAGAGCCGTCCTCACTGCCTCCAGAAGTCTGCGGGATTTAAACCGCTATGGATTTTGATTCACTGAAGGTGACCACTGTGTGAGGCTCCAAGAAGAGGCTCAGAAAACTGCCAAATGGGAGGCACGTTCCCGTCTCTTCCTTGTTCGTTTCTGTATTTTTTGGAGCCTTTTGCAGTGTAATTTTTTTTTTTGAGACGGAGTCTCACTCTGTCGCCCAAGCTGGAGTGTAGTGGCACCATCTCAGCTCACTGCAACCTCCGCCTCCTGGGTTTAAGCCATTCTCCTGTCTCAGCCTCCGGAGTAGCTGGGACAACCTGACTCTATTTTCAGTAGAGTCAGGTTGGTTGACCGGGCTGGTCTCGAACTTCTGACCTCAGATAATCCACCTGCCTCAGCCTCCCAGAGTGCTGGGATTACAGGAGTGACCCACCACCCCCCGCCCTGCAGGCATCTTCTTGTCTCGTTATCACAGCATCTCGGTGAGGGAGGCACTGCCACAAACCCTAATCTGTTGTTACAGATGGGGAAACTGAGGCTCTGGGAGACAGTAACATGCACTGAGTCCCTCAGTAACTCATCAGGGGATCCAGGACTTGAACCCAGGGTTCTCGGACTCAGATTTAATATCAAAGCTTCGGGCTCAGTGCTTCTGGGTTCTCATCCCAGAGCAACTTTCTGGAAACACTTAGAATTATCGTATGGGGTGGGGCGCGGTGGCTCACGCCTGTAATCCCAGCACTTTGGGAGGCCGAGACAGGCGGATCACAAGGTCAGGAGATCGAGACCATCCTGGCTAACACGGTGAAACCCCCTCTCTACTAAAAGTACAAAAAACTAGCCGGGCGAGGTGGTGGGCGCCTGTAGTCCCAGCTACTCGGGAGGCTGAGGCAGGAGAATGGCGTAAACCCAGGAGGCGGAGCTTGTAGTGAGCCGAGTTCGCACCACTGCACTCCAGCCTGGGCGACAGAGCAAAGACTCCATCTCAAAAAAAAAAAAATTATCGTATGGATCCCTGCAGCCCTCAGTATAAAACCCGAACGCTCACCGTGGCACACAGGCCCTCCATGGCCTTGTCCCCACCTCCCCCTGCCCTCTCATCCTGTTCCTGTCCCCTTTGCTGCTCTACTCTGGCCATCCGGGCCTGCTGGCTCTCCCTCGAGCCCCTAAGACGGTCCCCACCTTGGCCTCTGCCTGAGCTCTCTCCACCTGAGATGCCTCTGCCAGCGAACCAACCCTCGCTGGCTCCTTCCTCGGTCACGAGCGCCCCCAGCCCACAGGCCCTGTCACCGCCCAGCCCTGGACACACCGTTCGCTTGTTTCCAGAGGCAGCACAAACTCCAGAGACACAGCAGGAATGGGTGCTGAGAAGGGAGTGGGGGAAAGACCCCAAATCCCTCGGCCAGTCAACACCGCTCAGCCAGAAGTGCAGGGCCAGGGCTAGAGAGACAGAGGAGACGAGAGCCTAGAACTTCTTCCCCCAGCTCCATCCCTCCTCACATCCATGTCACCAGGTCCAGGCCACAGCAGACAGCCACGAAGGGCAGCCAGCCAGAGACCTTGGTTCCAGCCGGGACTCAGCCCCGATTGACTCAGTTTCCCCTCTGTGACATGGGCTGTCAGACCCCTACAACCAGGTTCCAGCCAGGACTGGCCCCACCGGCCTCCGTCTCCCCATTTTACGTGGGGTGGAACTAAAAGCTAACACAGGGAGGACAGGACAGGAAGCCGGCCAAGCCAACAGTGTGTTGCTGTGAGGACGCTGAGGGCCAGCGGCCGAGCTGGGACCCCTCCAGCCTCCGGTCCCCTTCTGATCCTATCGTACCAGATTCTATCACCTCTGTCTTCAGCTTGGAGCTTGTCTCAACTGCCAAGCAAAGAGCTTGCAAATGAGATGCAAATGAATTCAACGCACATGCAGAGAAGCCCTGATTTGAATCCTGTCTGTTCGACAGAAGAGACTAAATCCCAACAGTGAAAAAAGGGAGGCTGGACTGGATGAGAGGCCGGGCGCCGGTCCCACGTCCACCTGCCCAGCTGCCGGCTGCAGGCGAGGGACGTCACTGCCCTGCTCGGTGTCCTGGAAGGTGACGCTGTAGGTGATCCTGAGACCCTTGTTCTTGCTATAAATAGGAATTCAGCCAGTGTTTATTTGGGGCCAGGCCCTGCTCAGGTGCTGGGAAAACGGGAGGGGACAGAACACACAAGTTCCTCATCCTCCCTTTCCCTCGAGACAGGCAGGCAGGTAAGTGCAACTTACGTGAGTGCAGAGGGCACGACGCTATGGAGAAAACGTGGGCGAAGGGGCATGTTAGAGGCCGAAAGAATGAGGGCCGTAATCAACTCAGTACAGCACTGGGGGCTATAGGAGTAAACAGCAAACTGTTTCACAAATGCAGAATGTTGGCAAACTGACACACTGCATCTGCTGCGCAGAAGGGCTGCCGAGGGCGTCACCATCCAGGCACGAGTATTTCTTATGATTAGGCATAACTGAAGCCTGCCAGTAACAACATGAACCTGGGATCAATTAAACAGCTGATCAATCCTTACCTCCTCCTCCCTGCTCTTGTTACCCAATAAATACAAAGGGCTGTAGAAGCTCAAGAAGCAGCCTTTGCTCATTAAGATCAGGGAGCCCTTTTCTCTTCTTCTTCCTTTTTTTTTTTTTTTTTTTGATGCAGTTTCACTCCTGTCGCCCAGGCTGGAGTGCAGTGGCGCGATCTCGGCTCACCACAACCTCCGCCTCCTGGGTTCAAGGGATCCTCCTGCCTCAGCCTCCCGAGTAGCTGGGATCAGAGGCATGTGCCCCCACGCCTGGCGAATTTTCTATTTTTAGTAGAGACGGGGTTTCTCCGTGTTTCTCAGACTGGTCTCAATCTCCCAACCTCGTGATCCTCCCGCCTCGGCCTCCCAAAGTGCTGGGATCACAGGCGTGAGCCATGGCACCCGGCCCCTTCTTCTCTCTTTTCTTCTCTTTTCTTCTTCCCCATGTTGCCCTTCCTTTAAAAGTTTCTTTTGTCTTAAGTTTTCATTTCTATTTAAAAGTTTCTTTTGTTTCTTGTTATCGTTTTCAACTTCGTCCCTTCCTTCAGTCTTATGACCCTCTCAAGCAGTAACAGGAGTAACTGCAGTAACAACGGTCTCGGGCAGTAACAGGAGTAACTGCAGTAACAACGGTCTCGGGCAGTAACAGGAGTAACTGCCGGGACTTGGGCCACGTGAAAGCTGTGGGCAGGGACGTGTCCCAATCAGAGCTCACATGCGCCCTCTGCTGACATCTGGGAGAGCAAAACGTGGGCGGTGCCGGGAGAGGGCATCACATGCTGGGAAGGATGATGGGGATGGTTGACAGAAAGGATAACTGGAAGGATGGATGATGGAGAAGGATGATGGGAAGGATGACGGGAAGGATAATGGAGAAGGATGATGGAGGAGGATGGTGGGAAGGATGATGGGAAGGATCGTGGAGAAGGATAATGGAGAAGGATAATGGAGAAGGATGATGGAGAAGGATGATGGGAAGGATGACAGAGAAGGATGACAGGAATTATGATGGAGGAGGATGATGGAGAAGGATGGTGGGAAGGATGATGGGAAGGATGGTGTAGAAGGATAGTGGAGAAGGATGATGGAGAAGGATGATGGGAAGGATGATGGGAAGGATGACGGGAAGGATAATGGAGAAGGATGATGGAGGATAATGGAGAAGGATGATGGGAAGAATGATGGGAAGGATGATGGAGAAGGATGGTGGGAAGGATGGTCGGAAGGATGACAGAGAAGGTTACAGGAATTATGATAGAGAAGGATGATTGAGAAGGATGGTGGGAAGAATGATGGGAAGGATGGTGTAGAAGGATAATGGCGAAGGATGATGGAGAAGGATGATGGGAAGGATGATGGGAAGGATGACGGGAAGGATAATGGAGAAGGATGATGGAGAAGGGTGATGGGAAGGACAATGGCAAGAATGATGGAGAAGGATGATGAAGGATGATGGGAAGGATGAAGGAATGGATGATGGAGAAGGATGATCAGAGGATGATGGGAAGAATGATGGAGAAGGATGATGAAGGATGATGGGAAGGACGAAGGTACGGATGATGGAGAAGGATGATCAGAGGATGATGGGAAGGATGATGGGAAGGATGATGGGAAGGATGACGGGAAGGATAATGGAGAAGGATGATGGAGAAGGATGATGGGAAGGATGATGGAGAAGGATGGTGGGGAGGATGGTCAGAAGGATGGGGGGAAGGATGATGGGAAGGATGACAGAGAAGGATGACAGGAATTATGATGGAGAAGGATGATGGAGAAGGATGATGGGAAGAATGATGGGAAGGATGATGGAGAAGGATGGTGGGAAGGATGGTCGGAAGGATGACAGAAAAGGACGACAGGAATTATGATGGAGAAGGATGATGGAGAAGGATGATGGGAAGAATGATGGGAAGGATGATGAAGAAGGATGGTGGGAAGGATGGTCGGAAGGATGACAGAGAAGGTTACAGGAATTATGATGGAGAAGGATGATGGAGAAGGATGATGGGAAGGATGATGGGAAGGATGATGGAGAAGGATGATGGAGAAGGATGATGGGAAGGATGGTGGGAAGGATGGTGGGAAGGATGGTCGGAAGGATGGCGGGAAGGATGGTGGGAAGGATGACAGAGAAGGATGACAGGAATTATGATGGAGAAGGACGATGGGAAGGACGATGGCAAGAATGATGGAGAAGGATGATGAAGGATGATGGGAAGGATGAAGGCACAGATGATGGAGAAGGATGATCAGAGGATGATGGGAAGGATGATGGCAACCAAGATCAACTCATCTTCACCAAGCTCATGGTCTAGCCAGAAAGTTGATCATCCACAGCAGCACTGCCCACCAGAAACAGAATGAGAACTTCCTATTTATTTTATTTTAACTTTTTTGAGACAATGTGTTGCTGTCACCCAGGCTGGAGTGCAGTGGCACGATCTCGGCTCAGCACAACTTCTGCCTCCCAGGTTCAAGCGATTCTCCTGCCTCAGCCTCCCGAGTAGCTGGGACTACAGGCACCTGCCACCATGCCTGGCTAATTTTGTATTTTTAGTAGAGACAGGGTTTCTCCATGTTGCTGAGGCTGGTCTCGAACTCCTGACCTCAGGTGACCTGCCTGCCTCGGCCTCCCAAAGTGCTGGGATTACAGGTATGAGCCACTGCACCTGGCAATTAATTTTAATAATGTATCTTATTCACCCCATATCCAAAATAATATCATTTCTGCACACAAGTATTACAGGTGAGATATTTCACCTTCTTTTTTTCATGCTGTCTCCCCAGCCTGGCATGTTTTGCACTTGCAGCCCGCAGCGTGGAGCGTCCACGGTTCCAGGGCTCCAGCATCACCTGTGGCCCTGTGGACGCCGTGTCGGGCAGCCCAGGTCTAGAGAGTGGAGCCTAGAATGGACCCCGTGGGCCAGCAGTGCTCAGCCATGGATGCTGCTGCCCCGGGGGACACCTGGCTATGTCTGGAGGCATTCTTGGCTGCCAGGAGCAGGGGTGCTGATGGCATCTAGTGGCTGGCGACCTACAATGCTGTTCCTCCCAAGAGAGGACCCCCAAATGTCCATGGCGTCAAGATGGAGCAATGCCGCCTTAGTGGATGGGCACTGATTAATCGCCTGCTGCGTGCAGGGTGAGATTGGCAGGGCGTCCTTGGCATACAGCAGATGACACTCCTGCGGAACGGCTCTGCTGCTGGCGTTGTGCCCACAGGCGCCAGCCCACGAGCTGTTCCATGACTGTCACCATTGACAGAGGCGGAGGTCGCAAAGCCAGCAGGTGGTGGACCCAGGACGCAAGTCCAGAATGTTCTTGGCCCCTGCACAGTCCTGCCTACCCACACCTGCCAATCTCAATGTCACCCACCCTGGCCGCCTTCATACGACTGCCCCAGCCCTGCCCCTTGACGGGCGCCGAGGCTGTTCCCACTTTTGCTCCTTTCCGATTTCCTGCGGTGAGTCTCCCAGGCAGAACTCCTCCGCCCATGAACCAGGGTTTCTGGATTAGACGCTGTGCATCCGTCCCCTCTGAAAAAACGGCCATGTGTCAGCCTGACCCCACAGGGTCGCTCTGAAGGCAAGGGCATCCGGCCCCTTGTCATTCAAACATCCTCTTCCAGCCTTCCCTCACTCCAGCCAATGGCACCTCCTCCAGACCCGTGCTGACTTGGACCCAAACCCCTGGGTCAGCTTCCTGGACCCAAAGCCCACCCCGCATCTAGCCGCCGCTCTCCACCCCCCAGCCACAGTCCACCACCCCACAGCCACGGTCCCGTCCAGGACCCCATCCTCCCTCCACACCCTCCCTCCACACCCACCCCCGCCGCTCTCCACCCCACAGCCACGGTCCCGTCCAGGACCCCATCCTCCCTCCACACCCACCCCCGCCTCCTCGGGGTTCTATGTCAGCCAGAGCCAGCTCTTTGGGGAGCCCTACACAGACGCCCGTCCCAGCTCCCACTGTCTAGCACAGGCTCCTTCCCGACAGACCTCCACCTGCCTGAGTCCCCTCACCACTCCCTCCGGCACGCAGGCTCACCCTCGTTCCAGTGACACGGAGCTATGAGATCATGGTGGGTTGAAATCAACAGACCAGGGGTTCCCAACCCAGGTGACTGGCCCCAGGGGACACTGGGCAGTGTCCAAGGACACCTGTGGTTGTCACGACTGGGGGAGCTCCTGGCATGGAGTTGGGGCAGGGATGCCACTAGGCACCCTGCAGTGACCAGGACTGCCCCACCCGGAATGTCCACAGGGCCTGTGGAAGACCCTACAGTAGACAGCCATCAGCTCTTCCTCTCACGGCTCCTGGAAGCTCTGGGATCCATCACCCCCATGGGGCCGGTTCTGGGATCAACACTGTGTCTCCAGCCCCGAGGAAGCCCTTGGAGCCCCTGCAGCCATCTTCCTTCCCTCCGCCCGTCAACCGCACTCCTGCCTCTAAAGCCAGACCCCGCTTTGCCTCTTTTGTGCAGCACAGGAAGGGGATGGTGCACTCATGAGGCCCCCCACCCTGCCTGTGAAGTTGGTCCTGGTGTTGATGACAGCTGTCCATCACTCACTTCTGTTGCCGGGCAACGTTCCATCCCATAAAGATGCCACGATTCACTCAGAGCTTCTAGGCTGCTTCCAGCTCGGACACCCGCAGATGATGCTGTGAATACACATCTCCCGTTTTTTCTTTTCTTTTTTTTTTGAGACAGAGTTTCACTCGTTGCCCAGGTTGGAGTGCAGTGGCGTGATCTCGGCTCACCACAATGTCTGCTTCCCAGGCTCAAGCGATTCTCCTGCCTCAGGCTCCTGATTAGCTGGGATTACAGGCACCCGCCATCACGCCCAACTAATTTTTGTCTTTTTAGTAGAGACGGGGTTTCTCCATGTTGGTCAGGCTGGTCTCGAACTCCCGACCTCAGGTGATCTGCCCACCTTGGCCTCCCGAAGTGCTGGGATTACAGGCGTGAGCCACCGCACCTGGCCTCGTTTTATTTTTGACATAGGGTCTCACTCTGTGCTCAGCTTGGAGTGCAGTGATGTGATCACAGAAATGAAACCTCAGGGGAGAGTTGAGACTTCACATACAGTGGCCAGGAAGGCCCCCTGAAGAGGCGAAACGTTAGCAAAGGCCTGAAGGACGTGAGGACCTCTAAGGGATGCCCAGCTGTGCAGACATCTACGGGATTTCTGGGGAGGGCACTGCTGCGCAAAGGCTGTGGGGCAGGACTGCACCTGGCGAGGTGGAGGAACAGCAAGGAGGCCAGCGTGGCTGCCGCAGGGTGAGGAGGGGAGAGCAGGAGGGAGGGAGGGGCTGACCCAGCACGTCGTGCAGGGCCCTGCGGACTCGCGAGGACACAGGGTTTTACTCTGAGCAAGGTGGGAGCCACGGAGGTGGCCTCTGCTGGAGCAGACGAGGGCGCGGCCTTACTTGGGTTTGAAGGAATCGACTGAGGGCAGGAAGGTGGGCATAGGGAAGCCCGGGGGAGGAGACCCACACCGGCCCAGGTGGGCACCACGGGGCCTGGGCTGGGGGCTGCCATGGGGTGGGCAGAGGCGGGTGGGTTCTGGGCCAGAACTCACGCGATTTTCTCAGACACTGTGGGGTGAGGGGAGTGAGAGGCACGGAGGGTCCTGGAAGGGCAGATGCGACCTCAACCTAGAGAAGGACCCGCTGCCCTGCTTAGTTGTTTATGGAGGATCTCTGCTGTGCTCTACCACGTAACACACGTCCACACACACAGGAGCACACGGGTCCACACACGTGCACGTTTACACCACGTGGGTGCACACGCAGATGAGGCGCACGCACACACTCCCGCACAGCACACCGGCAGGTGAGCAGACACGTGTGCGCACACAGGAACACGAAGAGGCAGGAGCCGGGCGTGCCCGAGCCCCGTGCCGCCCTAGGCATCCCGACCACCGCCTGCGCTGAACAGGTGCACAGGGAACGCCTGCTGAGCCAGCGAGTGGAACGAAGCTCCACGACAGTCCAGATGACGGACGTCACTGCTGTGGCTGCTGCTGATCCAAGTCCCACTGTTCTCTTCTCCAGAGATGAGGTCTCAGTCCGCCATCCAGGCTGGAGTGCGGTGGCGCGATCACAGCTCAGTGATGATGGAGGAGGATGCTCAGAGGATGACGGGAATGAGGCAGCCTCAACCTCCTGCCCCTACAGCACCAGGAGGGCAGGTGTGAGGCACGGTGCCAGCCCCAAGTTCCCGCCATCCTTTCCTAAAACACATCCTCGGGCTGCAGGTGAGGCTGCAGCAGCTGGGAGGCA
Source organism: Chlorocebus sabaeus (assembly GCF_047675955.1). NCBI lineage: Eukaryota > Metazoa > Chordata > Mammalia > Primates > Cercopithecidae > Chlorocebus > Chlorocebus sabaeus. The sequence continues at coordinate 62,205,615 of NC_132909.1, read as the reverse complement.
GCTCCCAGGAGGCCGGGTTCCTCCGATGACCTGCCGTTTCTGTGTCCCTGGCACACGGTGCAGCAGGAGAGGGGGAGGACAGGTGTTCGCGGCCCGTCCAGGGTCAGCTCATGCTCCCGGCCTCCGTGACCCGCCACTCCCCACTTTCCTGAGGCCGCTCACTGCTGTCCCTTGTCCAGCGGCCAGCCCCCTGACTCAGACTCACGCGCTCGGCCGCTGCCAGCCCCTTTGTTCCCAGGAGACTCTAACAAGGAAGGCTTGTTCTTCCCGAGAGGACACAGAGAACCTGCCAGCTCCCCTCCCTCCTCATCCAGAGAGGGCCCGCTGTCCCCGTGGGACAGTGAGGACAGGACCAGCTCTCAGGCTCTGCCAGGCACCCAGCCCATGCCTGGCAAGTCCCCATATTACAGACGAGGACACCAAAGTTCAGAGGAAGGAAGGGCTTGTATTCTGAGGATTCAGGGGCCTGGAAAGGGGCTCTAGTGGGCTCTGCTGTAGCCTGCAAGGTCCTACACGCCCAGGTCCTTCTGGCCCTCTCTGGCTGTGAGCCCTCCGGACTCAGTCCCTGCACTCACCGTACCTTCTGCCTGGTACACCCAGTCCAACTCCCTTCCCCTCCTGGAAGGCCTTGCTCACATCTCTCCATCTCCAGGGTCTTCCTTGGACCACTGATTGATTGATTGATTTTTTGTTTTTCTGAGATGGAGTCTTGCTCTGTCACCCAGGCTGGAGTGCAGCGGCGCGATCTTGGCTCACTGCAACCTCTGCCTCACGGGTTCAGGCGATTCTCCTGCCTCAGCCTCCCGAGTAGCAGGGATTACAGGCGCCCATCACCACACCCGGCTAATTTTTGTATTTTTTAATATAGACGGGGTTTCACCACATTGCCCAGGCTGGTCTCAAACTCCTGACCTCAAGTGATCCGCCCACCTCGGCCTCCCAAAGCGCTGGGATTGCAGGCGTTAGCTGCCGTGCCCAGCCTATCAGGACCACAGATTTGATCCTTCGGCCTGCCCACCATCATGCTGCCTGCCCCCTTCCCTGCCTTTTCCTTCTTCTGGGCAGCACTTTCCACGCCTCAACTATTGCAGCAGCGGCTGGAGCTGACCATGCCAGTTCCTGAGCCCACTGTGAAGTTCGCAGGGATCTGTGAGCTGGTTGGCTCACGTTGGCAGCCACCATGCGAGTATTTACAACACGGGGGCCGCGTGCGCTGCGAGTGAGGGCCTTTTGCCTTGGAGAGCCAGTTGTTCAACATTTCTCTGCACAACACTGCCTCGGTATCATGCCCCGGGTCCCGGCTCATGGTCTCTCTTCCCCGCTGCTCACGAGAATGTAAGCTCCTTCGGGCCGAGGTCAGCCCACCTTGCACTCTGCTGTCTCCAGGGCACTTAAAACAACGCTTGGCATACAGCAGGCACTCAATAAAGATTTGCTGGCCGGGCGCATGACGTGTGCCTGTGGTCCCAACACTGTGGGAGGCTGAGGAGGGAGGATCGCTTGAGCTCGGGAGGTGGTGGCTGCAGTGAGTGGAGATCGCGCCATTGCAGTCCAGCCTGGCCCACAGAGTCAGACCCTGTGTCAAAATAACAAGCATGAGGCAGGGGGATCAGCTGAGGTCACGAGTTCGAGACCAGCCTGGCCAACATGGTGAAACTCTCTCTCTACTGAAAATACAAAAGAAAGGCCGCGCTGGGTGGCTCACGCCTGCAATCCCAGCGACTCGGGAGGCTGAGGCAGGAGAAGCGCTTGAACCCGGGAGGCGGAGGTTGCGGCGAGCCGAGGTCGCGCCCCTGCACTGCAGCCTGGCCACAGGGGTGAGACTCCGTCTCAAATAAATCAATAGCGAGAATAAGTCAATCTGTGTGGAACTAACGAGCGCCCGCGTCCCTCGCGCTGCTGGGACTGACGTCCGGGCGCCCCCAGCACGACCACGGCCTCCCGGTGGCCCTGACCCGGCGGAGCCGGCCCGAAGCCCCGCAGCCCCTAATGCAGAATCCGCGTCCCCGAACCCGGATCCCCCGGCCTGGCCGTGCGGCCCCGACCCCCGCAGCGAGACCAGCGCTTCCCAGTCTCCGCCCGGGAGCGCGACACGCCCGGTTCCCTCGGCGAACGGCCAGGCCTCCCGGGACCAGCGCGCCGGGGGACTCGCGGCGGGGACGCCCCCTCGGCCGCCCCATGCCGGGCCCCACGCAAGGGCAGCCGGGGCGCCCCGCAGTGGGAACGCGAAGACACCGACCACGGGGCGCTACAGCCGCCAAGGCCTCCCCGCCGTCCGCCCCAAACCCGCCTCAGCCCGCCCCGAACCCTCCTCAGCCCGCCTCAGCCCGCCGCGAGCTCGGAGGACCGCGGGCTAGAGCGGCCCCGCCGGCGCGCAAAGCCTTGTGGGCCACACGCCCCGAGGCCCTGCGCCCCGCGGCATGGCGGGAGTTGTGGTCCAGCTGCGGGGACGACGCGGGGGCTGCCGGGAGCTGTGGGCGGGGCGGGTGAGCGCGTAGCGGCGGGGCCGGGGAGCTGCACCCGCGAAAAGGAGGAGGAGCTGCAGGTCTGTTGCGTCCCGCGGGTCGAGAAGGTTGTCAGCAAGACGCCGGCGCTTTGAGTGCTGAGCGCGGCCGCGACGGGAACCCCCGACCCGCCCTCGCAGCCCGCGGTCCCGACCCCTGACCCGCCGTCGCAGCCCGACCCTCGACCTCTGACCCGCCCTCGCAGCCCGCGGTCCCGACCTCTGACCCGCCGTCGCAGCCCGCGGTCGCAACCTCTGACCCGCCGTCGCAGCCGGACCCTCGACCCCCGACCCGCCCTCGCAGCCCGTGGCCCATCGGCCCGGCCGTGGACGCAGAGCCCCGGCCCCGCTCCCCGCCCTCCCTGCGGAGCCGAGGACCTTGGCCCAGCCCCGCATCCTCCCGACCGGGCTCGATCCAGCCCGGGTGTCCTGCGCCCGAAACAGGCTCCAGGGGGCCGTCGGGGCTGGGGGTGACCGTGCCCGGCCCCTGCGCTCCTCTCTTACAGCCAGGCCCGTCCTCCCTCCCTCCGCCCGCGGTTTCCCACACCCGGGTCCCGACACGCCTGGCACCGGCCCAGGTCCTCCTCGGGGTGGAGCCGGCAGCGTCCCTGGCCTCCCCCCAGCCCCAGGCCAGGATCTCCCCCTTCCCGGTCGTGACAACCACGGATGGCCCCGACGCCAGGCGAGGGTTAGTGCCTCCTGGGGCGGGATTGCGGCCGGGAAGAACCGCCCTCCTAACCCCTAAGGAACCGCAGGGATGGAGAGCGCGCCCGGGACGTCCGGGCTCAGCGCGGGGTGGGTGGGGAATGCAGAGCGAGCCGTCCTCAGAGGCCGCCGGGCTGCAGGCGAGAACCCTCCCAGCCAGGACGCTGCGGCTCTGCCTGAACCCCAGGCCCGGGGAGCGCCCCGACCCAGGGCGAACACCGCGTTTGGCCCCTGCCCGGTGCTGAGAGAGGCCGGAGCGGCGTCCCCAGAAGCGGAGCGGGAGCCCCACGTCCAGCGGCCACGGTAGAAAGGAGGAAACAAATGGGTGGTAATAAGTAAAATAAATCGTGTGAAACATAAAACAAGGCCGGGCGCGGTGGCTCACGCCTGTAATCCCAGCATTTTGGGAGGCCGAGGTGGGCGAATCACTTGAGGTCAGGAGTTTGAGACCAGCCTGGCCAACATGGAGAAACCCCGTCTCTACTGCAAATACAAAAATTAGCCGGGCGTGGTGGCGTGTGCCTGTGGTCCCAGCTAATTGGAAGGCTGAGGCAGGAGAATTACTGGAACCCGGGAGGTGGAGGTTGCAGTGAGCCGAGATCGCACCACTACACTCCAGCCTGGGCAACAAGAGGGAAACTCCAGCTCAAAAAAACAAAAACAAAACAACAACAACAAAAAAAAACAAAGGGCCGGGCGCGGTGGCTCAAGCCTGTAATCCCAGCACTTTGGGAGGCCGAGACGGGTGGATCACGAGGTCAGGAGATCGAGACCATCCTGGCTAACCTGGTGAAACCCCGTCTCTACTAAAAAATACAAAAAACTAGCCGGGCAAGGTGGCGGGCGCCTGTAGTCCCAGCTACTCGGGAGGCTGAGGCAGGAGAATGGCGTAAACGTGGGAGGTGGAGCTTGCAGTGAGCTGAGATCCGGCCACTGCACTCCAGCCTGGGCGACAGAGCGAGACTCCGTCTCAAAAAAACAAAAACAAAAACAAAAACAAAAGAAACATAAAGATGTATCTTTATCTTATTTAAACCACTGTGTCCAAAATACTATCCTTTCGACACATAATCAATACTTCATACACGTTGAAATGTTGTACCCTCTTTGTTCAGGCTGAGTGTTCGGAGCCCAGAGCGTATTTTGCACGTTTGTGTCCATTTCTAATTCTCACAGGAAATACTTCATCTGCTCTTCTGGCCCCTAAAGTTCTAGCTGGAAAAGTGGCTTTCACAAACCCTAGCTGTGCCACACGTTTTCGAAGAGCTGCATCCGTTTCTAAGTTGACATTCGCGTTAGAAAGGAGGCTTCAGGGCCAGGCGCGGTGGCTCACGCCTGTAATCCCAACACCTTGGGAGGCCGAGGCGGGTGGATCACCTGAGGTCAGGAGTTCGCAACCAGCCTGACCAATATGGTGAAACCCTGTCTCTACTAAAAATACAAAAGTTAGCCAGGTGTGGTGGCAGCGCCGGTAGTCCCAGCTACTCCGGAGGCTGAGACAGGAGAATTGCTTAAACCCAGGAGGCGGAGGTTGCAGTGAGCTGAGATAGCGCCACTGCACTCCAGCCTGGGTGATGGAGCGAGACTCTGTCTCCCAAAAAAAAAAAAGTCTAAAAATACAAAAATTATCCGGGCATGGTGGCATGTGCCTATAATGCCAGCTACTCAGAAGGCGGGAGAATCGCTTGAACCCAGGAGGCAGAGGTTGCAGTGAGCCAAGATCGCACCACTGCACTCCAGCCTGGGCAATACAGTGAGACTCCGTCTCAAAAAACAGAGCTTTTAAAGAAACAGTTCAGTGTCTTTTTTTTTTTTTTTTTTTTTTTTTTTTTTTTTTTTTTTTTTTTGAGACGGAGTCTGGCTCTGTCGCCCAGGCTGGAGTGCAGTGGCCCGATCTCAGCTCACTGCAAGCTCCGCCTCCCGGGTTCACGCCGTTCTCCTGCCTCAGCCTCCCGAGTAGCTGGGACTACAGGCGCCCGCCACGTCGCCCGGCTAGTTTTTTTTTTTTGTATTTTTTAGTAGAGACGGGGTTTCACTGTGTTAGCCAGGATGGTCTCGATCTCCTGACCTCGTGATCCGCCCGTCTCGGCCTCCCAAAGTGCTAGGATTACAGGCTTGAGCCACCGCGCCCGGCCAACAGTTCAGTGTCTTTTATGGTGTTGGCACGATGTTGCAACTCTCTAGTCTCAAACCCTGCGAGGGCAATTCATAGACAATTTCAGTGTCTCTCGACTGATGTGCGTGTGGCTTGCGCCCTTCTAGCCTCCTAGCCCCAAGGGGGAGGCCTGTGCGGCTCCTGGCTGGGCCCCTGTCTTCAAAGCAGCTCTTGAGTGGCCCTTTAATCCGTGAGACGGGGCCGTGGAAGCTGGGGTGAGCCTGGAGATGGCCTTGGGAGCACCAAGGCGTCAGAGCAGCTGACGAGGGCCCCCAGCCCCGCCTCTCCCCGGGGAAGAGCCAGCCCCAAGCCAGCTCTCACCATAGTGTGCCTCCTGCCCCATGCATCCCCATCCCCGCAGACCCCTCCTGATCAGCTCAGGTGGGGCTGCCGTGGAGACCACACCAGCATCATCGCCTGAGGCTCCATATCCAATTTCCCGGGGGCTGCTGGGACTGAGCACTGCCCCAGCCCCTCACCAGGCGGTCACTGACCCTGGGGAGGCCCGGCGGCCCTGCCCAGGCTCAGTGACGTGGTCAGCTTGGCCGGCCTGCAGGGAGGGGCTCAACTCCTTCAGGGACCTGTGCCAGGTGGGCCACAAAGATCTTTCCTCCTCAAACCTGATGTGGGTGCCAGACCCACCCCCAGTGTGGGCTTCATGGCTGAAACTCCACACGTACACACGCACACATGCACGCACATGGCTACCTATTCAACCCCCTCCTGCAGCCTCCATCAATCTCATCCCGCCCCCACTGTCCTTGAGACCCTCAGGCCTGGGGTCCTTGGACTGGGTTCAAGCCTTGCCCAACAAGGAGGGCCTGCCCTGATGGGGGTCCTCACGCCAAAGAAAAAGCCGTGAGGACCCCAAAACTGACCAGTGGGTGGGAGCCAGGAGAGCTGGCCCAGCTGGGTCAAGAAGGGTCTGTGAGGGCCTGGAGGCGTGCTCAGCTCCTGGACACCGGCACCCCCACAGCCCCTTCCCCTCGGCAACACAGGCATCTGGAACACACCCCTGGCGACTGTGGACAAGGGAGGCCAGGAGGTGGGGTCTGGGGCCGGTGGGACAGCTGGGACCCTCCATGGGAAGGGGGCTTCCTGCCGGAGGCTGCTGAGGACAATGCCGGGAAGGGGATCGATGTTGGAGGCGGGGTCGAGTCTCCTAAGGACAAAAGGGAGGTCCCCGTTGCCGGTGGAAGAAGATACCATGCAGTCCCTTGCTGTGGGACTAGGACTCAGACGCAGGGGTCTCAGGGTCCTCCCCGGCCTCAGGCCTCTGGCCCACCTTGGTCTCTCTGTCCCTCTGCTTCTGCCTCTCTGTGTCTCTGTCTCCCTGTGTGTCTCTGCCTTGTCTCTCTTCCTCGCTGTATCTGCCTCTCTGTGTCTCTGTCTCCCTGCGTATCTCTGCCTTGTCTCTCTTACTCTGTCTCTGCCTCTCTGTGTCTCTGTTTCTCTCTCTCTGTCTCTGTGTCTCCCTCACCCCCACCTTCCCCACCTCTGACCCTTTAAACCTGCGGGTCCCTCTGCCTCTGGGAACCCTCCTCCTCCTTCCTGTGTCCATCCCACCCGCCCTGTCCTGGGGGGCACTCCAGCTTTGTCTTGTCCCCACCCCCGCAAGCCTGTGGATGTGAGGGCTCGGCACGCAGGGAGTATGAGCAGCATGACCACCACGTGTGACCCAGCGGGCAGGCGCAGGACAGGGTCCTGGAGAGCTGGGACACACCCTGCAAGGGGCCTCAGCCCTCCTAGCGCCCAGTGGCCCCTCCCCACCTGCAGGAAGTGAGGTCAGGGGCTGGGAAGCAGCCTATTCACCAGGCCTGCTGCCCCCCGCCCGGGTTAAGGGCCCAGCTTCCCGGGAAGGGCCTGCACCTCCGGCCTGGGGAGGGCCTCTCCTTGGAGTCTGCCTTCCGGTGAGGCCTTTCCCGGCACCGGCCTGGGCAGGAGGGGGATGGGACCCAGGGAGATAGGGCTGTGAGCTAACACACCTGGGCCCTCACCTCCCAGGGACCTGTTTCCCCACCCTGGGCCTTAGTTTCCCTCCTCTAGGCCTCAGTTTCTCTCCTTTGCACCCAGCCCCTCCTCTGACCCTCAGTTTCCCTCCTTAGCACCCAGCCCCTCCCCTGATCCTCATTTTGCCTCCTCTGCACCCAGCCCCTCCCCTAGGCCTCAGTTTCCCTCCTTTGCACCCAGGCCCTCCCCTGAATCTCAGTTTCCCTCCTCTGATCCCAGCCCCGCCCCTGGGCCTCAGTTTCCCTCCTCTGATCCCAGCCCCTCCTCTGGGCCTCAGTTTCCCTCCTCTGACAGGTAAGCTGATTGGCAATGCTTGGAACCCCATGGACTGCTGCTTTTTATTTCATGGCCAGGGAAACTGAGGCACAAACAGACCCTGAAGTCAGCGGGAATGCTCCATCATTTTATTCCTGCGTGCCTGCAGTACGTGGGTTCCAGGGTCACAGGGACGGGCCCCCGGGTGGAGGGGAGCCAGCCATCACGACTGCCACCGCAGGCCCTTATTGAGCTTGGAGGAGAGCACCCTAGGAACCACAGCAGAGGAGGGCGGGGGGAAGGCGTGGGCAGAACCTGGGCAAGGTGAGGAGCAGCCGTGCAGAAGCCCAGAGGCCGGGGGAGGGTCCCGGTGGTGCAGGGCTCCCGAGGGGAGCCTAAGGGGTGTCAGTGTGCCCAGAGGAGTAAACAAGCCACAAGGGGAAACAGAACCAGAGTTGGGGGCTTGGAGGAACAGATGGGTGGATTCCAGCGCGTTTGCAAGGTGAGGTTCCCACGACTCGCTGACGGCAGCTGTGAGTGGGGGCCCAGCCAGCATTCCTTCCAGATCCCTCTTGTGGCCGGAGATCCAGATCTCAGTGTAGACCAAGGAACAGAGGTAGCCCCCACTGGGGCTCCCAGGCTCCAGCCAGGCCTGCTAGGTAGGCGGCCTCTGCCCGTGTGATGAAAGGAAGCCAGGCTCAGAGATTGGGTGACTCGTCCCAGGTCCTGGAGGGTCGCACAGCTCCACGACGGCCAGGAGACCCCAGCCTAGGGGGCCTCCATCCCCAGCGACCTTCACCTGACCCCAGGGGACCCCAGCCCACAAGACGTGGCCACAGCGCGGAGCAGGGCGAGGCTGCTCCCCACCGCCCCTGTGCGGCCGCCCGGGAAAGTGCAGGCGGGCGGGAGCGGTGGTTCAGGCCTGTGATGGGAGGTGGGCGGATCACCTGAAGTTGCGAGTTCGAGGCCAGCCTCACCAACATGGAGAAACCCCGTCTCTGCTAAAGACACAAAATTAGCCGGGCGTGGTGGCAGGCGCCTGTAATCCCAGCTACCCAGGAGACTGAGGCAGGAGAATCGCTTGAACCCGGGAGGCAGAGGTTGTGGTGAGCTGAGATCGCACAAGTGCACTCCAGCCTGGACAGCAAGAGCAAAACTCCGTCTCAAAAAAAAGAAAAAGAAAAAGCGCAGGGGACCCGCCGTCGGGGCGGGGCAGCGCTGCCCGGCCTCTGTCCCACTTCCATGCACTTGACCTCCACCCTCCGGCCTCCGTCTGCGATCTTCCCGTGTACCTGAAAATGAGGCCTGGAAAGGACCCAGACCTTCCTGCCCGCCCGTCCTTACCGGCCCCGGGGGCCCCCGCCCCATCTTTGGCCCCCAGCCCCTCCCTCTCTGCCGCCTCCAGGGTTGGGGGTCAGGCCGGGAAAGCCCCTTGGGAAGCCCCCGGGGAGCAGCTGGAGCGGGGTCGCGGGGCGGCGGGAAGGAGCGGGCGCCGCTATTTAAGCGGCTTCCCCGAGGCCTCGGGGACAGAGGGGACCGAGCATGGATTGGGGCCTGGCCCTCCTGCTGGCGGGGCTTCTGGGGCTCCTCCAGCCGGGCTGCGGTGAGCAGGGGAGGGGGCGCGGGAGAGAGGAGGGAGTTAGGAGGGGGCCCAGGAGAGGGGAGGGGGTGCGGAGGGGAGGGGGCTCAGGAGAGGGGAGGGGGTGAGGAGGGGAGGGGGCTCAGGAGAGGGGACGGGGCTCAGGAGAGGGGAGGGGGCTCAGGAGAGAGGAGGGAGCTCAGAACGGAGGAGGGGGCTCAGGATAAGGGAGGGGGTGAGGAGGGGAGGGGCTCAGGAGAAGGGAGGGGGCTCAGGAGAGGGGAGGAGGCTCAGGAGAAGGGAGGGGGCGCAGGAGAGGGGAGGGGGCGCAGAAAGGAGTAGGGGGCTCAGGAGAGGGGAGGTGGCGCAGGACGGAGGAGGGGACTCAGGACGGAGGAGGGGGCGCAGGAGAGGGGAGGGGGCGCAGGAGAGGGGAGGGGGCGCAGGAGAGGGGAGGGGACTCAGGAGAGGGGAGGGGGCAGGAGAGGGGAGGGGGCGCAGGAGGGAGGAGGGGGCGCAGGAGGGAGGAGGGGGCTCAGGAGAGGGGAGGGGCTCAGAAGAGAGGAGGGGGTGCGGAGGGGAGGGGCGCAGGAGAGAGTAGGGGTGCGCAGAATAGAGAGGGGATGATTGGTGATCCTGCCAGAGGAGGGGGCTCGGAGGAGACAGGGACTGAGAGAGGAAGTTGGGGGGCTCCGCGCGGCCCTCTGACCCGCAGCGAAACCGGCCCCAGGCAGATGGAGTTCGGGGGACTGGGGCTGAGGCGGGGGTCGGGGCGGGGTTCAGGGACCGAGCCTGGGAATCCGGGTAGCGGCGAGGCAGTGGCCCGGTAGTGGGGCGGAGGGTCCGGGAACCGGGCAGAGGCGGGCGGCGGGGGGTCCGGGCGTGCAGGGGAGGGTCCGGGAACCGGGCAGAGGCGGGCGGGGGTCCGGGAGCGGGGCGGGGCGCAGGGCAGGGATTCGGGGCGGGGTCCAAGACTCCGCGGGGCTGAGCCAGAGCCGGGGTCGCCGCAGGCCAGTCCCTCCAGGTGAAGCCCCTGCAGGTGGAGCCCCCGGAGCCGGTGGTGGCCGTGGCCCTGGGCGCCTCTCGCCAGCTCACCTGCCGCCTGGCCTGCGCGGACCGCGGGGCCACGGTGCAGTGGCGGGGCCTGGACACCAGCCTGGGCGCGGTGCAGTCGGACGCGGGCCGCAGCGTCCTCACCGTGCGCAACGCCTCGCTGTCGGCGGCCGGGACCCGTGTGTGCGTGGGCTCCTGCGGGGGCCGCACCTTCCAGCACACCGTGCGGCTCCTTGTGTACGGTGAGGCGTCCCCCCGCGCCCTGCCTCTCTCTGACCCTTGGACTCACGGCCCCTTCCCTACGCCACCTCTTCCTGGAAGCCTCCCAGATTGCAGGCCCGGTCCCAGCTCCATGCACAGCTCCCCGAACCCAGGTCCCCAGCCTTCGCTTCCCCCCAACGCACCCCAACCCTCCCAGGGCAGGCCCCGTCCCATCCTTCAGTCTATTCCAGCTTCCCAGGGTGGGGCCTGCGCACAGGCCGTCCCCACTGCCGGTTCATCAGCAACCCCCACGCATCCTTGGCCCCAGCTCCAAGCCCCTAACGGGCTCCAGCGCCTCCATCCCGTCCAGCCCTGACTTTGGGCTCAGCCCTGACCCCTGACCCTCCATCACAGCCTTCCCGGACCAGCTGACCGTCTCCCCGGCAGCCCTGGTGCCTGGTGACCCGGAGGTGGCCTGTACGGCCCACAAGGTCATGCCTGTGGACCCCAACGCGCTCTCCTTCTCCCTGCTCCTGGGGGACCAGGAACTGGAGGGGGCCCAGGCTCTGGGTCCGGAGGTGGAGGAGGAGGAGGAGGAGGAGCCCCAGGAGGAGGAGGAGGACGTGCTGTTCAGGGTGACAGAGCGCTGGCGGCTGCCGACCCTGGCAACCCCTGTCCTGCCCGCGCTCTACTGCCAGGCCACGATGAGGCTGCCTGGCTTGGAGCTCAGCCACCGCCAGGCCATCCCGGGTGAGTCCGCTGGGTCCTCCTGGGGACCCAACCGCTCGCCAGCCTTGACAAGCACTTGGGGACGGGGGGATGGGGGGCAGCACGTGTGCTGTGGGGCGCTGGGAGGATTGGATTCCCCCACGCGGCCAAAGCGATATTCATTAACTCAACGTGTATTTACTGAGCACCCGGCCCCCAGCACAGGTCCCACCCCTTCCCTGCCCACAGCGCCCCACGGCTCCTGCCTTGGGGTCAAAGCCTAAGTCCTCCCCGGGGCCCACAGGAACCTGCACCACCTGCCCTGTCCCTTTCCTGCCCTCCCTCCACCCTCTCTCCCCGTCCTCATTCTGCTCCAGCCACACGGGCCTCCTCGCTGTTCCTCCAACAGCCAGGCATGATCCTGTCCTGGGGCCTTTGCACGGCTGTGCCCTCTGCCTGGAATACCCTTCTTCCGGATCTTTCCACGGCTCTCTCCTCCTCCCCCTCAGGTCTGCCTGAGTGTTGCCTCCTCCGTGAGGCTTCCCTGGATTCCCGTTTAAAGGGTCAACCCTCGACCCCCAACGTGTACAAACACAGGCACAGACGCACACACGTGCACAAACACAGGCACAGACACACACGTGTACACACAGGCGCACGCGCACATGCGTGCACAAACACAGGCACACATGCACACGTGTGTATAAACACGCACACCCGTGTGAGCCCCCTTTCCCTTCTGTTCTGTTTCTTGACACCTTGGATAATATCTGATATCCCCCAATCACGAACCTTCTGTCTTTTCCACGACCTTCTCCCCCTGTGGCTCCCAAGGTGGGAATCTTGTGTCTTGCGCACACGGCTGTGTCCACAGAAGCTAGAACAGGGCAGGTGCTCAATAAACCCTTGCTGAATGCTCGGATGAAGACATTTAACGTGGGCCGGTGCCCAGGGAGTACCGGCTTCATGCCCTGTCCAGTCCCGAAGCCACTGCCGGCTTCTCCCACTAAACAGAGAGGGATCTGTCCTCCCACAGGGCACCCTGATACCCATGTTAATGCGTGTGGGGTCATGAGTTTCAAGCAAAGTGCTCCCGGGGATGGAGCAGAAGCTGGGAGACCCTGGAGGTCTTGGAGGTGGGGGTGGGGCTGGGGTGGGCAGACAGGAGGCTGGATTTGAGGGATATTTCACAGAACACGGGTCCTCTCGGGCCTCAGTCTCCCCATCAGTCCCACAGGGGATGGAGCACAAAGCCAGAGCAGAAAGCCCCCAAGCACCTCCTCTCTCCACGCCAGCCTCCTCCCAACTCTCCTCCGTCCACAGCCCACCATAATAAACTCGGGACTCCACTCACTATCAAGGCAGCCCAAAGAGGTGACTCTCACCCCTTTGACAGTTGAGGAAACTGAAGCACGTGGAGATTAAGGAGCCTGCTGGGGTGATGTTGCCAGTGAGTGGGGGCCGTGGAATGCCCGGACTCCCATCCTGCCCACTGTGGTACCTCAGTTTCCCCATCTGTCCAGTAGACTTCCCTGATTGTGGGTCATTTGTAAATTTCAGGGACCATGTAGCTTTCAAAGCACTTTATAAATTCTACGTTTTAGGCCGGGCTCACGCCTCTAATCCCAGCACTTTGGGAGGCTGAGGTGGGTGGATCACCTGAGGTCAGGAGTTCAAGACCAGCCTGACCAACACAGTGAAACCCCATCTCTACTAAAAATACAAAAATTAGCCAGGTGTGGGGGTGCACGCCTGTAGTTCCAGCTACCCAGGAGGCTGAGGCAGAAGAATCGCTTGAACCCGGGAGTTGGAGCTTGCAGTGAGCCGAGATGGCGCCACTGCACTCCAGCCTGGGCGACAGAGCAAGACTCTGTTTCAACAACAACAACAACAAATTCTAGGCTTTATCAACTAGAACAGCATGCCGAATAGAAACAAAAACGTGGGCCGGGTGTGGGAGGCCCAGGTGGGAGGATCACTTGAACACAGGAGTTCCAGACCAGCCTGGGCCACATAGCGAGACCTCCCATCTCTACCAAAAAAAATTAAAAATTAGCTAGGCATGGTATTGCACACCTGTGGTCCCAGCTACTCAGGAGGCTAAGTGGGGAGGATGGTTTGAGCCTGGGAGGTTGAGGCTGCAGTGTGCCATGATTGCAGCACTGCACTCCAGTCTGCATGACAGAGTGAGACCCCATCTCTAAAAAAAAAAGAAAAAAAACACGCCAGGCATGGTGTCTCATGCCTGTAATCCCAACACTTTGGGAGGCCGAGGCGGGTGGATCACCTGAGGTCGGGAGTTCAAGGCCAGCCTGACCAACATGGAGAAACCCCGTCTCTAATAAAAATGCAAAATTAGCCGGGCGTGGTGGCGGGTGCCTGTAGTCCCAGCTACTTGGGAGGTGGAGACAGGAGAATCGCTTGAACCTGGGAGGTGGAGGTTGCAGTGAGCCGAGATTGCGCCATTGCACTCCAGCCTGGGCAACAAGAGTAAAATTCTGCCTCAAAAAAAAAAAAAAAAAGAAGAAGAAGAAATGGAAATGGGACCCACCAGAGGGGTCCAGGAAAGGGGTTTGGAGAAGTTCTGGTCCCAGCCCTTGTCCAGATGCAGAGACTGAGGTGGGAGAGGCAGGGCTGGGGCAGCAGAGAGAAAAACAACCCTCACTCTGTTTCCAGTCCTGCACGGCCCGACTTCCCAGGAGCCCCAGGCCACGACCTCCCGGGAGCCCCCCGACACGACCTCCCCGGAACCCCAGGCCGCAACCTCCCGGGAGCCCCCCGACACGACCTCCCCGGAACCCCAGGCCGCGACCTCCCCGGAACCCCAGGCCGCGACCTCCCCGGAACCCCAGGCCGCGACCTCCCGGGAGCCCCCCGACACGACCTCCCCGGAACCCCAGGCCACGACCTCCCCGGAACCCCAGGCCCCGACCTCCCCAGAACCCCAGGCCGCGACCTCCCCAGAACCCCAGGCCGCGACCTCCCCGGAACCCCAGGCCGCGACCTCCCCGGAGATCACCCCCCAGCAGGGCTCCACACACAGCCCCAGGAGCCCGGGCTCCACCAGGACTTGCCGCCCTGAGATCTCCCAGGCTGGGCCCACGCAGGGAGAAGTGATCCCAACAGGTTGTGAGTGCTGGTCCCTGGGGGCAGGGAGGGTGGGAAGGGCTGAGAGTGAGAGGTTCCTTGGATGAAGACTTTAGACAAGAAATTGCCCCGTCCAGCTTCAGTTTCCCTGTCTGTCCTGCCTCGGTTTCCCCGTCCCTCCAGCTTCAGTTTCCCTGTCCGTCCTGCCTCGGTTTCCCTGTCTGTCCTGCCTTGGTTTCCCCGTCCGTTCTGCCTCAGCTTCCCTATCTGTCCAGCCTCGGTTTCCCTGTCCATCCTACCTTGGTTTCCCCATCCGTCCTGCCTTGGTTTCCCCATCTGTCCAGCCTCAGTTTCCCCGTTTGTCCAGCTTTGGTTTCCCCGTCTGTCCTGCCTCGGTTTCCCCATCTGTCCAGCCTTGGTTTCCCCGTCCGTTCTGCCTCAGTTTCCCCATCTGTCCAGCCTCGGTTTCCCCATTCGTCCAGCCTCTGTTTCCCCGTCTGTCCAGTGGTCTTCTCTTAACGCTGGGTCCTTTTTGTAAGCGTCAGAGACTGCGGGTTTCAAGGCACTTTGTAAATTCTCAGCCTCGTAGACTAGAACAATCTTTGGAACAGAAGCAGAAACAGAATGTGGTCACATAAGTAATTTTTTTCCTTTTTTTTTTTGTTTTTTTGTTTTTTTTTTTTTTTTTTGAGAGGGAGTCTCGCGCTGTCGCCCAGGCTGGAGTGCAGTGGCCGGATCACAGCTCACTGCAAGCTCCGCCTCCTGGGTTTGTGCCATTCTCCTGCCTCAGCCTCCCTATAGCTGGGACTACAGGCGCCCGCCACCTCACCCGGCTATTTTTTTTGTATTTTTTAGTAGAGACGGGGTTTCACTGTATTAGCCAGGATGGTCTCGATCTCCTGACCTCGTGATCCGCCCGTCTCGGCCTCCCAAAGTGCTGGGATTACAGGCTTGAGCCACCGCGCCCGGCCCCTTTTTTTTTGAGACAGAGTCTCGCTTTGTCCCCCAGGCTGGAGTGCAGTAGTGCAATCTCGGCTCATTGCAACCTCCGCCTCCCGGGTTCAAGCGATTCTCCTGCCTCAGCCTCCTGTGTTGCTGGGATTACAGGCACCCATCACCATGCCTGGCTAATTTTTGTATTTTTGGTAGAGACGGGGTTTCACCATGCTGACCAGGCTGGTCTCGAACTGACCTGAGGTGATCCGCCCGCCTCAGCCTCCCAAAGTGCTGGGATGACAGGCGTGAGCCACTGTGCCCGGCCCACGTAGGTAATGTCAGAAATGCTTGTTCCCCGGTGCCACAAATAAGTAGCACTCAAATTTAATTCTCTCAGTAAGGCCATTTTTAGTTTCTGCAGAAAGGGTGCCCATTGCAGATGGAACAATGGCGAGAGCACACCTGAACAAAGGAAAAGCAGACATATTTATCCCTTACGCATTTGGGTCTTCCTTTTTTTTTTTTTTTTTTTTTTTTTTGAGACGGAGTCTTGCTCCGTTGCCCAGGCTGGAGATCAGTGGCGCGATCTCGGCTCACTGCAAGCTCTGCCTGCCGGGTTCACGCCATTCTCCTGCCTCAGTCTCCCGAGTAGCTTGGACTACAGGCGCCCGCCACCACGCCAGGCTAATTTTTTGTATTTTTAGTAGAGATGAGGTTTCACCGTGTTAGCCAGGATGGTCTCGATCTCCTGACCTCGTGATCCGCCCGCCTCGGCCTCCCAAAGTGCTGGGATTACAGGCGTGAGCCACCGCGCCCGGCTGGGTCTTCCTTACTGTTGTGTCCTGCATCCACTGGCTGGAGTGGGACCTCACAGTCTTAAACTGATACCCCGTTTGCTAACAACCTAAAACTTTCCTAAATAGATAAGTGCAAAGGAGGACAAAGGAGAGGAAGTTGCTTACAAAAGATTTAAGGAAGCGATAACATTTCCAAATAAGGAAGGGGCATAAGCTATGAGCGAAGACTTGCCTGGGACTGTCCAGACATGCCTGGGTAAGCCCAAGCAACTAACTGGGCTAAAGTGTAAGAAATAATAGCTGATAGGAGGCTTTAGAGTAAGAAGCTATTATTTCTAGTGTCTATAATTTTATTTTTAAACCAAGACGAGCTTTGAAGAGGAACTTTTCTACTTTCTACAGGTAATTTCAAATTTAAAAGTAAAGGCCAGGCGCGGTGACTCATGCCTGTAATCTCAGCACTTTGGGAGGCTGAGGCGGGCAGATAGCGAGGTCAGGAGATTGAGACCATCCTGGCTAACATGGTGAAACCCCATCTTTACTAAAAATATAAAAAATTAGCCAGGCGTGGTGATGGGCGCCTGTATTCCCAGCTACTCAGGAGGCTGAGGCAGGAGAATGGTGTGAACCCAGGAGGAAGAGCTTGCAGTGAGCCGAGATCACACCACTGCACTCTGGCCTGGGCAACAGAGCAATATTCCGTCTCAAAAAAAAAAAAAAAAAAAAAAAAAAAAACGGTAAAAATAAGTGTGGTCAGGCCAAGCACAGTGGCTCATGCCTGTAATCCCAGCACTTTGGGAGGCAGAGGCAGGAGGATCACTTGAGCCCAGAGGTTCAAGACCATTCTGGGCAACATAGTGAGACCCCCATTTCCACACCAAAAAATTGAAAAATTAGCCGGGCGTGGTGCTGTATACTTGTGGTCCCAGCCACTTGGGAGGCTGAGGTTGGAGGATCACTTGAGCCCAGGAGATTGAGGCTGCAGTGAGCTGAGATCACACCTGGGTGACCGAGAAAGACTCAGTCGCAAAACAAACAAACAAACAAAAAAAAGTGTTGGCCAGACATGGTGGCTCATGCCTGTAATCCCAGCACTTCAGGAGACTGAGGAGGAGGAGGATCACCTGAGGTCAGGAGTTCGAGACCAGTCTGGCCAACATGGTGAAACCTCATCTCTACTAAAAATACAAAAATTAGCCAGGTGTGGTGGCGGGCACCTATAGTCCCAGCTACTCGGGAGGCTGAGGCAGGAGAATCACTTGAACCCAAGAGGCAGAGCTTGCAATGAGCCGAGATTGCACCACTGCACTCTGGCCTGGGGAACAGAGCGAGATTCCACTTCAAAAAAAAAAAGTGTGGTCATACATTTCATGGAGCCCAATATATCCCAAGTATTATCATTTCAACAGGTAATCAGTATAAAATGGTATGAAGGAGATATACTACACTCCTCCTTTTTCCCCAAACTAAGTCTTCAAAGTGCAGATTGCAGGCTCAGCACCCTCCGTGGTGGTGAGCCGTCCTCTCTCCGGACCACCCTTTTGTGTGTGTGTGTGCGACAGAGTCTCACTCTATTGCCCAGGCTGGAGTGCAGTGGTACGATCTCGGCTCACTGCAACCTCCACCTCCCGGGTTCAAGTGATTCTCCTGTTTCAGCCTCCTGAGTAGCTGGGATTCCAGGCACCTGTCACCATGCCCGGCTAATTTTTGTATTTTTAGGAGGTACAGGGTTTCCCCATGGTCAGGCTGGTCTCGAACTCCTGACCTCATGATCCGCCCGCTTCGGCCTCCCAAAGTGCTGGGATTTCAGGCATGAGCCTCCGTGCCCGGCCTGGACTGCCCATTTCTAAACTCTAAGGTGCTGTGCGCGTTTTGAAAGGGTCACAAAGGTAAAGTCATTTGTGAAATTTCAGGGAATGTGGTAACTCTGGAAGCTCGTGTAGCCTCTGAGGGACTCCTCCCTTCCCAAGCCTGCAGAGGCCTGGAGGGCTCTGACCGGCATCTCCTGCTCTCCCCAGCGTCCAGACCTGCGGGTGACCAGCTGCCCGCGGCTCTGTGGACCAGCAGTGCGGTGCTGGGACTGCTGCTCCTGGCTTTGCCCACCTATCACCTCTGGAAACGCTGCCGGCACCTGGCTGAGGACGGCGCCCACCCACCAACTTCTCTGAGGCTCCTGCCCCAGGTGTCCACCTGGGCTGGATTAAGGGGGACCGACCAGGTCGGGAGTAGCGCCCTCTGAGTGGCCAGCCCTTCCCCCTGTGAAGGGAAAATAGGTTGGACCCCTTCAAGCTGAGAAGTGGTCGGGGCAAACCTGCCTCCCATTTTATTCCAAGTCATCCCTCTGGTCACAGAGAGGGACGCACATTCTGATTGCCTCCTTTGGAAAGGCTCATCAGAAACTCAAAAGAAGGTGACCGTTTGTCTCGCCTACCCGTGACCTGGAAGCCCCCCCACCCCGCTCGAGTGACCCCCGACTTTCTGGACAGAACCAACGTACTTCTTACATATATTGATTCACATGTCATATCTCCCTAAAATGCGTAACACCAGCTGAGCCCCGACCAACTTGGGCCCCTGCCGTCAGGACCTCCTGAGGCTTTGGCAAATAAACCTCCTAAAAGGATAGAAACTTGTCATTTTTCTCAGTGGACACCTACTCCATGGAGAGGAGAGATCTGAGGGCTCCGGACAGCAGGAGGGCTGACTGTAGGCCCTGCCCTGATGGCTCCATCTCCCTCATCCCACAGTCCAGGGCTGGAGAATAAAGTGTCAGGAATGCTTGTTCCCCGGTGCCGTAAAGAAATGGCACTTGAGGGCCGGGCGCGGTGGCTCAAGCCTGTAATCCCAGCACTTTGGGAGGCCGAGACGGGTGGATCACGAGGTCAGGAGATCGAGACCATCCTGGCTAACCCGGTGAAACCCCGTCTCTACTAAAAAATACAAAAAACTAGCCTGGCAAGGTGGCGGGCGCCTGTAGTCCCAGCTACTCGGGAGGCTGAGGCAGAAGAATGGCGTAAACCCGGGAGGCGTAGCTTGCAGTGAGCTGAGATCGGGCCACTGCACTCCAGCCTGGGCGACAGAGCGAGACTCTGTCTCAAAAAAAAAAAAAAAAAAAAAAAAAGAAATGGCACTTGAACATAAATTTAATTTCCTCGGTAAGGCCATTGGTTTACTTTCTGCAGAAAGGGTACACTCACCTGCAGTTTTGCCGCGAGAGTACACTGAACAAAGGAGACAGGGTCATTTCTAACCTGACGTGTCCACCCTACTTCTGTGTCCAGTTTCTGTTGGCTGGAACAGGACCTCACCTTCTGTATTTGTTCCGATTGGCCTGCAACTTAGAACTTTGTAAAAGAGGCAAAGGCAGAGGAGAGCAAAGGAAGGAAGAATTAACTTGTGGAATGCTGAGAAAGGTAAAAACACCTTCAGATAAGGAAGAGGAACAGGCTGTGACCTAATGCCCGCTTGGACCAGCATAAGCATGCCAGGGCAAATATTTAGGCTACATTGTGGCAACTGAGAACATAAAGTACATTGATTTAGTACAGCCAGCAGATAGTGAATGTTAGCATAGATCTTTGACTACATTTTGCTTCTAAGAGAAGTTACTATTTATTCCTAATTACATGGGGAGGAAAGTATAGTATGAAGAGGAACCTCTACGTTGAACAGAGGGCATTTGGTCTGCCCGCCAGAGACTCCTGTGGTCAGAGGATGGTGGAACGCCCCCCACCCCCCGAAACAGCTCTCATTACCCCCTGCCCAGGGCAACGGCCCTGAGGGACTAGTACAGCACCCAGCAAGCTCTGCCGGGGGCGGGAAAATGCGAGGGCTCAGTGGTCTCCCTGGCGAGAAGCTTAACCAGGACTCCCCGAAAGCAGTGGGAGAAGTGAGGGAAGATATATAGAGGTCGCCTGGGGAAACACACGGAGAGGCGGCTTATGCAGGAGGCTGTGCTTTGAGGTGGCCGGGGGCTGAGGAGGGTTAGGAGGGGCGGGAGGGCGGCTGGAAGCGAGGTCAGCAAGGGCTGGAGGTGACAGCCGGGGGGTACTGGGGAGCCATGGGAGAGTTTAGAGCTCTGGAGGCGGTGGTGTCAGAAGGCTCCCTCTGGCGGTCAGGAGGGTAACAGCCTGGGATGCTCGCCCGGGTGGCCGCCACTAGGGGCTCAGCGCGGCTGCAGCGGAGCTGGGCTGGGGAGGGGGCTTCTCCCACGAGGGGAGCTGCGCACTCAGACGGAGACTGGGTCAGGCGGAAGTCCGGGCGGGGCTCGACCCCCAGCACCAAGGCTCAGAAATGAACATGAGAAAAGGGTCCGCGGGCCGGGCGCGGGGCTGGGTCCAGCAGTCCTAGGCAGGTCCATCCCCGCGCATGCTCCGTCAGGCCTCTGGTAACCGGGGAGACTGGTTGCTAGGAGACCAGGCTAATAAAGGACTAGCTCACTACCCAAAAGACAAGCAATCCGGCTTGGTGCCAGAAAAGGAGCACTTCCGAGGCAGCCATTTTGGAGTCTGGCAAAATTCAGGATCCAGGCCAAAGACAGGAAAGCCAATCAATATACACAAACAGGGAGGAGAAAAGAGGATGCCGATAAGGACACAAGGAAAGGGGCAGCGGGCCTTTGTCATTTCCCAAAGTTTCCCAGCGGGATCCCAGTGCCCTCTGCCCTTAATCAAGATGGCCGCCTTGGGGCTCTAGCGCACGGTGGAATATGGCGGTGCTTCCGGTCCCGATGCCCTCAGCGAAGATGGCGGCAGTAGAGAAGCGGCGGCCAGCGGTAGCACCACCGGCTGGTTTCACGGACAGCGGCCGCCAGTCGGTATCCCGGGCGGCGGGGGCGGCCGAGAGCGAGGAGGACTTCCTGCGGCAGGTCGGCGTGACGGAGATGCTACGGGCGGCCCTGCTGAAGGTGCTGGAGGCGCGGCCCGAGGAACCGATCGCCTTCCTGGCCCACTACTTCGAGAACATGGGCCTGCGCTCGCCTGTAAACGGCGGCGCCGGGGAGCCCCCGGGCCAGCTCCTGCTGCAGCAGCAGCGCCTGGGCCGCGCACTGTGGCACCTTCGCCTGGCCCACCACTCCCAGAGGTGCGCAGCGGGCCGGCTTGGGCGGGTGGGGCGGTGGCGGACTTCAATTCCCAGCATGCCCCGCGCGGCTCCTTAACCGCAGCGCCGGCGCGGGGGCCCGGGACGTGCTGGGAGTTGTAGTCTGCGGTGCCTTTTTGGGAGGGATGGACCGGACAAGGCGGGCTGGACGGTCCGGGCTTGGGTCCGGCGCTGGGCAGCGCGCTGCATGCGGCGCGAGTCCTTCTGGCCGGCTTCGCGTGTGTGATGCCTTTTTGCAGGTGCTGAGTTTCACCTTGCAGTTCATGATTTTCAAAATCATGCTATTTACAGAGAGCAGCCCAGTCACCCAGGGCCCCCACCTTAGGGGACAGGCTCCCAGCAGGCAAGTGGGGATTCCTGGAAGAGCCTGGCGATGCGCGGGCCGGGGCAGGGGGGTTGCAGGGAAGAGGCCCAGCAGGTGCAAATTTAGAGCCGGAGTGTGGGACACATGGGAGGCGGGAAGGAGTTTGGCGGAAGCCTGCGGGGCTGCAGGTGCCTATGCGCGGTGTCCCCTGGCTGGGGCCAGTTCTGAGCCCAGGAAGGTGGTTGAGGACTATGTGTTAACGTTGGGTATGGATGAGCTGCTTTCTTTTTTATTGGGGGGGGTCCCCAGAAGCGGAGCCTGAGGTAGGCATTTTGTGTACTGGTGATTTTATAAGGGGGTGCACCCAAGAGAACCCAGGAAGGGGGTGGGAAGAGCAGACAGGGAAGGATGCCAAGCAAAGGTGCCCTTTCAGCCTCATAACCAGGGCATAAGCGCCCACCATGGCAGCCCTCGCCAGAGTCCCAGAGAAGTTCGGGGCGAGAAGAGAGACGGGGAGCGTCCCCTCCCACCACGGTCACGGTGCACAGGTGTACAAGATCATACTCAGATAAGGGTGGCAGGGTGTTGGGGACCTGGACAAGGAGCAGACTTGCTCCAGTGGCCCAGTGGCTCTGAAGGCCCCGCCTGAGGATTTGCTGGGGCCGGGTGGGAGGGGAGCGCGCAAGGGCAGGCCCAGAGGGTCAGTGGAGCCGTTTACCGCAATGGAAGGCCCTGGTTTGAAGAAGCTGCCAGAGTCACCTGTGGATTAAGTTAGCGGCTGGAAGGAGCCTAGAAACAGGAAGGTGGACAGAAGTGTCTGCAACTGAGACATGGGGCCAGGACAGGAGACTGGACTGGGAGGAGTCCTGAAGGCTTCAGGAGAGATGAGAAGACCTCAGAACCACACTCTGAGGGCACCCAGCCCAGAGAACCCACAAGACAGGGTGGGAAGGCGAGACCAGAGGTGAAGGGGGAGCAGGAGGAAGATGGCCTCCCAGGACATCTGGAAGAGAATCTCCCAAGGAGGAAAAGGGTTAAACAGCAGGCCCACCATGTATGGTTGTTCAGGTTGATTACTGCACGAGCCACTCACCCCAGAGATACTGCAGATGAGGATATTTATATTAATTTCTGAGGGCTGCTGGAACAAATTACCTCCAACTTGTGGCTTAAAACAACAGAAATTTATTCTCTCAGAGTTCTGGAGGGCAAAAGTCTGAAACTGAGGTGTCAGGAGGGCCACACTCCCTCTGGAGGCTCCAGGGAAGGAACCTCCTTGCCTCCCCAGCTTCCAGTGGCAGCCATCAGGCTTTGCCTTGTGGCCGCATCGCTGCAGTCTCTGCCTCTGTCGTCCCGTGGCCTCCTCTGTCTCTGTGCGGTATTCCCTCATAATGTCACCACTAGGCCCCACCCGACTTCAGTGTGACCTCCACCATCTACATCTGCTGTCCCAAATAAGCTCTCGGTCTGAGGTTCTGGATGGGCGTGAGCCTGGCAGGCACCAGTCACCCCAGGACAGGAGCGGAGCCGTTGTCTGGAAGAGTTCTCATAGCAGGGACTCAGGACAAGGGTGGTGCAGATGCATCCCGGCCCTGGTCTGGCCTGGGCTCCCCAGAGACACAGCCAGTGGTGAACGTGGAAGACAGGCGCGCAGGCCTGGGCAGCATCTGATTCTGTGCTGGCAGAGCCCGGCCTGCTCCCATCCTCCCCTCGGGCAGCTCTGGCTGCCCCTCTGTCCTTGCACCATCAGGAACCCCTGAGGTCACCTGGCCGGTCGGGAAGAGAAGCCCAGAGCTTGGCAGGTTTGTCCCCACTCAGTCCAGCGTGTGGACCCCCAAAGGCTGCAGGGCTGACTGGGCTGCTCCTGAGAGCATCACCGCGGTAGACTGGGGGAGAAGTCACCCCACATCCTCTCTGCCACCTTCTTTTGAGAAATGGCCGGCTCCGGCCACCCGGGCTGGTGATGGGGCCACAGCGTCCCCCTCCTGCCACCTTCCTGGTCGTCTCCAAGGCCTCCGGAGCACAAACACAGACGTTCCATGACTTGCTGAAGGCCACACGGCCACCCAGGGCAGAGCTGGGCTCAGAAGCCGCAGAGTGCAGCCCCGAGGCCTCCTGAGCCACCGCGTTGCTCATCGTAGCAGCCAGGACTGCGCTGCCCCCTGCAGGTCACAGCCGGGAAAACGTGCACGGAAACAAAGCCCGGGCCGATCTGGACTCGTTCTCCGGGGCCCGTCCTGGGCACTGCAGGGCCCTGAGCAGCGTCCCCGGCCTCCACCCCCTCCTCGCCAGGAGCTCCCCGAGTCGTGACAACCACAGATGTCCCAGTCACCGCCCGGCGTCTGCTGGGGGCAAGAGTGGGAAGCCGAAGTCTGAAGTGCGGAGGGGTTCCTGCGTCTTTCTGGAGACTTTCCATAAATAGGATCTTTCCTGTATTAACAAATGCTCACATGCCTTACACACCGCTCTGTGTAGGAGCCGACACAGACAGAGCCCTGGCTGGGCTCCCACTCTCCATTTTGCAATCAGGGAGACCAAGGCCCAGAGGCCACCGTCACAGGCAGAGCTGACATTCCAGCCCAGGCCTCCTCCCAGCCCAGAGCTTGCTGCCTTCCTCCTCCTCCTCCTCCTCCTCCTCCATCACCCAGTGATTCTGCTGGGAGCCGCCCGGGAGCCCAGGAGGGGCAGGTACGCGGCTGCCTTGAAGTCAGCTGTCACTTCCTGTGTCTTGCCGTCATCATGGCTGTGATCTCACCAGGATGTAATTACCTTTTTGAGTGTCTTCCTGCCCCTGGAGGCAGCTGTGGCAGAGCTGCAGCCCTAATTACAGCCCGAAATAAGCGCAGGTGGGGCCTCCCACACGTCCTGAGCACCTGGCTCCAGCCCTGTTCGCCCGTCCTCACAAGAACCCCCACAACGTAGATGCACAAGGTCAGGCGCAGAAAAGCAGGGCGCACATCGGGAGGGGCAGACGAACACCCGAGGCAGGTCCGGGCCAGGCACAGAGCCCTGCGGGCTCACTGAGGGGCCGCGTGGATGCCTGGGGAGCCGGACAAGGGCTGCCGCCCCCAGAGAGGAGAGAATTCGTGCAGAAGTGGTGGTGGATGGAGCTGGCTAATCCTGGCCCACAGACCTGTCAGTCAGGAGAAGCCTCGGGCACCACAGGAACCAACAACCCCAAACCTCAGTGGCTTCAACACAACCAAAACTCCTCTCGCTTCCTCTGCAGGGGACGGCCAGTTGTTGGGTTTTTGTTTTTTATTTTTTTGAGACAGAGTCTGGCTCCGCCGCCCAGCCTGGAGTGCAGTGGCGTGATCTCGGCTCACTGCAACCTTCGCCTCCCGAGTTCGAGCGATTTTCCTGCCTCAGCCTCCTGAGGAGCTGGGATTGCAGGCGCCCACCACCACGCCCAGCTAATTTTTTTTGTATTTTTAGTAGAGACGGGGTTTCACCATGTTGGCCAGGCTGGTCTTGAACTCCTGACCTCAAGTGATCCACCCGCCTCGGCCTCCCAAAGTGCTGGGATTACAGGCATGAGTCACCACGCCTGGCCCAGTTTTCTTTTTTGAGCCGGGGTCTTGCTCTGTCACCCAGGCTGCAGTGCATTGGTGTAATCCCAGCTCACTGCAGCCTCGACCTCCTGGGCTCAAGGGATCCTCCCACCTCAGCCTCCCAAGTACCTGGGACAGACGCACACCTGGCTGATTTTTAAATTTGTGTAGAGACGGGATCTCACTATGTTGCCCAGCCTGGTTTCAAACTCCTGGGCTCAAGCAGTCCTCCCGCCTCGGCCTCCCAAAGTGCTGGGCTCACAGGCATGAGCCACTGCATCCCCCACCAAGCACTTGTCTGATCTTGACACGCACCTGCAATCATGACAACAGAGAAGTGGACTGGGAAGTAGCTTGATGGCTCTTAAATTTCCCGCTGAGAGTGGGCCACGCCCCTTGCGCATTTCAGGGGCAAAGCAAGGCCCAGAGGCTCACCCTCCGTGGGGTGGAGAAGTGGCGGGTGGAGAAGTGGCAGAGGGATCCGCGGAGCAGCGCTACCTTCGCGAGCCTTCGAGATGCCCATGGAGCCTCAGCTCCCAGGTTTCACGCCCTGGTGCCGCCCCCTCCCCCTGCACAGCCGGAACGGGACTGCTGAAGCACCGGACGGAGTGTGGCCTTCCGAGGTGCGTCACGAAGGACATCGTGGTGTCCCCCTCCCTCCTGGGTGGGTCGCTGGCTCGGCCGGGCAGCCGCCACGCAGTGGGGTCGCTCGGGCAGCTCCCAGGGAGCATCTGCAGCTGCTGCCAAGAGCCGCGCGGGCTCCCCTGCGGGGGAGTGGGCCGCCTCGCGTCCAGCCCCGGGGAACTGTGGCCACGGCCACCTCACGAGAGACCCCAAGCCGGAGCCTCGCAGCAGAGCCGCCGCCGAGACACTGTGACAATAGTACACGCTTGTTGTTTTTTTTAATTCTTTTTTTTTTTTTTTTTTTTTTTTGAGGCGGAGTCTCGCTCTGTGGTCCAGGCTGGAGTGCAGTGGCCAGATCTCGGCTCACTGCAAGCTCCGCCTCCCGGGTTTACGCCATTCTCCTGCCTCAGCCTCCCGAGTAGCTGGGACTACAGGCGCCCGCCACCGCGCCCAGCTAGTTTTTTGTATTTTTTTAGTAGAGACGGGGTTTCACCGTGTTAGCCAGGATGGTCTCGATCTCCTGACCTCGTGATCCGCCCGTCTCGGCCTCCCAAAGTGCTGAGATTACAGGCTTGAGCCACCGCGCCCGGCCCTTTTTTTTTTTTTTTTTGAGACGGAGTCTCGCTCTGTCACCCAGGCTGGAGTGCAGTGGCCGGATCTCGGCTCACAGCAAGCTCCGCCTCCCGGGTTCACGCCATTCTCCTGCCTTCGCCTCCCGAGTAGCTGGGACTACAGACGCCCGCCACCTCGCCCGGCTATTTTTTTTTTTTTTTTTTTTTTTGTATTTTTTAGTAGAGACGGGGTTTCACCGTGTTAGCCAGGATGGTCTCGATCTCCTGACCTCGTGATCCGCCCGTCTTGGCCTCCCAAAGTGCTGGGATTATAGGCTTGAGCCACCGCACCCGGCCAGGCTTGTTGTTTTTAGGACGCTAGGTTTGGAGTGTGGTTGGGAGGCGGCAGCAGCCTGCCTGACCTCACAGGGGATCCTGATGAGATGTGTCACGCGGGGTGTCAGCCGGGCTTGCGGTGGTGGAGTCAGGCGTGATGGGAGCGCGCTGCCCCGAGCGCATTTCGGGGATGACCTCATGGATGGTAAAAGTGCTCAGTAGATTCTAAGGGCCAAGTGGGGCCTTTACTGCTTGGGAGGGAAAAGGAGCCTACAGCCAGATGCGCCTAGAGTTGAATTGCAGGTCGCTGCCCTCCAACCCTGGGCCTCAGTTTCCTCCTCCATAGC
The DNA here is from genome assembly GCF_047675955.1 of Chlorocebus sabaeus. Taxonomy (NCBI): domain Eukaryota; kingdom Metazoa; phylum Chordata; class Mammalia; order Primates; family Cercopithecidae; genus Chlorocebus; species Chlorocebus sabaeus. Next base: position 62,178,813 of record NC_132909.1, on the reverse strand, counting down.
AGGGCTTTGACCCTCAAGCTTGCTGGGATGGCACGTCCATCCCTAAGCCCTGAACTGAGCAGCAGTGATGACCAGGGAGGCTCGTGTTCACCAAGCACGCACCGTCCACCAGCCCAGCATTACTGAGCACCCACCGCGTACCGGCCCAGCATCACTGAGCACCCACCGCGTACCGACCCAGCATCACTGAGCACCCACCGCGTACCGGCCCAGCATCACTGAGCACCCACCGCGTACCGGCCCAGCATCACTGAGCACCCACCGCGTACCGGCCCAGCATCACTGAGCACCCACCGCGTACCGGCCCAGCATTACTGAGCACCCACCGCGTACCGGCCCAGCATTACTGAGCACCCACCGCGTACCGGCCCAGCATTACTGAGCACCTACCGTGTACTGGCCCTGCATTACTGAGCACCTACTGTGTACCAGCCCCAGATTTACTGAGCACCTATTACAAGCTGGCCCTGCATTTACTGGGCACCCACTACATACCACCCCAGCATTACTGAGCACCTACTGTGCACTAGCCCTGCATTACTGAGCACCTACTGCATACCAGCCCCACATTTACTGAGCACCTGTTGCATGCTGGCCCAGCATTTACTAAGCACCCACTGCACACCACCCTGGCATTACTGAGCACCTACTGTGTACCGGCCCTGCATTCACTGAGCACCTGCTGTACACCAGCCCTGTATTACCAAGCACCCACTGCACACCAGCCCCACGTTTCCTGAGCACCTATTGCATGCTGGCCCAGCAGCACTGAGCATCTATGGTGCACCAGCCCTGCATTACTGAGCACCTACTGCACACCAGCCCTGCATTTGCTGAGCACCTACTGCATGCTGGCTCACACGCATCTACCACAGGTGGCCCACAGAAAGGTGAAACCATGTGCCCAGGTCACGCCAGAGGGAGGCTGGAGCCTCGATGTAAACCTGCCCTTCTCAGCATGAAGCTGAGCTCCCAGAAGGAACAAGCATAAGTCCTGAGGTTGGCCACTTCCTCTCTGGGACCCTTGGCCAGACCATGGGGCTGCCCTGAGCCTCAGTTTCCCTATATGTCCCAGAGGAAGTAACAGGCCACCAGCATGAGGCCTGCCTGGGAACTGATGGGGGCGTGAGGCCCAGGGGTTCACAGCCCACCTGGGGTCCTGCAGTGGCCCCTATGCTGGCCACGGTGCTCCCTGGCCACTCCCTGGTGCCCTCCACGGGAGCGTCCGAGTCACACTAGCGGCACACGAGTGGCCTGGAGTAAGGCCTCAGGTTCCTCCCTGAGGCAAGGAATCGAACCCACGCCAGAGCCGGCAGCAGGGCCGACAGCCTTCTGTAAGGGGTCAGATAGTGAACATTTCAGCTTCGCATGGAGCCTCCATCCTGACATTCAGCTCTATGGTTCCGGTCTGAAGCTGCCACAGGCCACGTGTCAGTGGACTGACGTGGTTACGTTTCGATAAAGGTTTATTATTTACTTATTTTTTGTTTTTTTTGAGATGGAGTTTTACTCTTTTTGCCCAAGCTGGAGTGCAATGGTGCGATCTCGGCTCACGGCAACCTCCGCCCCCCGGGTTCAAGCGATTCTCCTGCCTCAGCCTCCCGAGTAGCTGGGATTACAGGCACGCACCACCACGCCTGGCTAATTTTGTATTTTTAGAAGAGACAGGGTTTCTCCATGTTGGTCAGGCTGGTCTTGAACTCCCGACCTCAGGTGATCCACCTGCCTCAGCCTCCCAAAGTGCTGGGATTACAGGCATGAGCCACCGCGCCAGGGCCGATAAAGGTTTATTTACAAAAGCAGGCAGCGGGTCGGATTTGAACCTCAGACTGACAGTGGGGCCTTGCCTGTGAGATTGTGGGGAGAGAGAGATCTACCCGTTGGCTCTATGCAGCAGCTCTCACCTGTAATCCCAGCAGTTTGGGAGGCTGAGGCAGGAGGATTGCTTGAGCCCAGGAGGTGGAGGCTGCCATGAACCCTGATTGCACCACTGCACTCCAGCCTGGACAACACAGTGAGACCCTGTCTCAAAAAAAGAAATGGAAAAATGAAATATCAGCTGTGTTAAATGTTCAGCACAGGCCGGGCGCGGTGGCTCACGCCTGGAATCCCAGCACCCTGGGAGGCCGAGGCAGTTGGATCACAAGGTCAAGAGATCCGGACCATCCCGGCTAACACGGTGAAACCCCGTCTCTACTAAAAATACAAAAATTAGCTGGGTGTGGTGGCGGGCGCCTGTAATCCCAGCTACTCGGGAGGCTGAGGCAGGAGAATGGCGTAAACCCGGGAGGCGGAGGTTGCAGTGAGCCGAGATTGTGCCACTCACTCCAGACTGGGTGACAGAGTGAGACTCCGCCTCAAACAAAAAAAAGAAAAGAAGAAAAGAAATGCCAGCTGTGTTAAGCGTTGAGCACAGTATTTGGTCAGGTGTAAGCAGGCACTGCCACTGCAGGGAGGGAGACAGAAGGTCCTGGTGTTGCTGGACGAAGACTGGAGAGACCGAAGAAGGTTCAGGAGAGTTTACCAAGCTGATCACCGGCTCAGCCGGACAGACGTCCAGAAAGTCCGAGCCGTGAACAAAGGGCTTTTCCTACTTTTAAAACAGCTTAAAGCAGGAACTACGTGAGGCGGGAAGCAAGTTACAGAAGCGAGAAACAAAGGCAGGTAATCAAGTACTACAGCATTTCTTTTTTTTTTTTTTTTTTTTTTGAGATGGAGTCTGGCTCTGTCACCAGGCTACAGTGCAGGGGCACGATCCTGGCTCACTGCAGCCTCTGCCTCCCGGGTTCAAGCGATTCTCCTGCCTCAGACTCCCGAGTAGCTGGGACTACAGACATGCACCACCACGCCCAGCTAATTTTTATATTTTTAGTAGAGACAGGGTTTCACCATGTTGGCCAGGATGGTCTCAATCTCTTGACCTCGTGATCCGCCCACCTCGGCCTCCCGAAGTGCTGGGATTCCAGGCGTGAGCCACCACGCCCGGCTAACATTTCTTACATCTTGAGAAAAACATGTCTTACAACCTAAACTTATCGGTCTTGTGACCCTGCAGCCGTGCTAGGGAGGTAAGCAGGAACTCGCTGGGCCTGTAATAAACTGAGGAATGTGGAGTTGGAGAGTAGAGATAAGGTCCACTGACCACAGAGAGAAAACAGGCTGTTAATATTCTGTTTTAACTTGAGTGTAAGGGGTGGTCACACTTTGCAGCAACTTTAAGAGGATTTTTAAATTTCTATTACTACTACTATTCGGTTAGAGTTGACTTCATTAATTCCTTCTTCACGGGGGCCAGATGCCCCAGACAGACGCCTGTTGGTTGATTCAACAGACATTTACTGAGCGCCTACTGTGTGCAGGGCAGTGTTCCAGGCAGCAGGGCTGTAACCAAGATGAACTTCCGGCCCTGGGGGGCAGGTGCTCACGCTCTGGTGGGAGACGTGAAGCTCACAGGGATGTGGGACAGGGAGTGACACAGGATGACCACGAGGAAGAAAACAGGAGGAGAGGAGTTAGGGGTCAGGGGAGGTGACATTTGAGGGGAGACCTGGAGGAGACCAGGGAGGAGGTGAGGGAGATCTGGGGGAAGGCAGTGTCACTGCCCTTGCAGAGGTCCTGAGGCCGGTCCATAGTTGGATCTGGGTAGCCAGGGCTACCCAGATGGGAGCTGCGGGGAGGAGAGGCCTGAGCTGGGTGGAGGCTGGGAGGGGCTGGGAGGAGGGTGCCCAGGGCTGGGGGGTGCTGGGAGGAGGGAGGCCAGGCTGGGTGGGAGCTGGGAGGAGGGAGGCCAGGCTGGGTGGGAGCTGGGAGGAGGGAGGCCAGGCTGGGTAGGGGGTGGAAGGAGGGAGGAGGCCCAGGCTGGGGGTGCTGGTGGAGAGGGGTGGCCCGGGCTGGGTGGGGGCTGGGAGGAGGGAGGCCAGGCTGGGAGGAGGGAGGCCAGGCTGGGTGGGAGCTGGGAGGAGGGAGGCCAGGCTGGGTGGGGGCTGGGAGGAGGGAGGCCAGGCTGGGGAGGGGCTGGGAGGAGGGAGGAGGCCCAGGCTGGGGGTGCTGGTGGAGAGGGGAGGCCCGGGCTGGGTGGGGGCTGGGAGGAGGGAGGCCTTGGCTGGGGAGTGCTGGAAGGAGGGAGGCCCAGGCTGGGTGGGGGCTGGGAGGAGGGAGCCCTTGGCTGGGGGGTGCTGGGAGGAGGGAGGCCAGGCTGGGTGGGGGCTGGGAGGAGGGAGGCCTGGGCTAGGGATGCTGGCGGGAGGAGAGGCCCAAGCTGGGAAGGGGCTGGGAGGAGGGAGGCCGGGGCTCAAGAGGGGAGCTGCAGGGCCAGAGAGTAAGGAGGAGGGGAGTCTGGAGCTGGCTGGGAGGGGAGGCTGGGTCTGGATGGGCGCGAGGGCTCTGCCACACCCCCAACGTCCACGTCCCTGTCCCCGCAGGGCCGCCTTCAACAACAACGTGAGCGTGGCCTACGAGTGCCTGAGCGCCGGGGGGCGCAGGAAGAGGCCAGGGCTGGACGGACGCACCTACAGCGAGCTGCTCAGGCGCATCTGCCGGGACGGCCAGGCCCCCGAGGAGGTGGTGGCGCCGCTGCTGCGCAAGGTGCAGTGCCGTGACCACGAGGCGGTGCCGCTGAGCGTCTTCCGCGCGGGCACGCTCACCTGCTTCGTGCTGCTGGAGTTCGTGGCGCGCGCCGGCGCGCTCTTCCAGCTGCTGCAGGATCCGGTCGCCGCCGTGGCCGACCGCCGCGTGGGCCAGGCCGTGCTGGACACCCTGGAGGGCGCGCTGCAGGCCAGCGACGCCGCCGCGCCCGCGCGCTTCCTGGAGGCCGGCTCGCGCCTGGGGCCCGACAGCCTGGCGCTGGCGCTGGACCGCGCCGTCGGGGGCCGGCGGCCCAGCGCGCCCATGACCCGCGAGGAGTTCCTGGAGAGGGCGGCCGCGCTCTTCATCGCCAAGGTCAAGCCGGTGGGCTGAGCCCCGTGCGCCGCGCGCATCCGGGATCTGCACTGGGGGTCCCCGCGTGCGGGGCGCGCGGAGCCTTCCTCTCGCCCCAGTGAGGGCCTGCAACGAGGCGCCCAGCCCTGCGGAGGAGGCCGGGGCTCCCAGGAAGCGGACGCCCCCTCCCCAAACAGCTTCGCGGCCTCCCCTCCACCCCCGCGGGAGCCCCTGCCCCGCGCTAATAAAATCCGTTGCGAGGCTGACGCTGGTGTGTGCGCGCCCACCTCCCAGCCCCGGTGCCCGCCTCCCAGCCCCCGTGCCCGCCTCCCAACCCCGGTGCCCGCCGCCCAGCCCCCGTGCCCGCCTCCCAGCCCCCGTGCCCGCCTCCCAGCCCCGGTGCCTGCCTCCCAGCGCCGGTGCCCGAAGAAGACGCTTTTCCCCAGCGGGCCCCCCACGGCTCCGGAACCTCGACGGCTGGAGGCTGGATTCGAGGCCGGAAACGCCGGGACCCCTGGACCCGGCCTGGTGGGAGCAGCGGAGGGGGACGCCCTACGGGGCCCTGCGGAGCCTGAGGCCGGAGGGCAGGCGGCTCTTCTGGACCGCAGGGCCCAGGCCCTCCAGCCGCGCCTGCCCCAGGTATCCTCCCTGGGCCTCAGTCTCCCCAGATGTCAAACGAAGAGGCCAGCTGGGCAGATGGTAGCGACATTGGTGAGATAACAGCCCCAACACTTCCCAGCAACTGACATGCCTCATGTGATTGATTCCCAGGCCCACCCTCAGCAAGGGCTCAGCTGGGATCTGCGTCCAGGCCTGCTCCAGAACGCACAGGGCCCCCCACTCGCCACCGGTACCCCCCAGGGCCCCACCCCCACCAACAACCAGAATCACTTCTCAGACTGAAAAAGCGAATCCAGCCAGGCCCGGTGGCTCACGCCTGTAACCCCAGCACTTTGGGAGGCTAAGGCGGCGGGTCACTTGAGGTCAGGAGTTCGAGACCAGCCTGGCCAACATAGTGAAACCCCGGCTCTACTAAAAATACAAAAAAAAAAAAAAAAAAGCTGGCTGTGGTGGCGGGCGCCTGTAATCCCTAATCCCAGCTGCTCAGGAGGCTGAGGCAGAATGACTTGAACCCAGGAGGCAGAAGTTGCAGTGAGCCAAGATTGAGCCACTGCAGTCCAACTTGGGCGACAGAATGAGACCCTGTCTTAAAAGAAAAACAAAACAAAACGAAACAAAACCGACTGGGCGCAGTGGCCCACGCCTGTAGTCCCAGCACTTTGGGAGGCCGAGGTGGGAGGATCACGAGGTCAGGAGATTGAGACCATCTTGGCTAACACAGTGAAACCCCGTCTCTACTAAAAAAAAATATACAAAAAAATTAGCCAGGCGAGGTGGCGGTCGCCTATAGTCCCAGCTACTCCGGAGGCTGAAGCAGGAGAATGATGTGAACCCAGGAGGCGGAGCTTGCAGTGAGCTGAGATCGTGCCATTGCACTCCAGCCTGGGCGACAGAGCAAGACTCTGTCTCAAAAAAAAAAAAAAAAAAAAAAAGTGAATCTGGAATGCGAACGGTTGCTGGCAGGTGACATCACTCCCTTGGCCTCAGTCTCCTGTTAAATGGGAGGGGGTCCCACCGGACGTAGGGAACACGCAAGCTGTTTCTCCCCTGCTCTCACCACCACGTCACAGTCGTCCACACAGAAAAGGCTTCTGTGACCGCACGTGGGAGCGACGGACGCCAGCTGGGTGTCCTCTTAATTCAGCTCCAACACCTTCTACCCAAAGATAGTGTCAGATCCCACAGGTCGAAGGCTCAGTCCCCAAGCCTGCTCCCTCTTCAGACACCAGTTGCCAATTTGGGCTTCTAGGACTTCTGGCTGACCGGGTTCAATCTGGGGTTCCCACCACCCCTTTGGATTTGATTTGCTGGAGCAGCTCACGGAACTCGGAAACACTTGTGTTTCGTGGTTTACTATAAAGGATGTGGCAAAAGATAACAGAGGAAGGGACACACAGGGAGGTATGCGTAGGGCTTCCAGTGCCGTGAGGACGCGTAGGGCGCCATCTCAGAGCTTCCAGGCATCTCCACGTGTTCAGCTCTTGGAAGTTCCCCAGAACCCAGTTCTCTAGAGTTTTGTGGGGTTTTGTTTGTTTGCTTGTTTGTTTTTGAGACAGAGTCTTGCTCTGCCGCCCAGGCTGGAGTGCAGTGGCACGATCTCGACTCACTGCAACTTCCACCTCCCTGGTTCAAGCGATTCTTCTGGCTCAGCCTCCCGAGTAGCTGGGACTACAGGCGCCCGCCACTTTGCCTGGCTAGTTTTTTTGTATTTTGAGTAGAGATGGGGTTTCACCGTGTTGACCAGGCTGGTCTCAAGCTCCCGACCTCGGTGATCCGCCCGCCTTGGTCTCCCAAGGTGCTAGGATTACAGGCGTGAGCCGCCGCGCCCGGCCCACAGTAATGTTTCCACTCCTCGCTCCAGAGGCAGATGGAGAGGTGGAACCCGCATCCCCTCTGGGACTGGAGCTCCTTCCAAGGCTGGGTCGCAGCAGGGCCACAGCAGGACGCTCACCCTCTGGACGGGGCACCAGCTGTGGTGCCTGCGCTGACGGGCTCCTGCTGTGCAGACTCAGGAGCCGAATAAATGACAGTTGTGGTTGTAGGCTACTAAACTTGGGGTGACATGTTATGCAGCAATGGGCAACAAGTATTAATGAAAGGTGCCCACTCCATCCATAACTGCTGTTAGGCTATGACAAGAGCCGCTTACGGGTCATATACCAGAGCATTTTGGATGAGCATGGGCTGGGGGCTGAGCAGCAGGACACAGAACACAGGAGAGGCCCCTGTCCTCCCGAAGCCCAGAGCCAGGCAGGCTGAGGTCGGCTTAAATCCCGGATACCGGGACAGGGACGCAGGCCACAGCGGCCTCCAGGAGTAACCAATCAGAGGACACCAAAGCTGGCCCCAGGGTGCAGCTCACGCTCCACCCCGGTCCCTTCAGGCTAAGGCCGACCAAAGCCCACCTCCCCTGCCCTTCCCAGCTCCCCCGGGCGTCCCCGATCCCTGACCCTGTGCCGCCTGTTGCGCCTGCCCTCAGGTCCTGCGGGCCCGGTCTGTCCGGATCCTGACGTGACCCTCGCCAGTGCAGCCGGGAAGCTGAGCCGTCCTCCCTGGCATCTCAGCAGCGTAGAGCACAGCAACCCTCTGGCAGCACCCACAGCTCCTGCCCCACCCGCAGCCCCGTGGAGGCTTCCTCTCTCTGCAGCTCTTCTGGTGGCTCCGTCCACGGCCTCCCCTCCTCCCGAGGGTCCTCCTTCCCCCCCGGTGGCTCCGTCCACGGCCTCCCCTCCTCCCGAGGGTCCTCCTTCCCCCCCCCGGTGGCTCCGTCCACGGCCTCCCCTCCTCCCGAGGGTCCTCCTTCCCCCCCCGGTGGCTCCGTCCACGGCCTCCCCTCCTCCCGAGGGTCCTCCTTCCCCCCCCGGTGGCTCCGTCCACGGCCTCCCCTCCTCCCGAGGGTCCTCCTTCCCCCCCCGGTGGCTCCGTCCACGGCCTCCCCTCCTCCCGAGGGTCCTCCTTCCCCCCCCGGTGGCTCCGTCCACGGCCTCCCCTCCTCCCGAGGGTCCTCCTTCCCCCCCCGGTGGCTCCGTCCACGGCCTCCCCTCCTCCCGAGGGTCCTCCCTTCCCCCCCCCGGTGGCTCCGTCCACGGCCTCCCCTCCTCCCGAGGGTCCTCCTTCCCCCCCGGTGGCTCCGTCCACGGCCTCCCCTCCTCCCGAGGGTCCTCCTTCCCCCCCGGTGGCTCCGTCCACGGCCTCCCCTCCTCCCGAGGGTCCTCCTCCCCTGGCTCACCAGGCTTCAGTTACGGCCTGGTGGCCAAGGATTCTCAAATTCGCATCTGGGTCCCCAGCGCTGATCTGCCCCAGCCCAAACGCCGCCCCTTGGGCATCCCTTTGAGGACATCCCAGGCCTGACACATCCAAGGTGGAGCTTCTGGCCAGCTCCCTGGACCCTGAGCTCCTTCAGAGATTCTGGTCTCTGTGGATGCCTCACCCAATCCATCTGAGCACTGAGGCCACGGCAAGACCCTTCCCGGGCTCCACAGTGGCCCCCACCGCACCCGTGGACAGCATCCTGAGCACCCTGCCTGCCCTCCCTTCACCACTCCTGGCTGGTCCAGCCAACACTCTCGCCCACCCAGACCCCCAGCCCCGTTAGCCAGTCAGACCCTTCCCTCCCCTAGCCTCAGCGATGGGTTCAGAGAAACCCAGCTGGCCAGTGAGATGCAGCCCGGGAGCTGCTTCTGGGAGTGCAGTGCTGGGCGGCCGGGTTGGGTGGATGGGCCGGACTCTGGCCATCACTGCTGCCATGTCTGGGAATAAAGCCGGCACTCAGGACAGCTGAGCAGGAGGCTCCCCAGCTTCTCCTCACCTCTGTCACGCACTCATCGCCCAGACCCAGCCAGTCGGGCTGTCCCCACCTCAGGGCCCCTGGACATGCTGTTCCCTCTCCCTGCAGCACCGTTCCCACAGACCTGCCTGCTGCTTCCCCACTCCAGCTGGTCTCTGCTCAAATGTCGCCTCCTGAGTCCGAGATGCCCTCCTACACCATGCCGGTGGCTCTCTAGGCACTGGCATTCTTTAGAAACTGCTTATTTATGTCTTTATCTGCTGGTTGGTGGCCTCTTTCCCTGTGAACCCAAGGGCAAGAAGTTTGCTGCTTTTGTTCACTGCTGAATCCCCAGAACCTAGATTTGCACATGGAAGGGAAGGAAGAGAAGGAGAGAGGGAAGGAGGGCAAGGGAAGGGGAAGGGAATGGAAGGGGACAGGAGGGGAGCGGAGGGGAGGGGAGCGGAGGGGAGGGGAGGGGACGTGAAGGGAGGGGGAGGGACGGGGGAAGGGAGGAGAGGGGGAGGGGAGGGGGAAGGGAGGGGACAAGAGGGGGAGGGGAGGGGAGAGAAAAGAGGGAGGGAGGGAGGGAAAGAAGGAAGCAATTTTCCAGAGGAAGAAGCTGGAAGTCATTGAGGTAGGTGTGTTAATCCCTGTTGCTGCGGTAACAAATTTAGTAACTTATAATGAATGTTATCATCTCACAGCTCTGGAAGGCAGAATTTCTAAAATCAAGGCATGGGCAGGGCTGGTCCCTCCTGGGGGCTCCAGGGAGAACCTGTTTCCTCCTTTCCCAGTGTCCAGAGGCGCCCGCATCCCTCAGCTCCAGGCCCTTCCTCCCCCTTCACCTCCAGGAGCACAAGCTCTTCCAGTCTCTGACTCTCGGCCCCCACCCCCCACCGCCCTTTTAAAAGGACCGTGTAAGGACATGGCCCCCGATCACCCCGGATGCTTTGCCATCTCGGGGTTCTTATCCCACCTGTAGAGTCCCTTTTGAGCTTCTGGGGATCAGGATGTGGACGTCTTGGGGGCCTTATTCCCTCTTCCACGGTGAGGACCTGGCCCTGGACTGCACAGCGAAAGCTGACCGGGAAGCCGGTTCTGATGCATCTGGAAGCACACGGGCCCCACGGCCTTTGCGTTTTTCCTTTATTTATTATTTTTCAGACAGGGTCTCGCTCTGTTGCTCGGGCTGGAGTGCAGTGGCAAAATCATAGCTCACTGCAGGCTGGAACTCCTGGGCTCAGGCGATCCTCCTGCCTCAGCCTCCCGAGTAGCTGGGACCACAGATGTTCACCATCACACCTGGCTGCTTAAGAAACGTTGTGTGGGCCGGGCGCGGTGGCTCAAGCCTGTAATCCCAGCACTTTGGGAGGCCGAGACGGGCGGATCACAAGGTCAGGAGATCGAGACCATCCTGGCTAACATGGTGAAACCCCGTCTCTACTAAAAAACACAAAAAACTAGCCGGGCGAGGTGGCGGGCGCCTGTAGTCCCAGCTACATGGGAGGCTGAGGTACGAGAATGGCGTAAACCCGGGAGGCGGAGCTTGCAGTGAGCTGAGATCCGGCCACTGCACTCCAGCCTGGGTGACAGAGCGAGACTCCGTCTCAAAAAAAAAAAAAAAAAAAAAAAAAGAAACGTTGTGTGTGTGTGTGCGCGCGTCCTGGCTCCGTGTCCCTCTCCCTTGAGGACCATATCCTCCCACACGCACCCCTCTGCCTTCTGAAGTCATGTCTTTCTTCCCAACAAGGCATGAGAGCAGCAAGACGCCATTGTGTAAGACGCCATCATGTTAAGACGCCATCCCGTAAGACTCCCGGTGACATCTCGGGCTCCACAGGAAGAGCTTTGCACAACTACCGTATCTAACCCACTTTCAGATTAAAAAACTGAAACTCGGGCCCAGCGCAGTGGCTCACGCCTGTAATCCCAGCACTTTTGGAGGCTGAGGTGGGAGGATCACCTGAGCTCAGGAGTTCGAGACCAGCCTGGCCAATGTGGCGAAACCCTATCTCTACTAAAAATACAAAAATTAGCCGGGTGTGGTGGCGGGTGCCTGTAATCCCAGCTACTCAGGAGGCTGAGGCAGGAGAATTGCTTGAACCCGGGAGGCGGAGGTTGTGGTGAGCCAAGATAGCGCCACTGCACTCCAGCCTGGGCAACAGAGCAAAGCTCTGCCTCAAAAATAAATAAGGCCGGGCGTGGTGGCTCACACCTGTAATCCCAGCACTTTGGGAGGCCGAGGTGGGCAGATTATGAGGTCAGGAGATCAAGACCATCCGGGCTAACATCTCTACTAAAAATACACAAACTGGCCGGTCGCAGTGGCTCAAGCCTGTAATCCCAGCACTTTGGGAGGCCGAGGTGGGCGGATCACGAGGTCAGGAGATCGAGACCATCCTGGCTAACACGGTGAAACCCTGTCTCTACTAAAAACACAAAAAATTAGCCGGGCGTGGTGGTGGGTGCCTGTAGTCCCAGCTACTCGGGAGGCTGAGGCAGGAGAATGGCGTGAATCCAGGAGGCAGCGGAGCTTGCAGTGAGCGGAGATCACGCCACTGCACTCCAGCCTGGGCGACAGAGCGAGACTCCGTCTCAAAAAAAAAACAAAACACAAAATTAGCTGGGCGTGGTGGCGGGCGCCTGTAGTCCCAGGTACTCGGGAGGCTGAGGCAGGAGAATCGCTTGAACCCGGGAAGCAAAGGATGCAGTGAGCCGAGATGGAGCCACTGCACTCCAGCCCAGGTGACAGAGCAAGACTCCATCTCAAAAATAAAATAAAAAATAAAATCAAAAAGCAAAACCTGAGACTCGGTTTAACGTTTGAGGAATATTTCCAAGCTCACGACAGAAACTAGATGTGAATTTAAGGCTCTTCTGTGCCATGTGATGAAAACCAAACTCAAACTGGCTTAATTAATGAAGAAGGAATTTATTTTTATGTATTTATTTATTTGAGACGGAGTTTCGCTCTTGTTGCCCAGGCTGGAGTGCAGCGGCTTGATCTCGGCTCAGCACAACCTCCGCCTCCTGGGTTCATGCGATTCTCCTGCCTCAGCCTCCCGAGTAGCTGGGATTACAGGCGCCCGCCACCACGCCCGGTTAATTTTTGTGTATTTAGTAGAGGCGGGGTTTCTCCATGTTGGTCAGGCTGGTTTCAAACTCCCGACCTCAGGTGATCCTCCCTCCTCGGCCTCCCAAAGCGCTGGGATTACAGGCGTGAGCCACCACGCCTGGCACAAAGAAGGAATTTAACCTGGTTGTGGTGGTGTGCACGTGTGGTCCCAGCTACCTGGGAGGCTGAGGTGGGAGGACTGTTTAAGCCCAGGAGTTCAAGGCCAGCCTGAGCAACAGGAAGGGAGGGAGGGAGGGAGGGAGGAAAGGAAAAGAAATTCAGAAAGGCCAGGCGTGGTGGCTCACGCCTGTAATTCCAGTACTTTAAGAGGCCAAGGCAGGAGGATCGCTTGAGGCTGAGAGATGGAGACCAGCCTGGCCAACATGGCAAAACCCCATCTCTACTAAACACTCAAAAAGTAGCTGGGTGTGATGATGCATGCCTGTGATCCTAGCTACTTAGGAGACTGAGGTGGGAGGATTGCTTAAGCCTGGGAGGCAGAGGTTGCAATGAGGTGAGATTGCGCCACTGCACTCCAGCCTGGGTGACACGGAGAGACTCCATCTCAAAACAAACAGGGTGAGAATGTGTGGGCTTGCATCATTGCAACATCCAGGGGAGGTCAGGTAACAGCTGGATCCAAGAACACTGCTAGGATTATTAACGTTCCCCCTCTCATCAGCCGGCTCAGCTTTCCCGTGAAGCCGCCTTTGTTCGCAGGCCCCGTGGTGACATGATCCTGTCACTCCAGGCCCGGGTCCTTCCAGCTCAGCCACCCCAGCTCTGTGATCCCAGAGAAACGCCCCAGGGCTGAACCTCATTGGATGTCAGGAGTCACATGCTTGCTCCTGAACCAATCATTGCAGCCCAGGGTGGGGACCCCGGGAACTGATGGGATGACCCCTCCCTGCAGCCAGGGCTTGAGGCAGTCCAATTTGAACTCATTCCCACAGAGTAGGGAGCCCCCAAGCAGGCAGGTGGAATCCCGTGGTGTTCCCGGCTTCAGGGTGGTATGAGCCTGAGCCTCCCTGGGGGTCGGGGCCCTGTGGGACCTAGCTGGAGGGGCTTGAAAATCTCCCCCACCCAGGCTGGGAGCGGCGGCTCACGCCTGTAATCCCAGCACTTTGGGAGGCCGAGGTGGGTGGATCACCTGAGGTCAGGAGTTCGAAGCCAGCCTGACCAACATGGAGAAACCCCGTCTCTACTAAAAATAGAAAAAATTAGCCGGGCGCAGTGGCGGGCGCCTGTAGTCCCAGCTCCTCGGGAGGCTGAGGCAGGAGAATGGCGTGAACCCGGGAGGCGGAGCTTGCAGTGAGCCAAGATGGTGCCACTGCACTCCAGCCTGAGCAACAGAGCAAGACTCCTTCTCAAAAAAAAAAAAAGAAAGAAAGAAAGAAAAGAAAAAAAAGAAAACCTCCCGCACCCACAGTGATTCCTGGGATGTGGGGTGTATGGAAGAAGAGAGATCTTGACGGTGTTGGGGCACCTGTGGGAGGGAGTGGCCCTGGTCCCCGCCTGTGTGTTGATGCAGCTGTGTGTACCCAGGACATAGCAATAATGCCACCGGCACAGTCCGAGGGCAGGGCCACCGCAGTCACGGGCACCACTCAGGGGAGGCTGGGTTGCCCCGTCCTCAGCACGGCCAGTTCTCCCGACCAAGCTTCAGGGCAAGGAGCATGCGGGTGTCTGGGCAGCCACTCCGCCAGGTCAGAAGTCAGGTGGGGTCAAGACTCTGGGGGGCCGGGCACAGTGGCTCATGCCTGTAATCCCAGCACTTTGGGAGGCCGAGGCAGACGGATCACTTTGTTACTCCAAACTGCACCCTCTCCTTCCTTCCAAAACCTAACACACTTGAGGTCAGGAGTTCGAGACCAGCCTGGCCAACATGGTGAAACCCCGTCTCTACTAAAAAGACACAATTAGCCGGGTGTGGTGGTGCACACCTGGAATCTCAGCTACTCGGGAGGCTGAGGCAGGAGGCTCCCTTGAACCCTGGAGGCGGAGGCTGCAGTGAGATTCTGCCACTGCGCTCCAGCCTGGGCGACAGGGCGAGACTGTCTCAAAAAAAAGACTCGGGTGGGACAAAGGTCAGGCTGGGAGGAGGGCACAGCCAGGCTCGGGCTCAGCTTGGGGTGGGGGCTCCGTGGGGCTGGCGCCTCTCCCGGGTCAGGTGCTGAGCCGATGCTAGCTGGGGGAGCCTCTTTCCCAGTTTCTCTGGGGGGCAGGAGCACCCTGCCAACCTCTGTTGGCTCCAGCGCCTGCACCCGCCTCACACCACATGGTGACTTCAGCGGGGGACCAGGAAAGCCCTCACCCCCTCCCCGACCTCGCCCACTTCTCAGAGCTCCCGCTGTCGGGGGAACCGAGGCAGCGCCGCGCCTGGAAGCCGGGTCTGCAGACCCCGCCTCGCTCCGGCACCTTCCTCCCCTCCGCGAGGCCAGCGCGTCCCAGGACAGACTTGGCGCCCGTCCCCCGTACAGATGGGGAAACGGAGGCGCGGACGCGGGGTCGCACCGGGGGGACCGGCCCTGCCCCTCCGGCCCGGGTCAGGACCTCGCCCAGCGCCCCGTTCACCGCCCGCGGCCCCGCCCCGCGCCGGGACGTCACAAAACGACCCCAAAGCTGGGGGACCGGGCCAGCCACGGTCAGAGCAGCCCTCCCCGCCTCCCTGCGCACAGCGTCCGCGGTATTGGTCGAGCTGGGGGCGACGGCGGCGGCCTCGGGGATCGGAAGCGCCCAGGGCTGCGCGCCCGAACCCTCCCTCCCGGCGGCGGCGCTCGGCGCGGTAGGCGGAACCGGGACCGGGACTCCACTTCCCGGCGTGCCCCGCGGGCGGGCGCGCAGGCGCAGGTCGGGCCCGGCCGCGGCGCGCAGGCGCAGTCGGGGCCCGGCGGAGCGCGCAGGCGCAGCGGGGGGCGGGGCGCGCGGGCCGGGCCAAGGCGAGCGCTGGTGGGGCGGCGGCGCCAGAGCTGGTGGAGCGCTCGGGGTCCCCGGGCGGCGGCGGCGGCGCAGAGGAGGAGGCAGGCGGCGGCCCCGGCGGCTCTCCCCCGGACGGCGCGCGGCCCGGCCCGTCTCGCGAGCTCGCGGTGGTCGCGCGGCCCCGCGCGGCGCCGACCCCGGGCCCCTCTGCCGCCGCCATGGCCCGGCCGCTAGTGCCCAGCTCGCAGAAGGCGCTGCTGCTGGAGCTCAAGGGGCTGCAGGAAGAGCCGGTCGAGGGCTTCCGCGTGACCCTGGTGGACGAGGGCGACCTGTACAACTGGGAGGTGGCCATCTTCGGGCCCCCCAACACCTACTACGAGGGCGGCTACTTCAAGGTGAGCGCGGCGACCCCCGCCCGGGTCCCTGAGCCCACGAGCGACCTCGGGCGTCAGGAACCAGCTCCCTGCCCCGCGGTCCTAGCGCGGTTCTCGGGCGGGCCACGCAGCCTCTTAGCTTGGGCTCGCTTCCCTTCTATGGCCGGGTCCCCCCACCCAGCTGTGCCCGGCCCCCTCCTCGGACGGTCCCGGGGACCTTCAGCCTCTGCTGCGGTCCCCGAGAATCTTCAGTTCCCTTGAAGGCACCGTCCGGTCCCCGGGTAGTCTCCTGGCCCCCAGAGGGGTGGCCCGGGGCCCTCGCGGTATCATCTGCTCGTGGGGCTCTTGCCCACCTCCTCCCTGGTGGGGGCTCGACCCCGGCTGCCTCCCCCTCCGCCCCTGCGAGAAAGAGGGAGCGGAGCCCAGGCCGCCCCGGCCTTTCAGCTGCCCTCCCCGCCCTCCCCGGAGGAGACAAAGAGGCCCCCCCCAGACCCCGCAGCTGCTATTGTTGGGGAGCTGGGCCTGTGAGCGGGGGAGCGAGGCCAGCCTGGGGGTGGCTGGCGCGGCCACTCGCTCAGGCTCCAACAAAGGCCCGGATGAGCCTTGGCAGCCGGGACCTGCCTGGAAAGCGGCCACCCTTGCCGATAGCAGCCGGCCAGGCGCCCTGGGCTCCATCCCCGGGTTTATGTAACCTGCGCCCTCGGGAAGGCTGAGGCAGGGGCGTCCCTCCCACCTGCTCCCTGCAGCTCTCCCCGGGCCCCCGGCTCCGGCCCGCGTCCTGGACCCCGACCTCAGAAGCTCCGGGCTGCTTCATCCCAGCTGGCCTTGGCCTTTCTCAGATTCCACTGAACAGGTGGCTTCCTGTGACCCCAACCCCGAGTTCTGGGCCATTCCTTCTGCCCTCTGGCGGTTTAATTCCAAGCAGTTTCTTGATGTTTTTGTTGCCGTTGGGAGCAGGGAGACTGTTTCTGTCCAGTGTGGAAAGGACTCAGGCCAAAGCCTGGCCAGTTTTCTTGATCTCACGATCCAGACGTGACCTTTGGCTCTTGTAGAGTTCCAGGACCTCGTCCTTGGGGCCAGAGGGACAAAGTGAGGGGCCCCGTGTGAGAGGTGGGGAACGCGCACCCTGTCCAGGAATCCCCCCTCCCGCCGTCACTGCCTGCCAAGAGCCTGGGCACAGCCGGGCCTGCTCTGCCCCGGCCAGCTGCGGGCATGGGGCCGAGGAACCGATGCCTCTCAGACGGTGCGTCTGCTCTCCGGGCTAATTAATGTCTGAACCGCGCGCGCTCAGCGGCTGTGAGGACAGCAGCCTGGTCTGCTGGGGGCGATTCCTGAGCTGAGGTTCTGGGTTACGGCAGAGGGTGGGACGGTCCTTGGGTTCTGCATCTGGAATCCTGCGTCCCCACACAGGGCACAGAGTTTGGGCCTTGAGGTTGCCAAATGGTTTTAGCAGCCCCCTCCCCCAGCCCCTTTTGTCTGCTTGGGGGAGCAGCTGGCTGTGAGCAGGGGCGGCCCCACCTCGAGGCCAGGCCTGTGAGGCGGCTGCTGTTCTGGAAGGAAGGGATGCCGGTTTCTGGCTGCTGCCCACCAGACCGGTTGCCAGGGATTGTGGGCAGAGCCTCCTGGACCAGCATTAGGGGATAATCCGGTTTTCCGGATTTCCTGGGGAGGGGGCCTCTAGACATCTGCCGCAGGGTCAGTCCTCAGAAGCCAGCGTTGAGACGCGGGGGGGGTGCTGCCACCCGCCGGGGCTCTCCCTTCCCCGTGTGCCTGGGAGGGAGTTGGGGGAGCGTGGAAATACAGGAGCTGCTGAGTGCCCAGGGCCACTGCTGCTGCCCAGCCACTGCCTGCAGTCGCTGTTCCTTCAGGAGCCAGAGCGAGCCCTGGGCAGGGGCCACCAGAGAGAGCCCTCCACAGCGGACTTGCCGTGTGCCCTTGGCGGGGGGCTTGCTTCTCGGAGCCTGCGTTTGCTCCGGGTAAAAGACGTTTTTGGAGGGGCTGAAAGGAAGAGGCTCGTTGGGACTTGGCGGGGTTCGGTAGGTGAGGCCGCCGGGAAACCCAGCACCAGGCTTGGGGGGCCTGAAGTCTTGGGGAACTGCTGGGCAGTTCTGAACCTGAAGTTCCAGCCTTGCTCTGTGGCTGCGGCCAAGTCCTTTACCTCATGGGGCCCCAGTGAGTTCCCTGTCAAACAGAGGACACCCCCCAAGACCCCTGAGAGCCCTCCCCGTCCAGGAGGGACCTCGCCAACAGCTGCTCTTTGGGGGTGCTGCCCTCAGCCTCTTGGAGTGCTGAGTGCCACCGGGACCCCTGACCCGGACACCCCCGTGCCTGGCACTGGGGCCCAGCAAGGAAACAGTGAGGCTTCCTTGTTTACCTGCTGGGGCCCAGGAGGGCCGTGGGTGGCATCACGCCCCAGGCCGCAGGCCAGACAGCTCTGTCACCCGGCACGTGGCTGCAGTCCTTCCTCTGTGGCCGTGCTTGCCAGCAGGCCTGGACCCCCAGGGCCTGGGTGGCCACAGGGGGCGATGCTGACAGGGAAGGGGTCCTGCCAGGCTTCTGTGACCCGGTGGGTCTGCCTGCCTGACCCCCAAGACCAGACACCTGCGGGCAGACGGCCATGCTGACTCATCCCCTCCCGTGGCCCGGGGCCCGGCAGGTATCAGTGTTTGCTGAGTGAGCAGTCGTCTGTGCAAACCCTTCCCACACCATGGCTGCCAAGGCCCTGGAGGGGCAGCCTGGTCTTGGGCCTCAGCTCCATCCGAGGGGAACCTGGAGCCCCTGCCAGTCCGTTCTGTCGGCTGGTGGGTGCCCCTGGCCCGGGTCCCACGTGCCTGACCTGGGCTGCCACAGGCCTAGAGCCACTCGGGCAGCCAGTGCCTACGTTCTCCAGCGGCTGTGCTGGGCCAGGCCGCGGCCACCTGGACTGCGTAGGAGCTGGGATCAGCTCAGGTGACTCAGAAAAGGCTTGAGGCAGCCTGCTGGGGACTTGACCCCAGGCCCATGAGAGTCCCTGCCTTGGCTGGGATAGCACGTCCCTCACACACACCCTCAGGCACACGCCCGAGCCTTACCCCCAGCACACCAGCACTGGGAGTGGAATGGCCTCGGGCACCCTGTGAGCCAGGGCAGGGCCTGGGGCTGGGCCGGGCTGAGCCACCCGCCTTCTGTCCCTGCAGGCGCGCCTCAAGTTCCCCATCGACTACCCGTACTCTCCACCGGCCTTTCGGTTCCTCACCAAGATGTGGCACCCTAACATCTACGAGGTGAGCGCGGCCCCCACGGGCCTCACGTACTCATTGTCCGGGACCCGTGGCTCTGG
This sequence comes from Chlorocebus sabaeus, assembly GCF_047675955.1. NCBI lineage: Eukaryota > Metazoa > Chordata > Mammalia > Primates > Cercopithecidae > Chlorocebus > Chlorocebus sabaeus. Next base: position 62,159,779 of record NC_132909.1, on the reverse strand, counting down.
GAGCCAGTGCTGACCTCTGACCTGTCCTGACCTGCCCTCTCCTTGTGCAGACGGGGGACGTGTGCATCTCCATCCTCCATCCACCGGTGGACGACCCCCAGAGCGGGGAGCTGCCCTCGGAGAGGTGGAACCCCACCCAGAACGTCAGGTAGGCCGGCCCCACCCCCGTGTCCTCCCAGAACGTCAGATAGGCCGGCCCCACCCCCGTGTCCTCCCAGAACGTCAGATAGGCCCCACCCACTGTGTCCTCCCAGAACGTCAGGTAGGCCGGCCCCACCCGCCGTGTCCACCCAGAACTTCAGGTAGGCCCCACCCACTGTGTCCTCCCAGAACATCAGGTAGGCCGGCCCCACCCACCGTGTCCTCCCAGAACGTCAGGTAGGCCGGCCCCACTCCCGTGTCCTCCCAGAACGTCAGATAGGCCGCCCCCACCCCCCATGTCCACCCAGAACATGAGGTGGGCTGGGCTCCCCCGCGGGCCGTGGCGCCGAGGCCTGGTTTGGGAGCTGCCAGCTGGCGATCCTGGGCCTCCCTGTACTGAATGGTGGGTGCTTTCATGGACCTGCCACACTGTGGTGTCTGTGCAGACTCCCACCAAGACTCCAGGCCAGCCCCACTCTCTGGAACCACTTAGATGTGTCCCACCCGCCTCAGTGCTGGGGTCTTCTCCTTCTCCAGCTGTCTCTGGGTTGGTCACCACATTCAACCTGTGCCACCCGGGCGTCGTCCCAGGTACAGGCACTGGCCCGTGTGTTCTGGAGGGCAGCCCAGGCAGGACATGTGGGCGTGAGAGCAGCCCCGGGTCTGACAGAGGGGTCTGCACCTTTTGCCCTCCCTGGTCTTGGCGTGGGAGGGAGGAGGCTGATGCAGGTCCAGCCCCTGCTGTTCTGGGGGCCTGAGACACAAGCAGAGGCCGTGAGGCCAGATGAAAATCGCCTGCTGGGTGGGTCCAGGTTTCCCCGTGACCCTCAGGGCCGGAGAAGAGCCGGAAGGCTGGGGTGCCCCGGGCCAGTCCGCTCCAACCCACTCTCCCCGCAGGACCATCCTCTTGAGTGTGATCTCCCTCCTCAACGAGCCCAACACCTTCTCCCCCGCCAACGTGGACGCCTCCGTAATGTACAGGAAGTGGAAAGAGAGCAAGGGGAAGGACCGGGAGTACACGGACATCATCCGGTGAGCGCGGGTGGGGTGCACGGAGGGGGGAGACTCAGATCCAGCCTGCACCCCGGCCCTGATCCCACGGCCACCCAGCCCCACCGTCCGGTGAGGGTGGTGGAGCTTCCTGGTGCCCGTTTATAGGGTGCCAGTCATAGATGGAGGCCGGGCCTAGTGGCGGAGGGTCCAGCCAGGTTCAAGCCCAGCCTCTTGCCGCTTTCCCCCTTTTTTTTTTTTTTTTTTTTTTTTGAGACAGAGTTTTACTCAGTTGCCCAGGCTGGAGTGCAGTGGCGCAATCTCGGCTCACTGCAGCCTCCACTTCCCGGGTTCAAGCAATTCTCCTGCTTCGTGTTCCGGAGTAGCTGGGATTACAGGTGCACACCACCATGCCCGGCTGATTTTTGTAACTTTTAGTAGAGGTGGGATTTCACCATCTTAGCCAGGCTGGTCTCAAACTCCTGACCTCAGGTGATGTCCCTGCCTTAGCCTCCCAAGATGCTGGGATGACAGGCGTGAGCCCCTGCTCCTGGCCTAGTGGTTAATGTTTTCATAGATTCTTCCAGGCTCTTCGGTTTAACATATGTCCATGTTTTAATGAGGAAATGGGGTTGTGCTGTGTGTACCCAGTGCCTGTCAGTCAGGGGTCTTGGCCTTACTTGTGTCGGGCATGCGTCCCTGCAGGCTCTTGGCCTGGCGAGCTCTGGGGACGGCTGTGCAGCTGCCTTCTGGCACCTTCTGTACCTGCCGTCCACTTTTCCTGCATGGTTGTGTGTGGTGTGATCCACGGCTCTCCCTCTCCTCCCGTCGCCGTCGTGCCCCAGAACTGACCCCCACAACCTCTTCTCTGGGGTGCCTGTGCTCATGTGAACATGAAACATGAGCGTGTCTGCATACACAGGCGAGGCTTTCTTGACGGGTTGACACTTAACGGTTCCTGCTCCTCCTGTTACGTAGAGGCCCCTCCTGTCTGCTTGTATTTCTCAGAGTGAAATTGCACAGATTTCCCCACAGAGGCCTCACCTATTTTTGTTTTTATTTTGTATAAGCAGAATCTTAAAAACGACCTTTAAAAAATTGCACACATAATCCACGTGTCTTCCTCACCCCGGGACCCACGAGCGTCCCGGGCACCTTCCGTCCTGCATTTGCTGGCGGCTGGTGTCATGGGGTCGTCCTGGGGCAGCGTCCTGGTGCTGGGGGGTCTCGGCTCTGAGCAGCCATGGTGGGCGGGTCCCGTGCGGCCTCCTGGGAAGTGCCCTGCAAGCACCTGCTGGCCCCTGGAGGTCACGGGGGAGCTGGCCCTGGCCATCCCTCCGTGCAGATGTCCTCAGCGGCCCTGGCCTGTCGTCTCACCTGGCCCATGTGGCTGGCTCCTTGGCCCAGTTCTTCCCGGCCACCTCCCTGAGGCGCCTCCCCGAGATCCCAGCGCAGAAATAAAAGCCACACTATTTTTATCCCTCAAAACTCCCTGCGGGCCAACTCACGTGCCCGTGTGGACCGCCATGCTCGCTGCTTTGTGCCTGTTTTAAATCTGTGTGTGTGTGGGCCTTGTGGCAGCCCGAGTCCCACTGAGCTGTACCAGGCAGGCTGCTGTGGAGCCCGGCCGGGTCAGGGAGGGTCCTTGGTGAATACCACCGCCAGACGCTCCCCTCTCATGGTTCATGCTGGCGGTGTACCGGCTGCACCTCCACGGCACAGGTCAGGTCACACCCTGGCCCTCCTGTGCATCTCCCCACGGCTGCCACCCGTGCAGTGCCGTCCTCAGGGCACCCGTCACCCGCCCAGCCCGTCAGAGAGCCCGGGAAGCAAAGCATGGACTCTGCCAGGTCCCACCACCCAGGGACGTCCCAGAGGCCAGACGTCTGCCCTCCATGCCTTGTGCATCCCCAGAGGAAGCACTGGGCTTGTGGGCCGGGCTTGGGGTGTCTGTCCGCCCCGGACCTGCACGCCCCGTAGCAGCCAGGCCCAGAGCCGTGCCTGATCGGTGATGGGGGCTCGACGGCCGGGTGGGAGTCCTGAGGCTGCGGCCTTGTTCCTGTTTTCTGTCAGATGGGGTCAGCATGCAGCCCGGCCCTGCCGTGCCAGCCCTGGACGCCCCAGAAGCCCCTTTGCTGCCAGTCCTGGGGGGACGTTCTTGACGGGTGTCTTGGAGGCGGAGCTGGGGGCAGGCCCTCGTAGGGCCTGGTGTACTCGGTGCCCTCCAGAAAGTCTGAGCTAACGGAGCCTCCCTTCCTGCCAGGGGCCGGGATGGCCAGGCCCCCCTTGGTTTAGAATCCTGGCAAGGCCACGGGGAGGCTCGGGCTGTTTCTGCGTTTCCCGTCTCACCTGTGCTGGTTCCTGGCTCCAGGGATGGTCCTGCCTCCTGTCCGTGACCCTCCCAGCTGCTTCCTTTGCTCCTGCACTCCGGAAAGCCTTTTGCCCCCAAGTGGGGCTGCCTGGGCACTCCCTGTTGCCCGGCATCGTTATTTTCTCCTAGCTCTGATGGGTCCTGTGGGGCGTGCTTCGGGGTGGGGCGGGTGGGTGTGACTGTGCTGTGCCGTCCGGCCTCCCCCCTGCACCTGCTGCCCTTCCCTAGCCCCTCCGGTGTCGTTTCTCCCCTCTGGGCCTCCTCACGCACAGGGCTGTTTCCTAAGGGGTCACTGCAGCCCCTTTTTTTTTTTTTTTTTTTTTTTTTTTTTTTTTTTTGAGACGGAGTCTTGCTCTGTGGCCCAGGCTGGAGTGCAGTGGCTGGATCTCAGCTCACTGCAGGCTCCGCCTCCCGGGTTCCCGCCATTCTCCTGCCTCAGCCTCCCGAGTAGCTGGGACTACAGGCGCCCGCCACCTTGCCCGGCTAGTTTTTTGTATTTTTTAGTAGAGACGGGGTTTCACCGTGTTAGCCAGGATGGTCTCGATCTGACCTCGTGATCCGCCCGTCTCGGCCTCCCAAAGTGCTGGGATTACAGGCTTGAGCCACCGCACCCAGCCAACCGCAGCCGTTTTAAGGGAAACCTGAGAGCTGGGATGAATGTCGGACCCAGGGAAGGGGAGGGGAGGGGGCAGGGCAGGGGCCGGGTCCAGGCACGGAGGTGGCGCCCTCACCCGCCGTGTTCCCCCAGGAAGCAGGTCTTGGGGACCAAGGTGGATGCGGAGCGTGATGGCGTGAAGGTGCCCACCACGCTGGCCGAGTACTGCGTGAAGACCAAGGCACCCGCGCCCGACGAGGGCTCGGACCTCTTCTACGATGACTACTACGAGGACGGCGAGGGGGGCGAGGAGGCCGACAGCTGCTTCGGGGACGACGAGGACGACTCGGGCACGGAGGAGTCCTGACCCCGCAGAATAAACGCGCAGAGTTTACCTCACTAGGGCCGGACCCGTGGCTCCTTCGACGACAGACTACCTCACGGAGGTTTTGTGCTGGTCCCCGTCTCCTCTGGTTGTTTCGTTCTGGGCTCTTTTTCTCCTTCCCCGTATTTGTTCTGGGTTTTCATGTGCTTCAGAGAAGAGGGGCTGCCCCACCGCCGCTCGCGTCACTCGGGGCTCAGTGGACGGCCGGGGTGGGAGAGCCCCGCGCACCTCTCCTCGGGAGGGGAGCTGAGCCCCGACGTCTGCTGGGCCCCCACCTTCCGGACTGGCCGTACCCCGGAGGAGCCACGGGGGCCGCTGGGAACGTGGGCGGGGGCCGTTCCTGCCACTGCCAGCCTGGGAGACCCAGGTGTGGGTCCGAGGGGCCCGGGCCCACCTGTTAGCTCCAGGGCCTGGAGCCACGTCCCAGCACCAGTGGACGGATTCACCGTGGCCGACTCTTCTCTCTGCTTTGGTTTGTTTGAAATCTAAATAAAACGACTTTATGAGAGGCCAGAGAAGCTCTGCTTGGGAGGGACAGGCAGCCTCCAGGTCCGTCAGTGACTGCACACGGCCAGCCGCACTGGGACCCTGGCTTCGCCAGGCGTGGATCTGGGAGGCCTGTCCTGGGAGGCACGGGGAGCAGCCGGGTCCCGCGGTCTGTACGCTCCCGTGACTTGGGTTAAACAGGCCTGGGCAGCATCCCCCAGCCTGCGGGACGGGAGTAGCCAGAAAGGCCCCCCGAGTTCCTCCCTGCGACCAGGCGCATCTAGGGGGACGGGAGCTGCCTCTGCAGAGCAGACCTGCAGGGCCTGAGCAGGCGTCCAGCGAAGCTTCGCCCCAGGGCCACAGACGCCCCCGATTGGCACTCTGGCGGCTCCGGCTCCATCCAGGCAGACCCTCGCGGGGGGAGCCGTGGCCCTGGGCACACAGGGCAGACCTCACGTCCTGGTGTTAAGAAGTCCCAGCATCGTTTTATTTCGTGTCGTGGAGGAAAGCGTGGCACTTCCCCGCCCACCCAGGGTGCGCCGCCTTCCAGGAACCTGCCTGTGTTCAGCTCCTGGCCTTGCTTCTGGGCACCCAGAAAGCTGTGCAGGGGCCGATTCAGGGCTGAGGAGCTGTGAGGATGAGGTTTCCCACCAAGTTCGGACAGAACATGGGGCTGCGTTGGTCAGAGCCTGGGTTGGCCCTGCCAGGTGGGTGTGGGGTGCAGAAGGGCACCAGGGCTGACCCGTGAGACCCCATGGGGCCTGTGGGGTGCATTGCCCGCCGCCGCTAAGGCAGGCCCTGGCCGTACCTTGGCAGATGGAACACCTTTCCCGCGTGCTTCTTCAGCCCAAGGGTCTACGTGGGGCGTTTGATCCTCAATAGACCTCACCCAGCCGTCTTCGTTTCTGGCTTTTCTGACACCCAGAGGGCTGGCGGCCACCCAGGCCAGGGCCCGGCCCATCTGAGGCAGGTTTGAGGGGACTCTGGCTCGATGGTACCGGCGCCTGCAGCCTCCACTGCTCCCCTTGTGAGCCTGTCTGTTTACCTCATCCACTGGGCACTGCTGTGTGGCTTGGCAGTGAGCTCAGCCAGGTCCTGGACCCCCTCCACGGGAGCCCAGGAGTGTCCCCTCCAAGCACTCAGCAGGTGCCAACACATTCGGCCGCCACGGTGGCAGAGCAAGATTCAGGGCCGATGGCAGCCACGGATGTAATCTGTGGCCGGGGCGGGGGTCCCGCGGATGTAACCTGTGGCCGGGCCGTGGGTCCCAGGGAGTGTGCCGTCCTCTCCTCTCCTCCCCACCCGGCTCCAGGCTGAGCTGCGCTGCTGCCCCTTGTACCACATGAAGGGCCCTGGGGCGGCGTCACCTGAGTGCACCACTGGCCCCCTGGCGTTCTCAGGCCAGCCTGAAGGACGAAAGGCCCTGGGGTCTCAGCAAACCACAGCCCTCAGGACCAAACCTGGTGTCCACCCCTATTGTGAATAAAGTTTTATTGGCACAGCCACACCCAAGTCTCAGGATCATCCATAGCTGCTTTGTTTTGTTTTGTTTTTGAGACGGAGTCTGGCTCTGTCACCCAGGCTGGAGTGCAGTGGCGCGATCTCAGCTCACTGCTACCTCCGCCTCCTGGGTTCACACCATTCTCCTGCCTCAGCCTCTCGAGTAGCTGGGACTAGAGGCGCCCACCACCACGCCCGGCTGATTTTTGTATTTTTAGTAGAGACGGGGTTTCATCGTGTTAGCCAGGCTGGTCTCGAACTCCTGGCCTCAGGTGATCCACCTGCCTTGGCCTCCCAGAGTGCTGGGATTACAGGAGTGAGCCACCGCACCTGGCACCACACACACACACACATATACATATATATATGTGTGTGTGAGAAACCCCACCTGGTTTCATAATGTTTTTTTTTTTGAGAAGAGGTCTTGCTCTGTTGCCCAAGCTGGAGTGCAGTGGTGTGATCATAGCTCCACTGATCCTCCCACCTCAGCCTCCTAAAGTGCTGGGGTTACAGGCGTGAGCCACCACGCCCAGCCTAACCATTTGTACTCTTAAGTATATCCACACTATGTTTGCAGCTTATACTAAAAAATTATTTGTTGTCTATTTGAAATTCAAATTTCAGGCCGGGCGCGGTGGCTCAAGCCTGTAATCCCAGCACTTTGGGAGGCCGAGACGGGTGGATCACGAGGTCAGGAGATCGAGACCATCCTGGCTAACACGGTGAAACCCCGTCTCTACTAAAAAATCCAAAAAAACTAGCCGGGCGAGGTGGCGGGCGCCTGTAGTCCCAGCTACTCGGGAGGCTGAGGCAGGAGAATGGCGTGAACCCGGGAGGCGGAGCTTGCAGTGAGCTGAGATCCGGCCACTGCACTCCAGCCTGGGCGACAGAGCGAGACTCCGTCTAAAAAAAAAAAAAAAAGAAATTCAAATTTCACTGGGCATCCCTATTTTTAGTTGCTAAGTCTGGCCATGCTGACGCTGACGGACCTGCCTCCTGGGTTGTTAGGATTGGATGAGGTAGAACATGTGAGCATGCTGTGTGACCCGCGGGCTCCCTAAATTCACCCCGGACCGACCGGCCGTGACCCGCGGGCTCCCTGAACTCACCCCGGCCTCCCTGTGACCCACGGGCTCCCTAAACTCACCCCAGACCGGCCGTGACCCACGGGCTCCCTGAACTCACCCCGGCCTCCCTGTGACCCGCGGGCTCCCTGAACTCACCCCGGACCGGCCATGACCCACGGGCTCCCTGAACTCACCCCGGCCTCCCTGTGACCCACGGGCTCCCTGAACTCACCCCGGCCTGGCCGTGACCCGTGGGCTCCCTGAACTCACCCCCGCCTTGCCCTGCCAGTGGGAGCCCCCAGACCGTGGGGCACAGTAGGTGAGTGCAGCCTTTGCTGATCGATTTCTTCCAGCCACCTCATGTTTATTTTTATTTAATTTTTAAAATGTATTTCTTTATTTATTGGAGAAGGAGTCGCACTCTGTCGCCCAGGCTGGAGTGCAGTGGCGCGATCTCGGCTCACTGCAGCCTTCACTTCCCGGATTCAAGTGATTCTCCTGCCTCAGCCTCCCGACTAGCTGGGATTACGGGCGCCGCCACCACACCCAGCTAATTTTTGTATTTTTAGTAGAGACGGGGTTTCTCCATGTTGGCCAGGCTGGTCTTGAACTCCCGACCTCAGGTGATCCACCCGCCTTGGCCTCCCAAAGTGCTGGGATTACAGGCATCAGCCACCGCACCTGGCCTAAATTTATTTAATTCTGAGACAGGGTCTTGCTCTGTCACCCAGGCTGGAGAGCAGTGGCACAATTATGGCTCACTGCAGCCTCGACCTCCTGGGCTCAAGCGATCCTCCTGCCCCAGTCCCCCAAAGTGCTGGGATTACAGGTGTGAGCCACTGCCTCTGGCCAGTATCTTTATTCATGAAAACCAAAAACTAGAACAGCCCAAATATCCGTCCGCAGGTGAATGGATAAACACAGCGTGTTGGCCGGGCGCGGTGGCTCAAGCCTGTAATCCCAGCACTTTGAGAGGCCGAGACGGGCGGATCACGAGGTCAGGAGATTGAGACCATCCTGGCTAACACGGTGAAACCCCGTCTCTACTAAAAAATACAAAAAACTAGCCAGGCGAGGTGGCGGGCACCTGTAGTCCCAGCTACTCGGGAGGCTAAGGCAGGAGAATGGCGTAAACCCGGGAGGCGGAGCTTGCTGTGAGCCGAGATCCGGCCACTGCACTCCAGCCTGGGCGACAGAGTGAGACTCCGTCTCAAAAAAAATGATTAAAAAAAAAAAAAAAAAAAAACACAGCGTGGTCCGTCCACACAACGGGATACGAGGCAGCCACGGAAAGCAGCAAGGCTCTGACACAGGCCGCAGCCTGGATGCACCTTGAGGACGTCACGCTCAGGGAGAGATGCCAACGCAACAAATCCTGTGTGATTCCACTCCTGGGAGGTCCCTAGAGTCCGATTCAGAGAGAGAACGTTGTGGCCGGGTACAGTGGCTCACGCCTGTAATCCCAGCACTTCAGGAGGCCGAGGCGGGTAGATCACCTGAGGTCAGGCAGCCTGGTCAACGTGGTGAAACCCCATCTCTACTAAAAATACAAAAAATTAGCTGGGCGTGGTGGCGGACGCCTGTAATCCCAGCCACACGGGAGGCTGAGGCAGGAGAATGGCGTGAACCCGGGAGGCGGAGCTTGCAGTGAGCCGAGATCCGGCCACTGCACTCCAGCCTGGGCGACAGAGCGAGACTCCGTCTCCAAAAAAAAAAAAAAAAAATTTTGTTGACGGCCAGGCGTGGTGGATCACATCTGTAATCCCAGCACTTTGGGAGGCTGAGGCAGGCGGATCACCTGAGGTCGGGAGTTCGAGACCAGCCTGACCAACATGGAGAAACCCCATCTCTACTAAAAATACAAAATTAGCCAGGCATAGTGGCACATGCCTGTAATCCCAGCTACTCAGGAGGCTGAGGCAGGAGAATCACTTGAACCCAGCAGGTGGAGGATGTGGTGAGCCAAGATCGTGCCACTGCACTCCAGCCTGGACGACAGATCGAGACTCCACTCAAAAAAAGAAATTTGTCAATGGCCGGGCATAGTGGCTCACGCTGTAACTCCAACATTTTGGGAGGCCAAGGCAGTGGGATTGCTCGAGCTCAGGAGTTCAAGACCAGGCTGGGCAACGTGGCGAAACCCTGTCTCTATAAATAATTTTAAAATTAGCCACACGTGGTGGTAGCGCCTGTCATCCCAGATACCTGGGAGGCTGCAGCAGGAGGATCACCTGAGCCCGGGAGTTCAAGGCTGCCGTGAGTCACGATTACACCACCGCACTCCAACCTGGGCAACAGAGGGAGATCCTGTCTCTAAAAATAAAAAATAAAGAAAAAGGTGTTACTTGGCCAGGTGCAATGGTTCATGCCTGTAATCCCAGCACTTTGGGAGTCCCAGGCGGGCAGATCACAAGGTCAGGAGATCGAGACCAGCCTGGCTAACACGGTGAAACCCCGTCTCTACTAAAAATACAAAAAATTAGCCGGGCGAGGTGACAGGCGCCTGTAGTCCCAGCTACTCGGGAGGCTGAGGCAGGAGAATGGCGGGAACCCGGGAGGTGGAGCTTGCAGTGAGCCGAGATGGCGCCACTGCACTCCAGCCTGGGCGACAGAGCGAGACTCTGTCTCAAAAAAAAAAAAAAAAAAGGTGTTACTTTTTCAGGTGTGATGATGGCAGTGTGGCTTCATCTCAAGTCCTCTTTGAGAAACACTTTCTAAAATGCTCGTGGGTGGAGGGTTTCGGGTGTGCAGCGGTGGGCGGGGCTGTGACTCGTCTCCCCCACAGGAAGCCCGTGTGCGGAGCTCGGGGCCGGGCTGGCACCTACACTGGGTCTCCACAGCTACATGGAGTCTTCACTGCTGGTGCTGGCCCTGGGGGCCCTGTTGGTAGGTGAGTGGGAGCCAGAGTGCAGGGGGGACACTGAGGCCCGGTGCTCTCAGGGGGGTCCCTGGATGGGAGGGGTGGTCCTGGGCGCTGGCATCCTGGGCGTAAGAGCGGAGATTCATCCTTGTTTGGAGGGGGACTGAGACCTGGGGCATCCCGAGCTCCTCACCCTTCACCTCGGGCGGACGTCCCGGAACTGGGGAGGGGTGCAGTGTCCACCGGCTCACCTCGTCCATCCTCCCGGCAGCACCCAGAAGGCAGGGGCCACGCTCACACCCAAGGTGCAGAGCAGGAACCTGAGACTTGGCGAAGGAGATACTGACCTAGGAGTACCCAGCTGGGAGGGCAGGGCCGGCACTCGATCCCTGCCGGCTGCCTCCGACCACCAAGGGCTTGCCTGGGACTAAGTGCCCAGCAGTGAGGGAGGAGGGAGGTGGGTGGCGGCTCCCCCGCATTCTGGCTGGACTGAGTGACGGTGGCTCTTTGATGAGCTGAGGACTCAAGAAGGTGGGCAGAGGTGGGAATCCAGCCCTCAGCCATCATCATCCTTCCATTCTTCTTTCCTTCCTCCCACGGGTCTATCCTCTCTCCCTCCTTTCATCCCCCTTCCTTCCCTCCACCCGTCCACGCATCCATCATCCCTCCTTCCTCCCATTCTTCCACCCACCCATCCATCCATCATCCATCCCTCCTTTCAACCTTTCCTCCTTCCTTCCATCCATCCCTCACCCCCTCCCTCCACCCATCATCTTCCCTCCCTCCTTCCCTCCATGTATCCATCCATCCATCCGTCATGCTTCTCTCCTTCCTTTCCTCCCTCTTTCTCTCCTTCCTCCCATCCATCCATCAACCTTTCCTCCTTCCATCCCTCCTTCCTCCCTCCGTGTCCCTCCTTCCTTTCTCCCTTCTTTCCGTGTGTCCATCTGTATTTGCAGGGCTCACGCTGTTCTAGGCCTGCCCTCCTGTCTGGCCGGGAGAGACAGGCCAGGCACGAGGTTGCGTGCCACAGTCTCTGGGAGGGGCTGGTGCTGGGAGGCCAACAGAGCAGAGGAAGCACGGAGGGCGAGAGGGTAGGTGGAGGGCTGCTGCAGGAGGCAAGAGCAGAAACCAAGGGAGGAAGCCGGTGGGGGAAAAGCATGCAGCCAGCTGGGTGGGACGGGCAAAGGCCCCAGGGTGCGGGCAGCTTGCAGGCACAGCAGGGGCCTGTGTGACTGGAGAGGGGAGGAGGGAGAAGGTGGTTGTCATGTGGAATTTTTTTTTTTTTAAGACGGAGTTTTGCTCTTTGTCACCCAGGCTGGAGTGCAGTGGTGCCATCTTGGCTCACTGCAACCTCCGCCTCCTGGTCTCAAGCGATTCTCCTGCCTCAGCCTCCCGAGGAGCTGGGATTACAGGTGCCCGCCACCATGCCCAGCTAATTTCTGTATTTTTAGTACAGGCAGGGTTTCTCCACGTTGGCCAGGCTGGTCTCCAACTCCTGACCTCAGGCTATCTGCCCACCTCGACCTCCCAAAGTGCTGGGATTATAGGCGTGAGCCACCGCACCCGGGCCCCAAGCGGGGACTAGATTTTCAAAGCATGATGGGGATTCAGAGAAAGATTTTGGGCTGATTTACATCACATTGTGAAGTGGATCCTTTTAAATTCATGATTGGTTTAAAATGATTTTTGTACAGTTTTATTAGGAAATCATTTATGCACTATACAATTTACTTATTTAAAGAGTACACTTCTTGCTGGGCGCGGTGGCTCACGCCTGTAATCCCAGCACTTTGGGAGGCCGAGGCCAGCCTGGTCAACGTGGTGAAACCCTGTTGCTACTAAAAATACAAAAAAATTAGCCGGACGTGGTGGTGGGCTCCTGTAATCCCAGCTACTCGGGAGGCTGAGGCAGGAGAATCGCTTGAGCCTGGGAGGCGGAGCTTGCAGTGAGCCGAGATTGCACCACTGCACTCCAGCCTGGGCGACAGAGCAACACTCCGTCTCAAAAAAACAAAAAAAAAGGCCCGGCGCGTTGGTTGACACCTGTAATCCCAGCACTCTGGGAGACCGAGGCAAGTGGATCCCCTGAGGTTAGGAGTTTGAGGCCAGCCTGGTCAACGTGGTGAAACCCCGTTGCTACTAAAAATACAAAAAATTAGCCGGACGTGGTGGTGGGCTCCTGTAATCCCAGCTACTCGGGAGGCTGAGGCAGGAGAATCGCTTGAACCCAGGAGGCGGAGCTTGCAGTGAGCTGAGATCGCGCCACTGCACTCCAGCCTGGGCGACAGAGCAAGACTCCGTCTCAAAAAAAAAAAAAAAAAAAAAGGCCAGGCGCGTTGGTTCACACACGTAATCCCAGCACTTTGGAAGGCCGAGGTGGGTAGATCACGAGGTCAGGAGTTCCAGACCAGCCTGACCAACATGGTGAAAGCCCGTCTCTGTTAAAAATACAAAAATTAGCTGGGCGTGGTGGTGGGCGCCTGTAGTCCCAACTACTGGGCAGGCTGAGGCAGGAGAATCACTTGAACCCGGGAGGCGGAGCTTGCAGTGAGCCAAGATGGAGCCAAGATGGGCAAAAGAGTAAGACTCCATCTCAAAAAAAAAAAAGATTTTTTAGAAACTGGGTCTTGGTCGGGCGCGGTGGCTCACGCCTGTAATCCCAGCACTTTGGGAGGCTGAGGCGGGCGGATCACGAGGTCAGGAGATCGAGACCATCCTGGCTAACACAGTGAAACCCCGTCTCTACTAAAAACACAAAAAATTAGCCGAGGTGGTGGCGGCGCCTGTAGTCCCAGCTACTCAGAGGCTGAGGCAGGAGAATGGCGTGAACCCGAGAGGCGGAGCTTGCAGTGAGCCGAGATGCCGAGATCGCGCCACCGCACTCCAGCCTGGGCGATAAAGAGAGACTCCTTCTCAAAAAAAAAAAAGAAACTGGGTCTTCCTGTGTTGCCCAGGCTGGTCTCAAACTCCTGGCCCCAAGTGATCCTCACTCCTCAGCCTCCTGAAGTGCTGGGATCACAGGCGTGAGCCGCCCGCCTCCGCCCTGATGTGCGTTTTGAAGGACTCCTCTGGCTGTGGACTTGCCTGGGCTGTGGGGCCCAGTGGGGCCTGAGAAGGTCCTGGAGAGGGCGTTTGGGAGGCGACGTGGGGGGAACATGAGGGGGGTGGCAGGGATGAAGGGCGGCCCCCACGTGGAACATTGAGGACTTCATTAGGATGGCACATCTGCTTGGGGTCCTGGGCCTCTGAGCTGGGCAAGGACAGTCGTGGCAGGTGTTGGGGCAACATGTAGCCCAACCTGGTTCTTTGTCCCCCACCCCGGCAGGCAGTTCCTTTGAGACCCAGATCATCGGGGGCCGGGAGGTCATCCCCCACTCGCGCCCGTACATGGCCTCGCTGCAGAGAGGCGGCTCCCACCTGTGCGGCGGGGTCCTGGTGCACCCAAAGTGGGTGCTGACGGCTGCCCACTGCCTGGTCCAGCGGTGAGTACCCTGCCCTGCCTGCCCCAGGGGTCCGGGGAATCCATCCCACAGCCCCCATTCTCTGCAGGGGGTGGGCTCTGGGAGATTTAGGCCACTTGTGGGAGCCCTCTCCCCTCCCGGTGACGGCCTGGGCAGATTTGAGTGACCTGCGACTGTCGGTCTCCTGGAGAAGGTTTACTCACTGCGAGAGGCACTGGCAGGGCACGCTCCTTCCCCGCTGCAGCCCGGGTCAGAGCCTGGCTGCTTTCACGGCTGAGCCACAGTTCTGGTGTGGACGGAGTGCACTGTGTCTGTCCATTCACCCGCTGATGGACCCAACTTAGTCTGGGGCGTCTGCTCCGAGGAAGGAGGGTCAGGTGGGGGTGTCTGCCACCTGTGGCCAGGAGGACGAAGCCGGCCTTTGGGAGTGGCTCAGGAATCGACCTGGTTCCTGGGGATCAGGAAGCCACTAAATGACCCATCTTGGAGTTGTCCTACCTCAGGACTGGCTAGTCCTCCAGAGCCCAGATCAAGATGGTCAAAGTAACAAAAAGGGATCTGCTGGCTTGTGTAACTGCAAAGTCTAGCAGGAGGTCTAGCTTCAGGTGTGGCTCGATCCAGGTGCTCACAGGAGGCACTCTGGAGCCTGTCTGTCTCCCAGCTGTACTGCACTGCCAGGAAGCCTGTCTCACAAGGCGACAAAGATTGACCCCCTCAGTCCCGTGGAAAGAGGGTTTGGCTCTCTCTAGTGGGGGCACACGTAGGAGAATTGGCAGGTGTCAACCCCTGTACAAATCACTGTGGTTGAACCTGGGGCCCCAAGTGAAGGGAATTCCCAGGGATGGTTTTCGTGAAGCTGTAGGCTTGGGGTTGGATTTCTGGACACACAGCCCTTGCCTGGGGCCAGGCCCAGGCAGAAGTCTGGGGTAGGGGTGAGAGCAGGGAGGGCTTCCTGGAGGAGGTGGGTTGAGCAGACACAGGGAAGAACTGGCCAAGCCAAGGCCTATGAGGGGCAGTGGCTGTGAGTGATGGCCGTGGGCAACCGGCACAGTGGGGGCCAGGATTGTATGTGGCGCGTTGTCCACGCTGGGCCAGGCCGCAGCACCCTCATCCCGTCTGTCCTCAGGACGGCCCAGCTGAGGTTGGTGCTGGGGCTTCATGCCCTGGGCCACCTCGGTCTCACCTTCCACATCAAGGCAGCCGTCCAGCACCCTCGCTACAAGCCGGCCCCTGCCCTGGAGAACGACCTGGCGCTGCTTCAGGTGTGCAGGGATGGGACCGGGAGAACTGGGCACCGTACCGTCCCCCACGGGTGCCCCCTTGCCTCCTGCTGCTGTCCCCTGCCCCCACCCGGCCACCTCCCCATTTGCTGTCCCCTCCCCGTGCTGCTGCCCACTTCCCTCGCTGCCACCCCTCCCCCCACCGCTGCTCCCTTCGCCCACCGCACCCCCCACTGCCCCCCCTCGCGCCGCCCCTCCCCCCGCTGTTGCTCCTCCCCCACCGTCGCACCTCCCCCGGCCTCCCCACCTGCCGCCCCCTCCCCCTGCCGTCCCCCACTGTCGCTCCTCCCCCACCGCCCCCCCCTGCTGTCGCTCCTCCCCCACTGTCGCTCCTCCCCCCCCCGCTGTCGCTCCTCCCCTGGCCTCCCCACCTGCCACGCCCCCCACTGTCGCTCCTCCCCCACCGCCCCTCCCCCCGCTGTCGCTCCTCCCCCACCGCCCCGCCCCCCGTTGTCGCTCCTCCCCCACCGCCCCTCCCCCCGCCGCCCCTCCTGCCGCCCCTTCCCCTGCTGTCGCTCCTCCCCCACCGCCGACCCTCCCCCCGCCTCCCCACCTGTCGCCCCCTCCCCCTGCCGCCCCCCCGCTGTCGCTCCTCCCCCACCGCCCCTCCCCCCGCACCCCCTCCGGCCGCCCCTCCCCCCGCTGTCGCCCCTCCCCCGCCGCCCCCTCCGCCACTCCCTCCCCCTCAGCCGCCCCCTCCCCTCAGCCGCCCCCACCCCTCACTGCCGCCCCCTCCCCTCAGCCGCCCCCACCCCTCACCCCACATGCGCACCTCTCCCCCCGCCGTCCCTCCCTCCCCATCACCTCCCCTCGCTGCCCCTCCCTCCGCCCCCGCTGCCGCCCCCTCCCCCTGCTCACCTGCCCCTTCCTGTCGCTGTAGCTGGACGGGAAAGTGAAGCCCAGCCGGACCGTCCGGCCCCTGGCCTTGCCCGGTAAGCGCCAGGCAGTGGCTGCAGGGACTCGGTGCAGCACGGCCGGCTGGGGGCTGACCCAGCAGGGCGGGCGCCTGTCCCGGGTGCTGCGGGAGCTGGACCTCCGCGTGCTGGACACCCGCATGTGTAACAACAGCCGTTTCTGGAACGGCAGCCTCTCCCCGCACGTGGTCTGCCTGGAGGCCGACTCCAAGGACCAGGCTCCCTGCAAGGTGATGGGCGCCCGGGTGGGGCCAGGGAACGAGGCTGGCGGGAGGGCCGGGGCCAGGGCAGCCACCCGGGCAGGCCCCTGGCTCTCCCGTTCCTGGGAAGTCCTGCCGGGGGCTGGGGGGCGGGGACCACTGGCGGGGGCCCCGTTTCTCAGGTGTAGAAACTGAGGCTCAGGGAGGTTTAGCAGCGCGCCCAAGGCCACACGGCCGGGAAGCAGCAGAGCTGTGGCTTCTCCAGCAAGGATGATCTGGGGTGGGAAGAAGGAGCCCTGTTCACAGGGCCAGTGGGAGGTGGGAGGGGACGCGTGTGCGCTGGGGCAGCCCCTGTGTCTCCTTGAGCCCGGGGATAACAGGCCCAGCCCTGCTCCCCTCGTCCCCTCGGCAGGCAGAGGCTGAGCAGCAGCGTGTCATCCCCGCAGGGTGACTCGGGTGGGCCCATCGTGTGTGGCAAAGACCAGGTGTTGGCCGGAGTCCTGTCCTTCAGCTCCAGGGTCTGCACCGACGTCTTCAGGCCCCCTGTGGCCACCACCGTGGCGCCCTACGTGTCCTGGATCAGGAAGGTCACCGGCTGATCCGGCCTGATGTCCTGGGGTGACGGGGACTGCCTCGCTGTCTCCACAGGACCCCTCCCCTCCAGGGGTGCAGCGGGGTGGATGAGCACAGGTGGGAGGGACAGGGAGGGACCAATAAATCATGATAAAGAAATGCTCAGAGCCTGAGTCCCAGCTCCCCTCTGTCCATGCTGGCTGTGCGGCCTCCGACAAACCTGTTTCCCTGGGAATTTTATTATTATTGTATTGAGACGGAGTCTCGCTCTGTCGCCCAGGCTGGAGTGCAGTGGCGCGATCTCAGCTCCCTGCAATCTCCATCTCCTGGGTTCATGCCATTCTCCTGCCTCAGCCTCCCGAGTAGCTGGGACTACAGGCACCCACCACCTCGCCCGGCTGATTTTTGGTATTTTTAGTACAGACGGGGTTTCACCTTATTGACCAGGCTGGTCTCGAACTCCTGACCTCGTGATCCGCCCGCCTCGGCCTCCTGAAGTGCTGGGATGACAGGCGTGAGCCACCGCGCCCGGCCCTCCCCTGCTTTAAAAAGGGAGGTTGTGACTCCCAAGGCTTCCTCCAGGAGGGGGCGGCGTTGGCCAGGCCGGGAGCGGCAGCCAGGTCTGCAGGCCAGCAGGGTCACGCCCGCCCTCCCCGCTCCCCCCTGCCCGCTCCTGAGGCTGGGCCTTGAACAGCGTCCCGGGGTCTTCTTTTTTAGTAACAGCTTCATCAAGCTACGACTCACATAGCAAAGGGGTCCCTCTGCACGCTGCGGTTCAGGGGCCGTGAGCACCTTCACAGAGCTGGGCAGCCACCACCGTGACGTGTCATCCCAGCACCCCGAAAACAGACCTGTCTCTACTGTCATCGCAGCACCCCGAAAACAGGTCCCATCCCCATTGTCATCCCAGCACCCCAAAAGGAGGCCCCATCCCCACTGTCACCCCAGCACCCCGAAAACCGGCCTGTCTCTACTGTCATCCCAACACCCTGAAAAGAAACCCCATCCGCACTGTCACCCCAGCACCCCACAAACACGCCTGTCTCTAGTGTCATCCCAGCACCCCAAAAAGAAACCCCACCCCCACTGTCACCCCGGCACCTTGAAAACAGGCCCCATCCCCATTGTCATCCCAGCCCCCCGAAAACCAGCCTGTCTCTACTGTCATCGCAGCACCCCAAAAGAAGGCCCACCCCATTGTCATTCCAGCACCCCAAAAAGAGGCTCTGTCCCCATTTGTATCTCAACACCCCAAAAGAAGGCCCCATCCTGCCATCCCAGCTCCCCAAAAGGAGGCTCGTCCCCATCAGCCGTCACTCCCGTCCCCTCCCCAGCCCCGGTGCCCACACATCCCGGTCCCGTGTCTGGATGGGTCTGTGCTGACATTCCATGGAAACCGGAACACGCCCTGTGTCCTGTGGCGTCTCCCTCAAGCGGCACCTGCGCGGTGGCCTGGGTCCGAGCTGGGCTCCTGCTCCGCGGGCTCGAGCTCCAGCTTGTGGGGGGCCTCGCTGCGTTTGTGGGTGCACATCTGGGCAGCTTCATCTGCATCCGTCCGTGCGAAGCTTTGCTGGGAGCCGCCTGTGCGTTTTCGTGTGGACCTACGGCTCCTTCCTCCCTCCGGATTAGACCCGTGGGGTGGAATCTCGGGCTGTGCAGTGACTGTGTTTCAGCGCCGCACAGTTTTCCTGCAGAATCTTTTAATTTCACTACCAACACTTCCTTTCTTTCTTCCTTTCTTTCTTCCTTTCTTGGAGATGGCGTCTCGCTCTGTCACCCAGGCGGGAGTACAGTAGCGTGATCTCGGCTCACTGCAGCCTCCGTCCCCGGGGTTCAAGCGATGCTCCTGCCTCAGCCTCCCGAGTAGCTGGGATTGCTGCCCACCACCACGCCAGGCTAATTTTTTGTATCTTTAGTAGAGACGGGGTTTCACCATGTTGGCCAGGCTGGTCTCAAACCCCTGACGTTGTGATCCGCGCGCTTCAGCCCCCCAAAGTGCTGGGATGACAGGCGTGAGCCACCGCGCCCGGCCTCAAACACTTTCAAACACAGTGGAGTCGGACACACAGCACGATCGTGGAGTTTACTGCATCCAGGGTCCCTCCCGTGTCTGAGCCCAGCGCGGGTGGGCAAGGCGACTCCCCTAACACCTGCCTGTGCGCATGCCAGCTGGGGCAGGGCTCCCTCCTCGACTGTCCTCCCCCCCCTCCCTCCCTCCCTCCCCTCTCTCCCTCCCTCCCTCCCCTCTCTCCCTCCCTCCCCTGCCTCCCTCCCTCCCCTCCCTCCCTCGCTCCCCTCTCCTCCCCTCCCCTCTCCTCCTCTCCTCTCTTCCTCTCTCTCTCTCCCCTTCCCTTCTTCCCTCCCTCCCCTCCCCTCTCCTCTCTTCTCTCCTCTCCTCTCTTCCTCTCTCTCTGTCTCTCTCTCTCTCCCCACTCCCTCCTCTCCCTTCCCCTCTCCTCTCTTCTCTCCTCTCTTCTTTCTCTCTCTGTCTCTCCCCCTTCCTCCTCCCTCCTCCTTCACCTCCCTCCCTTACCTCCCTCCCTCCTCCCTCCTTTCCCTCCCTCCCTCTTTCCCTCCCTCCCTCCATCTCTGTCTTGCACTTTGGAACACACAGAGGCCTGGGCAGATCCAGGCAGGTGCCGCGGCATAAACACACGCGTGTGCCTCGAACCCCTCCTGAGGGCTGCAGCGCACAGGCGCCCAGGAGGGTCCCTGGAACCCCTTCACAGTCGTGGCTAACATTGACTTTTTGCACCTTTTGTGCACATGCAGTGTGGAAGGAGGAGTGCGTGGGAGGCGGCCCAACCTTGTTTCCCACCCAGGGGACCCAGTGGACGCCTGCCTTGGTGCCTCCCCTTCTCCTCCCTCTGTAACCCAAATGCCCAGAGTGGCATCTGCAGGTCAAAGGCCCAGTGTTTGCTTTTGTTTCCTTTGGTTGTGCAAAAGCTTTTTTTGTTTTTGTTTTTGTTTTGCTTTGTTTTGAGAAGGAGTCTGGCTCTGGGGCCCAGGCTGGAGTGCGGTGGCGTGATCCCGGCTCAGTGCAACCTCTACGTCTCGGGTTCAAGCGATTCTTGTGTCTCAGCCACCTGAGTAGCTGGGTTCACAGACACGCACCACCACACTCAGCTAGTTTCGTTTGTAATTTTAGTAGAGACTTTTTTTGTTTTTGAGACGGAGTCTCGCTCTGTGGCCCAGGCTGGAGTGTGGTGACGTGATCTCAGCTCACTGCAAGCTCCGCCTCCCGGGTTTACGCCATTCTCCTGCCTCAGCCTCCCGAGTAGCTGGGACTACAGGCACCCACCACCTCGCCCGGCTAGTTTTTTGTATTTTTTAGTAGAGACGGGGTTTTACCGTGTTAGCCAGGATGGTCTCGATCTCCTGACCTCGTGATCCGCCCGCCTCGGCTTCCCAAAGTGCTGGGATTACAGGCTTGAGCCATCGCGCCCGGCCTTTAGTAGGGACTTTAATAGAAACAGGGGTTTTGCTGTGTTGACCAGGCTGGTCTGGAATAGCTGACCTCAGGCAGTCTGCCTGCCTCGCCCTCCCAGAGTGCTGCGATTACGGGCAGGAGCCACTGTGCCCAGCTCGTTAATGGTTTTTTGTTTTTTAATTTTATTTTATTTGTAGACAGTTCTCTGTCGCCCAGGCTGAAGCGCAGTGGTGCAATCTCACCGCAGCCTCCGCCTCCCGGTTTCAAGTGATTCTCCTGCCTCCGCCTCCCAAGTAGCTGGGATCATAGGGGTACACCACCACGTCCAGCTAATTTTTTGGGATTTTTACTAGGGACGGGCTTTCACCATGTTGGCCAGGCTGGTCTCGAACTGACCTCAAGTGATCCACCCGCCTCAGCTTCCCAAAGTGCTCGGATTACAGGTAGGAGCCACCATGCCAAACCAGGTTAATGTTTTAATAGACTTAATTTTTAGAACCATTTTCGGTCTGCAGGAGATGTGTGGAGGTGGCATGGGGTCCCGGCATCCACAGGACCCCCGTGTCCCCGCCCCTGGGCTCCCGGCCACTCCCCCCGCCAGTCAGTGGGAGTCACGGCGGATGAACTCAGGGATGCGTGATCATTAACTCCTAAGGCCCACGCTTGGCTCGGATTTCCTCAGTTTCTCCTAACGTCTCTTCCTGCGCAGGGTCTCACCCAGGACCGAACCTGGCTTTTGGCCGCAGCCTCTCCTCCGTGGCCCCAGGCTCCCACTGTCTCTCAGAATTCCACGTCTGGAGGCCGGCGGGTCAGGATTTATGTAGATTACGGGTCTGGGCGCCACACCCGTCAACCATCTCATGTTCTTCTCATGATTGGACTGGAGTCCGTTTTTTGGGGAGAGGCAACTGTATTTTTAATCTTTAACTTTTTTAATTTTTTTATGTTATTTTTTACAGACTCCTGGGCTCCAGCAATCCTCCTGAAGGATTACAGGTGTGAGCCACCGCGCCCGGCCTACTCTGTAACTTTTTATGGCGTCATCGGCAGTGGAAGTTCCCAGATAACCAGTGAAGGGCCGAATGACTCACAAACCGGGCACGCCCCTGTTCCCGGCGCCTGCGTCCAGACATAAGCCCCTGTCCCAGAGCCCCTCCCCAGCCAGGTGCCCAAGTCCGACCTCTAACCCCAGAGATGGGCCTGTTTGGGTTCCTTTTTTTTTGTTTTGTTTTAATTTTTTTTATTGACATGAAATCTCACTCTGTCGCCCAGGCTGGAGAGCAGTGGCACGATCTCAGCTCACTGCAACCTCCGCCTCAAGGGATTCTCCTGCCTTAGCCTCCCAAGTAGCTGGGATTACAGGCGCCCACCACCACACCCGGCCAATTTTTGTATGTTTAGTAGAGACGGGGTTTCACCATATTGGCCAGGCTGGTCTTGAACTGACCTTGTGATCCGCCTGCCTTGGTCTCCCAAAGTGCTGGGATTACAGGCGTGAGCCACCGCGCCCTGCCTGTTTGGGTTTTTTAATTGTTTATTCATAGCCGAGACTGGTGGCTCAAGCCTGTAATCCCAACACTTTGGGAGGCCGAGGCGGGCGGATCATGAGGTCATTGGATCCGGACCATCCTGGCTAACAAGGTGAAACCCCGTCTCTACTAAAAATACAAAAAACTAGCCGGGCGTGGTGGCGGGCGCCTGTAGTCCCAGCTACTCGGGAGGCTGAGGCAGGAGAATGGCGTGAACCCGGGCAGCGGAGCTTGCAGTGAGCCAAGATCACGCCACTGCACTCCAGAGCGAGACTCCATCTCAAAAAAAAAATAGATAATTAATTTTAAAAAAAGAGAAATGATAAATGTTTGGAATCCTGGCTATGTTAATGTATGTATTGAAATGTCACTATGTACCCCATGAATATGTACAATTATGATATGTTCTTTTTTTTTTTTCTGAGATAGAGTTTTTTGCTCTTGTCGCCCAGGCCACAGTGCACTGGCGCAATCTCAGCTCACCACAACCTCTGCCTCCTGGGTTCAAGCAATTCTCCTGCCTCAGCCTCCCGAGTGGCTGGGACTACAGGCGCCCACCACCACGCCCAGCTAATTTTTTTATTTTTAGTAGAGAGGGGGTTCCACCATGTTGACCAGGATGGTCTCGAGCTCCTGACGTCGTGATCCACCTGCCTCGGCCTCCCAAAGTGCTGGGATTACAGGCGTGAGCCACTGCTATCCTCACGTGTTCATTTTTTTTTTAAAAGGATAAAAAGGCCGGGCGCGGTGGCTCAGGCCTGTAATCCCAGCACTTTGGGAGGCCAAAGCTGATAGGTCATTTGAGCCTACGAGTTCGAGACCAGCCTGGCCAACATGGTGAAACCCCATCTCTACTAAAAATACACAAAAATTAAAATTAAAAATAAAAACAAAGCAAGAAAGGATAAAAAGAAAGCCGGGCCTCTCGGCAATGAAAGCTACCCGGGGCAGCCCTCTCCCCCTTCCTGTTGCTAGCGTGGCTGTCCTTCGTGGACGTGAACTTATTTTACAAAAGGGCGTTCGTTCAGAGCCCGTCCTGAGCCTGCAGTTTCTGGGAATCATCGGCTCGAAGGATGCAGGACAAGTCACTTTGGAGCGGCACGTTCCGGGGCTATTATCTTGGGTGGCGTGTCCTTCCGTTGTACGGCTGGACCACATTGCCTCTGTCCGCTCACTGCCCTCGAGAGACGAGTGAGCCGTTTCCACCTTCGGCTGCTGTCACCTGGGCTGCTGGGCACTTTGCAGACGTTTGTGTTTCTTTCCTGCACGACAGGGGCTCCTTGTCACGTCCCACAGTCACACGGCCCCTGCCCGTGCTTAAAATAAGCTGTGTTTTTTTTTGTTTTTTGTTTTGAGACGGAGTCTCTGTCACCCAGGCTGGAAGGCAACGGCGCGATCTCAGCTCACTGCAAACTCCTCCTCCCAGGTTCAAGTGATTCTCCTGCCTCAGCCTCCCAAGTAGCTGGAATTACAGGGGCCCACCACCACGTCCGGCTAATTTTTTTGTATTTTTAGTAGCAACAGGGTTTCACCACGTTGACCAGGCTGGTTTGAACTCCCGACCTCAGGTGATCCGCCCACTTCGGCCTCTCAAAGTGCTGGGATGACAGGTGTGAGCCACCGCACCCAGTGGAAGCTGCGATTTGTATTGTTCCTTGACATCCTCAAGGGAGACCCTGATTTAGAGGCAGGGAGGCTAGGAAGGAGGAAGCGTCCAGCCCAGTGGGGTGGACCCGTCAGAAATGCTCAGAGGTGGCCGTGAGTGGTGGCTCACACCTGTAATCCCAGCACTGTAATCCCGGCACAAAGTGCCTGTAATCCCAGCACTTTGGGAGGCTGAGGTGGGCGGATCACCTGAGGTCGGGAGTTCGAGATCAACCTGACCAACATAGAGAAACCCCATGTCTACTAAATATACCAAGTTAGCCAGGCATGGTGGTGGGTGCCTGTAATCCCAGTTACTCGGGAGGCTGAGGCAGGGGAATCCCTTGAACCTGGGAGGCGGAGGTTGCGGTGAGCCGAGATCACACCACTGCACTCCAGCCTGGGTGACAGAGCAGAAAACTCTGTCTCAAAAGAAAAGAAATGCTCGGAGGCAGGGTCTGAGCTTCCTCTCCAGCCTCCGGCAGAGGTCACAGGCACCGCCCCACCGCCACCCACCCCACCCACTGGGTCCTGGGGTGACTCCAGCTGGACAGAGATCAGTGGAGGCCAGGCCGGTGTTTGGCGAGCTTGAGCCACGCCCTGGGGAGAGAGCTTATCTCTGAGCCCAGACGTACCTCCTCAGTGGTTCCCTCCTGCCCTGCTGGGACGTCCCCACCCCAGCCCGGTGAGTGACTGGGGACTTAGAGATACAGGACCAGCCACCAGCAGGAGGCCGACACCCTGTGTGGGACACACAGTGCCCTGGAAGCCTCCACTCCTCTGTTTGCTTTCTTTCTTTTTTTTTTTTTTTTTGAGACAGGGTCACCCAGGCTGCAGTGCAGTGCTGCTGCAATCATGGCTCACTGTAGCCTCAAACTGCTGGGCTCAAGTGATCCTCCTCCTTCAGCCTCCAGAGTAGCTGGGACTACAGGTGTGCACCACCACGCCTGGCTCATGTTTGTATTTTTTGCAGAGATGGGATCTCACTGTGTTGCCTAAGCTAGTCTCAAAGTCCTAGGCTCAAGGGATCCTCCCGCCTGGACCTCCCAAAGCGCTGGAATTACAGGCGTGAGCCGCTGCACCCTGCCAGCCCCCCTGGTTCCTCCTGGTGTAAGAGGGAACAGCCAGGGGAGCATCTCCGGGTGGCCGGTGGGCAGAGCTCTGGTCTCAAGTGGTTTAAACTGGACGAGCGTCACCTGGGAGCTTGACACTGGAGGATTTAGGGTTGAAGAATCACGATGCCGAGGCCAGGCACGGTGGCTCACACCTGTAATCCAGCCTGTGGAACTACAGGCGCTAGGTGACTTAAAAAACAGAAGCCAGGCCGGGCACGGTGGCTCAAGCCTGTAATCCCAGCACTTTGGGAGGCCGAGACGGGCGGATCACGAGGTCAGGAGATCGAGACCATCCTGGCTAACACGATGAAACCCCGTCTCTACTAAAATACAAAAAAAAAAAAATTAGCCGGGCAAGGTGGCGGGCGCCTGTACTCCCAGCTACTCGGGAGGCTGAGGCAGGAGAATGGCGTAAACCCGGGAGGCGGAGCTTGCAGGGAGCTGAGATCCGGCCACTGCACTCCAGCCTGGGCGACAGAGCCAGACTCCGTCTCAAAAAAAAAAAAAAAAAAAACAGAAGCCAGGCCGGGCGCCGTGACTCACACTTGTAATCCCAGCACTTTGGGAGGCTGAGGCGGGCGGATCATGAGGTCAGGAGATTGAGACCATCCTGGCCAACACGGTGAAACCCCGTCTCTACTAAAAATACAAAAATTCGGGCGTGGTGGCAGGTGCCTGTAGTCCCAGCTACTCGGGAGGCTGAGGCAGGAGAATCGCTTGAACCCGGAAGGCAGAGCTTGCAGTGAGCCGAGATCGGGCCACTGCCCTCCAGCCTGGGTGACAAAAAAAAAAAGAAAAAGAAAAAACAAAAAAGATACTTTTCTAAGTTATCCATAGTAACAACAAAGCGAACTCACCTGGTGAAGCTTGGGGAAGACCGAGTTACCTTCCTGTTTTTTATAGTTTTTTGCTTTGTTTTCACCTTTCAGACGGCCTGTCTGTTGGTTCACAGGAAAGGTCATACTCTCAGGGTCCTGTGAAGACAGGACCCACGTGTCTGCGGCCACAAAGGTTCTGGGACAAGGATGGTGGAGGCCTCAGCTCCACGTGTAGAAATGGTCACTTTTCTGGGAAAATACCAGTTGGGCTCCGGAGGAGACAGGGCAGCTGCTTCTGCAAACTCTGGCAAGGCAGCTCCCACTGCCTGGGCGTGCCTGGCTGGCTGGACAGATGACCCTGCTCCCTGCTTCTGGGGTCGCTGGGACTCCCAGCCCCCCCTGCCTGCCCTGAGAAAGGCCGCCCCCAACCCCCACGTTCACCCGCAGACCCCCCTATCATTTCCTCCATCGTCTGGGAGGTGAGGAATCCGCCATCCCAGCTCTTCCCCACAGGAGGGGCCGTTCCCGGTCAGTTCTGGAGGCCAGAAATCCGAAATCAGGATGGGGTAGGATTGCTCTCTCTGAAGGCTCCCAGAGGACCCTTCCTGCCTCTCCCAGGTTTGGGCAGCTCCAGCACCCCTGGGTTTGTGGTTGCATCACTCTAGTGTCTGGTGTCTGCCTCCATCTGCACAGATCTCCTTTCTTTCTTTCCTTTCTTTTCTTTCTTTCTTTCCTTCCTTCCTTCCTTCCTTCTTTCCTTCTTTTCTTTCTCTTTCTTTATTTCTTTTTTTTTTTTTTTTTGAGGCAGAGTCCCGCTCTGTCGCCCAGGCTGGTGTGCCGTGGTGCAATCTTGGCTCACTGCAAGCTCCGCTTCCCGGGTTCACGCCATTCTCCTGCCTCAGCCTCCCGAGTAGCTGGGACTGCAGGCACCACCACCACGTCCGGCTAATTTTCTGTATTTTTAGTAGAGACGGGGTTTCACCGTGTTAGCCAGGATGGTCTGGATCTCCTGACCTCGTGATCCGCCCGTCTCAGCCTCCCAAAGTGCTGGGATTACAGGCGTGAGCCACCGTGGCCGGCCTCTTTTTTTTTTTTTTTTTTGAGATGGATTTTCACTCTTGTCGCCCAGGCTGGAATACAATGGTGTGATCTCAGCTCACTGCAACCTCTGCCTCCCGGGTTCAAGGGATTCTCCTGTCTCAGCCTCCCGAGTAGCTAGGATTACAGGTGCCCGCCACCACACCCGGCCAATTTGTGTATTTTTAGTAGAGACAGGGTTTCTCCATGTTAGCCAGGCTGGTGTCGAACTCCTGACCTGGTGATCCACCCACCTCAGCTTCCCAAAGTGCTGGGATTGCAGGCGTGAGCCCCGCACCCGGCCTTGTTTTTTTCTTTTTCTAAACAGGTTCACGTTCACAGGTTCTGGGGTCACTGTCTGGGGCGCACCGTCCTGCCTGCCACACCCATCTCTGTATTTGCTGAACTCTCTCCGGCCTGGCCACGCCCACCCCTCGGTCACGTGACGGTGCGCGTGGTGTCCCCGGGGTGACACCCGCACTCCACCCATCAGTCACTGGGGAAGTGTCTCAACCACCCGGAAAGTGGGTGAAATTCAAGTCACCGTCCCTCTGAAAAATGCACATGCAAAATTCAGGAAGGGGGCGCAGCAGCTCACGCTGGAAATCCCAGCACCTTGGGAGGCTGAGGCCGACCCTTGGAGCTCAGGAGTTTGAGATTAGCCTGGGCAACATAGGGAGACTCTCTCTCTACTAAAAATAAAAGTTGGCCCGGCGTGGGGGCACACGCCTGTGGTCCCAGCTGCTCCGAGGCTGAGATGGGAGGATCACTTGAGCCCAGGAGGTCCAGGCTGCAGTGAGCCGAGATTGGGCCACTGCACTCCAGCCTGGGCGACAGAGCAAGATTCTTAAAAAAAAAAAAAAAAAATGTGTTTTTTTAAAGAATTAAGGACCGGGTGCAGTGGCTCACGCCTGTAATCCCGGCACTTTGGGAGGCTGAGACGGGCAGATCACCTGAGGTCAGGAGTTCGAGACCAGCCTGGTCAACATGGTGAAACCCTGTCTCTACTAAAAATACAAAAATTAGCCGGGTGTGGTGGCGCATGCCTGTAATCCCAGCTACTCAGGAGGCTGAGACTGGAGAATCGTACGAACCCGGGAGACAAAGGTTGCGGTGAGCTGAGATTGCACCACTGCACTCCGGCCTGGGCGACAGAGCAAGGCTCCGTCTCAAACAAAAACAAAAACGAAGAATTAGGGATGGTGAGAATGATGCACACTGAATGGGAACAGGACGGAGAGGCTGAAGGGAGGTGGCTGAGAGCCTGAAGGGTACCCGGCGGCAGGCTCGGCCCAGAGTGGGGAAGGGTGTACTCAGCAGCAGGCACAGTCCAGGCAAAGGCGCCTGGCCTGGAAACTGCCTGTGGACAAGGGCCCATGGAGGCAGTGGGGCCAGACCTGAGGGCGGCTGGGAGGAGTTTGGCTGCTGGAACAAAGAAGGAAGAGCTGGGCCGGGCGCAGTGGCTCACGCCCATAATCCCAGCACTTTGGGAGGCCAAGGCGGGTGGATCACGAGGTCAGGAGTTCGACACAGCCTGACCAAGATGGTGAAACCCCGTCTCTACTAAAAATACAAAAATTAGCCGGGCGTGGCGTGCGCCTGTAATCCTAGCTACTCAGGAGGCTGAGGCAGGAGAATCGCTTGAATCCAAGAGGCGGAGGCTGCAGTGAGCCGAGATCGCGCCCCTGCACTCCAGCCTGGGCAACAGAGTGAGACTCTGCCTCAAAATAAAATAAAATAAACCCCCAAATTTAAATTAACTGGGTATTTTTATTTGCTAAATCAGGCCCTACAGGGGGTGGTCCTGAAGACCCTCTCCTTGGGAGGTAGAAGGGGACTGGGACCTTCTTGCTTCTGGGGCCAGGACTGAGCACAGCAGGCTCAGGGAGTTTTGGGCAGGGGGCGGCGGGGACAGGGCCGGTCCCTGGTTCTGCCTGAGGGTCAGGGAAGGCTTTCCAGGGAAGGGACCAGAAAACAGCGTCTTGAAGGCGGCCACAGGCTTTATTTTGTAAACAAAGACCAAGTTCCCAGGAGAACTGACCTCGGGCCAGATTGGGGGCTTGCCAGGGGAGGACTGGGGAGGGGCAGGACTGGGGCCAGGCCCTGGGGTTGTTTACAAGTCTGGAGGGGCTTTGAAGCCAACGGCCCCGCTGGGCCTCATCCGCCCTCTGCGTCCTCGTTCTGCACGTAGCTTCAGACCCTCCCCTCCCCCCGACCCCCTGCCCCCATGAGGACTTTCCAAGCCTGTGACTCCCCAGCTGGGAGCTGTTTGGTGCTGGGCGGTTCTGAGGCTCCGAGTCCCCTGATCCAAAGCCATCCCCGAGAGGGGATCTCCGAGAGTGAAGCCCTCAGCCCCATCCTGGCCCTCTGCCCCCAGCCTGTGCCCCCAACCTCTGCCCCCAGCCTCTCCCCCCAGCCTCTGCCCCCAGCCTCTGTCCAGCCTCTCCCCACCCTGGCTGGGCCCAGCCTTCTCCCTGGATGGGACTTTTCTGCCCCTGCCCACCGTGTGCCGGCCCCTCGGTTACCCACATCACCCTATTTATTTATTTATTTAATTAGGGACGGAGTTTTGCTCTTGTCCCTCAGGCTTGTCCCTGCAGTGGTGTGATCTTGGCTCACCGCAACCTCCACCTCCCAGGGTCAAAGGATTCTCCTGCCTCAGCCTCTTAAGTAGCTGGAATTACAGGCACCCGTCACCACGCCTGGCTAATTTTTTGTATTTTTAGTAGAGACAGGGTTTCTCCATGTTGGTCAGGCTGGTCTCGAACTCCCGACTTCAGGTGATCCGCCCGCCTTGGCCTCCGAAAGTGCTGGGATTCCAGGCGTGCGCCACGGAGCCCAGCTAATTTTTGTATTTTTAGTCGAGACGGGGTTTCTCCATGTTGGTCAGGCTAGTCTCAAACTCCCAACCTCAGGTGATCCGCCCGCCTCGGCCTCCGAAAGTGCTGGGATTCCAGGCGTGAGCCACCGCACCCCATCCCCTCTCCAGCCCCCCAGCGCCCACGCATCCCCTCCCTGTCTCTGTGGATGGGCCTGTCCTGGACATTTCATAGTCATGGGATCACACATTGTGTGTCCTTTTGTGTCTGGTGTCTCTCGCTGAGCGTGACGTCCTCAAGGTGCATCCGTGCTGTGGGCTGGGTCCAAGCCCCGCTCCTGTTCACAGCTGAGTCGTGTCCCATTGCGTGGAGGAACCGTGCTGTCTCCGTCCATTCATTCTTTGTTTGTTTGTGTTTGAGACAGCGTCTCCCTCTGTTGCCCAAGCTGGAGTGCAGTGGCACGATCCCGGCTCACTGTAACCTCTGCCTCCTGGGATTACAGGCGCGTGTCATCACCCCCAGCTAATTTGTGTATTTTTAGTAGAGACGGGGTTTCACCATGTTGGCCAGGATGGTCTCAAAACTCCTGACCTCGTGATCCACCCGCCTCGGCCTCCCAAAAGCAACCATTTTATTTGTATAACTGTGTCTAAATTGTTAGAAATAAGTGCTCGGTCCGGCAAAGAGAAACCAGCACTTATAAAATTTCTCAGCGAGACAACTTTACTCTACAGAAGGGGGCCGCCAGAGCACACGGGACAGAGGACGGGGGCTTCTGTTCCTCTGTCCTTCCCCCACTGGCTGGGGTTGGACGCCCACAGTCTAAGTTGATCCCGGTTGGCTAAGACTTAAACTTTCTCCAAATAGGATAAAGGCAAGATCTGCGAGAAAAGGAGGGTGGGGGGAAGAAGGGGATTTACAGCTTATGACCTGGAAGTTGAGTTTTGTAAGAGGAACTTAATCGTCCCAACAATTTACTCCTTTTCTGTTTTATACTTCTTCCTCTTCAAATTTATTTCTTTTTCTTTCTTTTTTTTTTTTTTTGAGACGGAGTCTCACTCCGTAGCCCAGGCTGGAGTGCAGTGGTGCGATCTTGGCTCACTCCAACCTCTGCCTCCCGGGTTCAAGTGATTCTCGTGTCTCAGCCTCGCAAGTAACTGGGATCACAGGCGCCCGCCACCACACCCAGCTTATTTTTGTATTTTGGTAGAGACGGGGTTTCACCAGGTTGGCCAGGATGGTCTCGAACTCCTGACCGCGTGATCCTCCCGCCTCGGCCTCCCAAAGTGCTGGGAAGGCAGGCGTGAGCCACTGCGCCCGGCCTTCAAATTAACAGGATTTGGCTTTGTTGTTGTTCTTGATTATCTAGGAACAAAAGCTTATCTGAGCCAGAGCAGGAGAGGTAGGGGAGGTTTTCGTGAGAGCTGCTTCTGTGACTCTTTGGGTTAACCCGCGAAGACGAGGTCTGACACAGCAGCCCACAAGACGAGTCCGCCTGAACAATTGCGAGGGAGATAAAGATTGAGGTCAGCCCGGGCGTGGTGGCTCACGCCTGTCATCCCAGCACTTTGGAAGGCCCAGGCGGGTGGATCACAAGGTCAGGAGTTTGAGACCAGTCTGGCCAACCTGGTGAAACCCCGTCTTTACTAAAAATACAAAAAAATTAGCCGGGTGTGGTGGCGGGCACCTGTAATCCCAGCTACTTGGGAGGCTGAGGCGGGAGAATCGCTTGAACCCAGGAGGCGGAGGTTGCAGTGAGCCAAGATCACGCCATTGAACTCCAGCCTGGGTGACAGAATAAGACTCGGTCTCAAAAACAATAAAAATAAAAAAAAGAAAAGAAAAAAGATTGAGGTTATGAGTCCCTTCCATTTTCCAAACCACCTTTCCAGCAGGCCCATCAAGGGGCCGTATATTCCAGAGTTTACAGCTAATTCATTTGCTATGTCACTAAAGCCCTGTCAGGCTTTCGTGATGGTCGCATAGGGGCCTGTATTATCTGGGATCAAAGTAACGATGCACCTTTTTTTTTTTTTTTTTTTTGAGACGGAGTCACGCTCTTATCGCCCAGGCTAGAGTGCAGTGGTGTGATCTCGGCTCACTACAACCTCCGCCTCCCGGGTTCAAGCGATTCTCCTGCCTCAGCCTCCCGAGTAGCTGGGATTACAGGCGCCCGCCACCACGCCCGGCTAATTTTGTATTTTTAGTAGCAACAGGGTTTCTCCATGGTGGTCAGGCTGGTCTCGAACTCCTGACTTCAGGTGATCCACCCACCTCAGCTTCCCAAGATGCTGGGATTCCAGGTGTGAGCCACTGTCCGTGCCCGGCCATGATGTGCATTTATCTTTTTTTTTTTGAGACGGAGTCTTGCTTTGTCACCCAGGCTGGAGTGAAAATAGATTTAGAAACTTAAAAACCTTTAAATTTATAGACTTAGAAGCTCAGAGACTTAGAGACTTAGAAACTTAGAAGTTTAGAAAAGCCACACCAGGTGGCTATCTAAAAGCACCCACCCAACGACCAGGTGGCCATCTAAAGCACCCGCCTGATGTCCGTGTGGCTATCTAAAACACCCACCCATATTCCTGGAACTCAAACAGAAGAACAAGTCCGGGAAATACCCCGCGCGGGTTCAAACCAGGTTCAAACCAACCAATTAAAGTAAGACATCTCGCTCAGGCCATAACCTGCTCCAATCATCTTGCGCCTCAAGCTTTGTAAAATTTTGTGGTTTTTTGCCTTTATAAACTGTCTGTAACAAGCATTCGGGGTCCTGTGGCCAACCTCGGACATGGGACCCTAGCGCGCTAGCAATAAATCTCTCCACTGTGACTTCCGTGTCGAGTGGTCTCTCGTGACGACCCCTGCCCAGGAAGGAATCTAAAAACTAGGTTCCTACAGAGTGCAGTGGCACGACCTCCACTCACTGCAAGCTCCGCTTCCCCGGTTCACACCATTCTCCTGCCTCAGCCTCCCGTGTAGCTGGGACTACAGGTGCCCGCCACCACACCCGGCTCATTTTTTTAAATGTATTTTTAGTAGAGACGGGGTTTCACCGTGTTAGCCAGGATGGTCTCGATCTCCTGACCTCGTGATCCGCCCGTCTCGGCCTCCCAAAGTGCTGGGATTACAGGCGTGAGCCACCGCGCGCGGTCCATGATGTGCATTTAAAAGTAGCCTCCAGGGTCCCAGCAACATCGGCTCCCCAGCCGCAGAAGCGACCCCGAGCAGGATTAGAATCGGTAGCGGTGGGGACGTGAATAGAGATTTGCACAGGGTTACGTGGTTGGAGCTGGCAATTAGAGGGGGTGATTCCTTTGGCAAAGTGGATGTGGGGCTTTAGAGCGGTGCAGGAAGCCTGTGCAGAGGTGCAGCCTGGACGCTGGGTGCTGCGGAGACAATTTTCCCAAGAAGCGCAGGACGGGAATGGCGGGAATGGCAGTAGTTTCTCACACAGGGCACCAGCTGAGGTATTGATTCTCACAAGAGGGCATTAGCTGCGGGGCTCTGCGCGCAGACCCTGACCCAAACGACGGATGAATAAAACGTATACTGATGGCGAGGGGCGCGGTGGCTCGCCTGAAATCCCAGCACTTTAGGAGGCTGAGGCAGGTGGATCACGAGGTCAGGAGATCAAAACCAGCCTGACCAACATGGAGAAACCCCGTCTCTACTAAAAATACAAAATTAGCCGGGTGTGGTGGTGGGTGCCTGTAATCCCAGGTACTCCAGAGGCTGAGGCAGGAGAATCGCTTGAACCAGGAGGCGGAGGTTGCGGTGAGCCGAGATCACACCACTGCACTCCAGCCTGGGAGACAGAGCGAGACTCCGTCAAAAAAAAAAAAAAAAAGGAAGAAAGAAAGAAAAAGATTAAAGCTCAGGTACCATGGTTTAAGGTAAATACCGTTGGGGCAACAGTTTTGGTCAACCTCCCCGGAAGAGGGCTGTCGGGCTCCAAGGTTAGTTAATGGAGGTGAGGTAAACAGACTTAACGGGAAAGCCTCTGTCGTCCCTCGTATTTACCGGATGAACTAAAGCTCTAAGGTAAGAACTGGCTGCCTTCAGCCTGTTCAATTATTACAAGCTATGGAACCTTTCAGCCTTCCAAAAGGTTTGTGACTATTTTCTTTTTCTTTTTTTCTTCTTGAGACGGAGTCTTGCTTTGTCGCCCAGGCTGGAGTGCAGTGGCGTGATCTCGGCTCACTGCAAGCTCCGCCTCCCGGGTTCACGCCATTCTCCTGCCTCAGCCTCCCGAGTAGCTGGGACTACAGGCGCCGCCACCTCGCCCGGCTAGTTTTTTTAGTATTTTTTTTAGTAGAGACGGGGTTTCACCGTGTTAGCCAGGATGGTCTCGATCTCCTGACCTCATGATCCACCCGCCTCGGTCTCCCAAAGTGTTGGGATTACAGGCTTGAGCCGGCAGCTGCATATTTTCTTATCTGTTTAAGTCTGTTTAAGAATTCCGTGGGCCTGGCCGGTCGTGGTGGCTCACACCTGTAATCCCAGCACTTTGGGATGCTGAGGTGGGTGGATTACGAGGTCAGGAGATCGAGACCATCTTGGCCAACATGATGAAACTCTGTCTCCACTAAAATACAAAAAATCAGCTGGGCGTGGTGGCGGGCTCCCGTAATCCCAGCTACTCGGGAGGCTGAGGCATGAGAATCGCTTGAACCTGGGAGGCGGAGCTTGCAGTGAGCTGAGATCGCAACACTGCACTCCAGCAAGACTCTGTCTCAAAAAAAAAAAAAAAAAAGCCTCCACAGGCCCTTCATGTTTCCCTTGTTGTATGTTAAATGCTCAGGAAGTATTTTGGGTTCGCGGATCTGATTCCCGAATCCCTTTAATGATCATCTCCAAGATGGCTCGTGTTTTCTCGGTGGGTCATGTTGTCATCCCACCAACGGTCCTTGGCCAGGAATTTACGCTCTGCTGCAAGGACATTCTGACCAGGCGTGTGTTCATGCTCCCGGACTAACACAGCGGCCTGAGAATCATGGCTCTCTCTTCTCCTTAGATGAGAGTACCGAGGATACACATTAATTCAGCCCGAGCGTACAGCTGTGGCCCCAGAAACTGGTCAATTTGATCCGCGACTCCAAAAGGGTTATCTGACAGTGGTGTGCGTTCTTTTTTTAGATTTCTAACCTCTGAACTGGTTAAAGGGACGTTTACCAAGCCAATATCCCTTCCTTCCCGTGGTCCTTCCCTTAAGGAAAAAAGGGCTGAGGCGGGCTTTTTGAGGGGGAGGGAAAAGGAAAGTTTTCTGGTTTTTTTTTTTTTTCTTTTTTTTTGAGACGGAGTCTCGCTCTGTCCCCCAGGCTGGAGTGCAGTGGTGCGACCTCGGCTCACTGCAACCTCAGCCTCCCGGGTTCAAGCAATTCTCTGACTCAGCCTCCCGAGTAGCTGGAATTACAGGCGCCCGCCACCATGCCCGGCTAATTTTCATATTGTTACTAGAGATGGGGTTTCACCATCTTGGCCAAGCTGGTCCTGAACTCGTGGCCTTGTGATCCACCCGCCCCTGCCTCCCAGAGTGCTGGGATTACAGGCGTGAGCCAGGGCGCCTGGTGGAAAGTTTTGAATATCCCTTTGGCATTGTTCTACCACCTGTTGGAGCTTTCCTGAGGAAGGGGCATGTTCCAGTGGCTGTCCAGCGGGGATGTGGGGGGCAAGGTCCAGGTGGCAAGGTTCTAGGGGGGAAGGGACAGAGGGATGGGTGGGGGAGGGACTGAGTGTTGGGTTTGGGGAGGAGGGTGGGTGTGGGAGGGATAGAGGGGTGAGTGGAGGAGGGACTGAGTGTTGGGTTTGGGGAGGAGGGTGGGTGTGGGAGGTATAGAGGGGTGAGTGGGGGAGGGACTGAGTGGTTTGGGGAGAAGGGGTGGGTGTGGAAGGGATGGAGGGGTGGGTGTGGAAGGGATGGGGGTGGGTGGGAAGGGACTGAGTGTTCGGTTTAGGGGAGGAGGGGTGGGTGGGGGATGGATGGGGGGTGGGTGGGAAGGGACTTGTCTCACCCCCACCTCTGTCGCCCCAATAGCGACTTGTCTCACCCCCACCTTGGTCGCCCCAATATTGACTTTTCTCACCCCCACCTCGGGCGCCCCAATATTGCCTTGTCTCACTTTGGCCGCCCCGGAACTTCCCGGGTCCTTCCCACCCGCGTTGCTCAGAGTCCGGGTTCACTCGTCACCTCGGGCGGGACCCGATCCTCTGCTCCTGAGGGCCCCCCAGTGAAGCAGTGGGACGCGTCTCCCCAAAAAGGTGACCGCCAGCCTGTCCCGAAAGAGAATGGGATCCAAATGGGAAGTTTGGGGGCGGCGAGCCGGCCCCGCAGAGAGAAACCTGCACTTCGGAAACGTCTCGGAGAGACCCCTTTACTTGTGCGGGGGGCGCCGCCTGCGCGGGGTGCAGCCGCCGGAGCACACGCGACAAAGGCAGGGGCTCCTGTCCTCGGTCCTGCCCCTGTCGGGAGTTCTGTCCTCTGCCCGCCATCTAAGCGGACCCCGGTTGGCTAAGACTCAAAACTTTTTAAAAATGGGGTAAACGCGCCCCCTGCGAGAGAAGAAGAAGGGGCGGGGACGAAGCGGGTAGGGTTGATTTACAACTTTTGACCTAGAAGTTGAGTTTCTTAACTCAGTTTTCCCAACCAAATGGCGAACAGGACGTTTATACTAAGAAATCATTCATTTTCTGAGATCCAGATTCGAGTGCCTTTTAAGTATTTTTACTTGGGGCGGAGGAGGTCGCTTCCTCCCGCCTAATTTATTAATCTGTTCACATAGATATATACATTTTTAAAGGCAGAGAGGGTGGGTCTCGCCATGTTGCCGCGTGTGGTCTCGAGCTCCCAGGCTCAAGCGATCCTCCCGCCTGGGCCGCCCAAGGCTCTGGGATTACAGACTTGAGCCACAGCGGCCGGCCCGGGTTTCACTCTGATCAAATCTGGGTAATACACTCGGAACGCTTCAACCCCGTCGGCCGCACCGCTCCGCGCTCATTCCAGCTTTGAAAGGCGGAGGAACAAATGCGCAGGCTCCAGCCGCGTCCCCGCAGGCCGCGCTCCCGTTTCCTAGCAACGCCGCGTCACGTGCGCCGCCGCCCGGCTTCCGTAGCGGGAGCCTGCCGGAGCCGACGCGTGCGCGCGTGCGTGTGTGCGCATGCGCAGGCGGGGTGACCGGCGTGCCCCGCACGCCCCGCCCCCGCGATGACGCCGTGCGTGCGCGCGCCCGGTCCGCGCCCCCGCCGGTTTTTATAGCGGCCGCGGGCGGTGCTGGCGGCGGTTGGTGGCTGCGGGGCCGGCGAGGAGGAGACATCATGGCGGCTACACTGTTCGTGCTGCTGAGTTTGGCGCTGCTGGGCGCCCACGGAGCCTCAGGGGCTGGTGAGGAGCGGGCCGGGGGCGGGGGTGCGGTCCTGCAGGGGCCGGGAATGGAGGCCGCGGGCCGAGGCTGCGGTCCGGACCGGAAGCCAACGGGAGCGTGGGGCCTCGGCGCGGGGCCGCCTGGGGTGCGAAAGGCCGGCCCCGGGGGCTTCCCGCGCCAGCGTGGAGCTTGGGGGTGAAGTCCCAGGGTTTGAGGGGGGCTGGGGGTCCCTCCCGGCGCTGCCTGCCAGGCTCCCTCGGGCGTTGCGCTCTCTGTGTGTGGGCGTGAAGCCCCTGCTTGGGGGCGGGAGCCAGGGGGTCCGGCCAGGCCGGTCTCGGTCGAGGGAGGTGGGCGTCCTGCTTTTCGGTGGCCTGGGGTTGGGGGATCCCTGGCAGAGGTGGAGGCTCTCGCCTGATATCTGGGCGAGGGCGTCTGCGAAGGCGGCTGGAGGTGGCCCGCCCGTCCCTCCGGCCGGGAGAAGGGAGACCCAGAGCCTGGGTGAGCGTCCCCTTTGGCCTGGAGTCGGGGCAGGGGCTGGGCTGGTGCCTGCCCGACCTGTCCTGCTGGGACTGGACTCCGCAGGTCGGGGGAAAACGGCCTGAGGGTGGAGCCTGGAGACGGGCCCACCCTGCCTGCGCGTGTTAGGGTCAGAGACCCTCCCCGGCGTGTCTGGGGCCCCCGCCAGGGCCCGCGCTGCCGGGAGCGATCGTCTTGGCGCTCTCTTCTGGAAAAGGGGCTTTTGTCCTCCAGGCGCACACGGAGGCTCTGAGTGGGTCAGCCCTCCGGATCGGGAAGGGATTACCGTTCTTCACGGGATTTAGCC
The DNA here is from genome assembly GCF_047675955.1 of Chlorocebus sabaeus. Lineage (NCBI taxonomy): Eukaryota > Metazoa > Chordata > Mammalia > Primates > Cercopithecidae > Chlorocebus > Chlorocebus sabaeus. Next base: position 62,122,337 of record NC_132909.1, on the reverse strand, counting down.
CTGGCGTCTTGCCTCGGGTGTGCACCTGCCCCCGGGTGTTCTCCCAGACTCTTAAGCCCTCGCAGGCTCCCTCGAGGCGCCCTGCCTGGAAGGGGAGGCAGAATCTCCCTCGCGTGGCGCCAGCCTTCTCTCTGATTCTGCCTTGCTTCAGGACACAGAATGTGGTGGTCTCTGAACGCCCCTCCTTTACAGGCGAGGAAACGGAGCCCTGTGGGGAGTCGAGGTTCCAAGGTCATAATGAGGGGCCTTGGCCACCCCATTCAGCGCAGGAAATAGTGAGAAAGTGGTTTTTAGCAGACTCTGACCGGGCATTAGGTTTCCAGTGCTGTCTTAGGAGGGGCCGTGTGGGGGTGGGCGGACGCGGGTGGAGAGTGCGTTTGGGAAATGGATTGAGGTGTGTTTTTCCGGGAGAAAAGCATGACAGCCTTTCTTGCTTGATAGAAAATTTCTTCCTTTATTGAGACCCCCATTTGGTTCTGGGTTAAAGATTTATAGTGAGGCTGGGTGTGGAGGCTCACACCTGTAATCCCAGCACTTTGGGAGGCTGAGGTGGGTGGATCACCTGAGGTCAGGAGTTCAAGACCAGCCTGGCCAACATGGCAAAACTCCATCTCTACTAAAAACACAAAAATTAGCTGGGTGTGGTGGCGCACGCCTGTAATCCCAGCCACTCGGGAAGCTGAGGCAAGAGAATCGCTTGAACCCAGGAGGTGAAGGTTGCAGTGAGCCGATATTGGACCACGGCACTCCAGCCTGGGTAACAGAGGGAGACTCTGTCTTTTAAAAAAAAAAAAAAAGGCCGGGCGTGGTGGCTCACGCCTGTAATCCCAGCACTTTGGGAGGCCGGGGCGGGTGGATCACGAGGTCAGGAGATTGAGACCATCCTGGCTAACATGGTGAAACCCCGTCCTACTAAAAATTCAAAAACTTAACTGGGCGTGGTGGCAGGTGCCTGTAGTCCCAGCTTCTAGGGAGGCTGAGGCAGGAGAATGGTGTGAACCTGGGAGGCAGAGCTTGCAGTGAGCCGATATGGCGCCGCTGCACTCCAGCCTGGGTGACAGAGTGAGACTCTGTCTCAGACAAAAAAAAATTATAATGACTGATGTGTTGGGAACAAGGTGTAGAGCTGGAGGGTCTGGGCTCCTGAAGGGTCAAGAGCAAGGGCTTGGAGCCTCTCTCCTGGGCATTGAGCCATAGGGGGCCTTGGGCAGAGGCTGAGGAGGGAGCTCCTTTTTCCAGAGGCTTTGCCAGCTAACTCCTGACCCACGTCTGAGATTTCGTCTTCCTGGTAACCGAAGTGGCCCTTTATTGAATGTCTCCTGGGCAAGGACCTGGCCCCAGCACTGCGACCAGCTCTGTGGGGAGACACAGATAGGAGCCCCCGGGCGAGGTGAATGTGGGAGATAAGCCACCGCCTCAGCCCTGTGGAAACAGCCTCAGTGGTGGGAGCCAGCCAGGCTTGACTGGGTTTCAAGCGCAGCACGAGGCTCCCACATTGAGCTAATTTGGACAGCCAAGTGGGTGAAAGACCTTTGGTCCATCCCTGCCGCGTAGCGCAGGTCACGGTTTTGTTCCTCTTGTGCAGGAGACTGAGAAGCGTTTCTCCTCATCGGAAAGCTTAGCCCGGGGCTTACTGGCCAGAGCTGCGTGTGGAGTCCGCAGTGCTGGCAGCGCTGCCGTGCCGCCGTGTGTGTGTGTGTGCGTGTGTGTGTGTGTGTGTGTGGGGTGAGAAGTGGGTCTGTGTGTGTGTGGTGAGAAGGTGTGTGTGTGTGGTGAGAAGTGGGTCTGTATGTGTGTGGTGAGAAGTGGATCTGTGTGTGTGTGTGTGTGTGGTGAGAAGTGGGTCTGTGTGTGTGTGTGTGGTGAGAAGTGGGTGTGTGTGTGTGTGTGGTGAGAAGTGGGTCTGTGTGTGCGTGTGTGTGGTGAGAAGGTGTGTGTGTGTGTGTGTGGTGAGAAGTGGGTGTGTGTGTGTGTGGTGAGAAGTGGGTGTGTGTGCGTTTGTGTGTGGTGAGAAGTGGGTCTGTGTGTGTGTGTGTGGGGTGAGAAGTGGGTCTGTGTGTGCGTGTGTGTGTGGTTAGAAGTGGGTCTGTGTGTGTGTGTGTGGTGAGAAGTGGGTCTGTGTGTGTGTGTGTGGTGAGAAGTGGGTCTGTGTGTGCGTGTGTGTGTGGTGAGAAGTGGGTCTGTGTGTGTGTGTGTGGTGAGAAGTGGGTCTGTGTGTGTGTGTGGTGAGAAGTGGGTCTGTGTGTGCGTGTGTGGTGAGAAGTGGGTGTGTGTGTGTGGTGAGAAGGTGTGTGTGTGTGGTGAGAAGTGGGTCTGTGTGTGTGTGTGGTAAGTGGGTCTGTGTGTGTGTGTGTGTGGTGAGAAGTGGGTCTGTGTGTGCGTGTGTGTGGTGAGAAGGTGTGTGTGTGTGGTGAGAAGTGGGTCTGTGTGTGTGTGTGGTAAGTGGGTCTGTGTGTGTGTGTGTGTGGTGAGAAGTGGGTCTGTGTGTGTGTGTGTGTGTGGTGAGAAGTAGGTCTGTGTGTGCGTGTGTGGTGAGAAGTGGGTGTGTGTGTGTGGTGAGAAGTGGGTCTTTGTGTGTGTGTGGTGAGAAGTGGGTCTGTGTGTGTGTGTGTGTGGTGAGAAGTGGGTCTGTGTGTGTGTGTGTGGTGAGAAGTAGGTCTGTGTGTGCGTGTGTGTGTGGTGAGAAGTGGGTCTGTGTGTGTGTGGTGAGAAGTGGGTCTGTGTGTGTGTGTGTGGTGAGAAGTGGGTCTGTGTGTGTGTGGTGAGAAGTGGGTGTGTGTGTGTGTGTGGTGAGAAGTGGGTCTGTGTGTGTGGTGAGAAGTGGGTCTGTGTGTGTGTGTGGTGAGAAGTGGGTCTGTGTGTGTGTGGTGAGAAGTGGGTCTGTGTGTGTGTGGTGAGAAGGTGTGTGTGTGTGGTGAGAAGTGGGTCTGTGTGTGTGTGTGTGGTGAGAAGTGGGTCTGTGTGTGTGTGTGGTGAGAAGTGGGTCTGTGTGTGTGTGTGTGGTGAGAAGGTGTGTGTGTGTGGTGAGAAGTGGGTCTGTGTGTGTGTGTGTGGTGAGAAGTGGGTCTGTGTGTGTGTGTGGTGAGAAGTGGGTCTGTGTGTGTGTGTGGTGAGAAGTGGGTCTGTGTGTGTGTGTGTGTGGTGAGAAGTGGGTGTGTGTGTGTGTGTGGTGAGAAGGTGTGTGTGTGTGGTGAGAAGTGGGTCTGTGTGTGTGTGTGTGGTGAGAAGGTGTGTGTGTGTGGTGAGAAGTAGGTCTGTGTGTGTGTGTGGTAAGTGGGTCTGTGTGTGTGTGTGTGTGGTGAGAAGTGGGTCTGTGTGTGCGTGTGTGGTGAGAAGTGGGTGTGTGTGTGTGTGTGGTGAGAAGGTGTGTGTGTGTGGTGAGAAGTGGGTCTGTGTGTGTGTGGTAAGTGGGTCTGTGTGTGTGTGTGTGGTGAGAAGTGGGTCTGTGTGTGCGTGTGTGTGGTGAGAAGGTGTGTGTGTGTGGTGAGAAGTGGGTCTGTGTGTGTGTGTGGTAAGTGGGTCTGTGTGTGTGTGTGTGGTGAGAAGTGGGTCTGTGTGTGTGTGTGGTAAGTGGGTCTGTGTGTGTGTGTGTGTGGTGAGAAGTGGGTCTGTGTGTGCGTGTGTGGTGAGAAGTGGGTCTGTGTGTGTGTGGTGAGAAGGTGTGTGTGTGTGGTGAGAAGTGGGTCTGTGTGTGTGTGTGGTAAGTGGGTCTGTGTGTGTGTGTATGTGGTGAGAAGTGGGTCTGTGTGTGCGTGTGTGTGGTGAGAAGGTGTGTGTGTGTGGTGAGAAGTGGGTCTGTGTGTGTGTGGTGAGAAGGTGTGTGTGTGTGGTGAGAAGTGGGTCTGTGTGTGTGTGTGGTAAGTGGGTCTGTGTGTGTGTGTGTGGTGAGAAGTGGGTCTGTGTGTGTGTGTGTGTGGTGAGAAGTGGGTCTGTGTGTGCGTGTGTGGTGAGAAGTGGGTCTGTGTGTGTGTGTGGTGAGAAGTGGGTCTGTGTGTGTGTGTGGTGAGAAGTGGGTCTGTGTGTGTGTGTGTGTGGTGAGAAGTGGGTCTGTGTGTGTGTGTGTGGTGAGAAGGTGTGTGTGTGTGGTGAGAAGTGGGTCTGTGTGTGTGTGGTAAGTGGGTCTGTGTGTGTGTGTGTGTGGTGAGAAGTGGGTCTGTGTGTGTGTGTGTGTGGTGAGAAGTGGGTCTGTGTGTGCGTGTGTGGTGAGAAGTGGGTCTGTGTGTGTGTGTGGTGAGAAGTGGGTCTGTGTGTGTGTGTGTGGTGAGAAGTGGGTCTGTGTGTGTGTGTGTGGGGTGAGAAGTGGGTCTGTGTGCGTGTTTGTGGTGAGAAGTGGGTCCATGTCCGTGGAGCATGTTTGTGCTTTTAACCCCAATTTTGCTGGGGACTGACTTGTGAAGACCAGAAGGTTTGGGCCACACAGCCTTGTCCTGTGTGGGGTGGACACTGCTGTTTGCTCTGTGAATTTGGGACTGTGTTTGCCTCTCCTGAAACTTGCTTCGGGGGCGTCTATGGGTTGGTGGGGCACGGCTGGATGTGGTGAGTGCCCAAGGTTGGCCGTCCACGTCTCCTGTGGGCGTGTCAGGGCCGGGAGGGCCGGGTGTGCTAGCCGGGTCCGGAGGGCGGAGGGCGGGGGGCTTCGTCCCTGAGCTTCAGATGACAGGAGTGGGAGTGCCTGGCTGCGGCTGGTGGGGGCGGGTAGGGGAGGTGCCTGAGGCCACTTCCCAGAGCTGTTCTCCGGCTCCTGTGCGAGCACTGCAGTGGGTGGGGAGGAGGGCGGGTGGGGGTGGGTGGGGAGGAGGGCGGGTGGGGGTGGGGGGGGGCAGGCAGCCTTATCCTGCAGGGCTGCTTGTGTACAAGTACCACGCGGTCTGCCTGGCCCTGAGCCCCGGCCTGGCTGCCGAGTGGGCAAGGAGGCGGCGGCTGTTTTTAGATGAAGGTGACTTTACTTGAGAACATGGGCTGCAGCTCATGTGCCCAGAATCGAATTCTAACCTTTCTGGGGCTGTGGCCGAGTGTCAGCCGCCGGGCGTCCTCCTGGTGCTCGTGGGCGGAGGCTCCTGGTGCGGCCAGCGAGATGGGGTCGTGGGTGGGGTGGGGGGGCTCTCATTGCCCCCGAGGAGCCTCTGTGGAGGCTTTCTCTTCCAGACAGCCCACCCCAGTGACATTTCAGTACAGACACAAACACCGTCAGCATCTGGAGGGGCCGCAGGGTCGTTCTGTCCAAAGCCTTTTGGTCCCTTTGGGAGGGACGCCGCCCGCTGAGAAAGTGGCAGACCCAGCGGTAGCACCGTGACCGGTGCAGATGGTCCCTGGGAGCCCAGAACTCCCGGGAAGGTGGGTGGGGCCCCCACCTGGTCCTCCTCTGCCCTGTGTGCCCTGCCCGGCCTGGCGGTGGGGTGTGGTGACTCAGGGGCCAGCCCTCTGCTAGCAGCCCTGGGTGAGGAGGATGAGGAGCGCAGCCCTGCAGGGTGGAGGATGAGGAGAGGGGCCGCTGCAGGGCAGGAAGGGGCTTGCCAGCTGGGCCGCCTCTGGCTGTGCTTCCTGCCCTGACTCACCTCGCCCAGCTCTGCATGTAGCTGCCGGTTTTGCAGTCTGGGAAATCTTAACTCCCAAGAAATGTAGGTTACCAGGAGGAGATCCCTTTGTGAAAATGGCACTGCCAGCCAGGCGCAGTGGCTCGCGCCTGTAATTCCAACACTTTGGGAGGCCCAGGAGGGTGGATCACGAGGTCAGGAGTTCAGTACCAGCCTGGCCAAGATGGTGAAACCCCGTCTCTACTAAAAATACAAAACATTAGCTGAGTGTGGTGGCAGGCGCCTGTAATCCCGGTTACTCAGGAGTCGGGAGGCTGAGGCAGGAGAATTGCTTGAACCCAAGAGGCAGAGGTTGTGGTGAGCTGAGATTGTGCCACTGCACTCCAGCCTGGCAACAGAGTGAGACTGTCTCAAAAAAAAAAAAAAAGAAAAAAGCCGGGCGCGGTGGCTCAAGCCTGTAATCCCAGCACTTTGGGAGGCCGAGACGGGCGGATCACGAGGTCAGGAGATCGAGACCATCCTGGCTAACACAGTGAAACCCCGTCTCTACTAAAAAAAAAAACACAAAAAACTAGCCGGGCGAGGTGGCGGGCGCCTGTAGTCCCCGCTACTCGGGAGGCTGAGGCAGGAGAATGGCGTAAACCCAGGAGGCGGAGCTTGCAGTGAGCTGAGATCCGGCCACTGCACTCCAACCCGGGCGACAGAGCAAGACTCCGTCTCAAAAAAAAAAAAAAAAAAAAAAAGGAAAAAAAAAGAAAATGGCACTGCCGGAACTTGTTAACTGCGCCTGCCTGGAGTTCACCTCCGGTGGTCGGGTGTGAACATCTGCTGTCCCTGTGGCATTGGGGCCTGTGACCTGTGCGCTGCCACGCAGCCTCGGGGCCGTGAGCATGCGTGTACACGTGTACGTGTTGTGGCGTGTGTGTCTGCAGGTGTGTGTCCTTGTATACGTGTGTGTTGTGGTGGTGCCTGGGGAGCCTGACTTCAGAGGCTGGTGTGGGGAGGGGGCTGCAAGGTCCCGGGGCGAGGAGGCACTCCCCATGCTTCCCGCTGGGCTGGGCTGCGCTGGGCTGGCAGGCGGGTGCCAGGCACAGTGTGAGGGTCTGTGTGGATTCCCTTGTGCTCCTTCGCGGCTCTGGGGGCCTTCCCTTGCATTTCGAAGGAAGGGGTGGCGGGTGGCCAGAGGTGAGGGGCCCTGAGGCCCTGCCTGGCTCCCAGCTTCACAAAGCCCCGCCTCTCTGGGTCACCGCCCTCAGAGACTGCTGAGGACACCAGCTCTCCACCCATGAGCCACCCTAAAGGAGCTGGGCTAGGGGCTCCTGGACAGAGGCCGCCTGCCCCTTTGGCTTTGGGGTTTGTTTTTCTCAGCAGCTCACCGGGTCTCTGGGGTGGGGCTATCGGGCAGAAGGCAGAGGACGCTGCCCTTGGGAGCTGAGCTCCCGGCAGCCCTCGGGGCTCAGGACTCCTGGCTGTTCCGCAGTTTCATGTGTTTTGTGTTTTGAAACCGTGTGTGGTCCCACAGTTGTGCCCTCAGAAGCCGCCGTGGCTGCCATGAGGTAGGAGTGGACTGGACGGCCACGGTGGCCCCCCCAGTCTTTCCCGTGCCTTGCTCTTTCCAGCCGGGCCCCATCACTCCCCACACGCGGAAAGGAAGTGGCTTCCCACCCGTCCTGGCCGGGAGTCCTGTGGCAAGGCCTTCCCCAGGGGCTGCCCTCCCAAGTGCCCTGGGCACTAACAGGCCCCCGCGCTCTCCCTGCAGCCGGCTTCGTCCAGGCGCCGCTGTCCCAGCAGAGGTGGGTGGGGGGCAGTGTGGAGCTGCACTGCGAGGCCGTGGGCAGCCCGGTGCCCGAGATCCAGTGGTGGTTTGAAGGGCACGGTCCCAACGACACCTGCTCCCAGCTCTGGGACGGCGCCCGGCTGGACCGCGTCCACATCCACGCCACCTACCACCGGCACGCGGCCAGCACCATCTCCATCGACACGCTTGCAGAGGAGGACACGGGCACCTATGAGTGCCGGGCCAGCAACGACCCGGACCGCAACCATCTGACCCGGGCGCCCAGGGTCAAGTGGGTCCGCGCCCAGGCAGTCGTGCTAGTCCTGGAACGTGAGTGGCAGGCACCGCCCTCCCCACCTCCTTCATTTTCCCTCCTGTGCCACTCGCCTCCTGGCTCCTGCTCCGGCTCCTGCTCCATAGAACCCAGACGCCTCCTCCCCTCTCCGTCCCGCTGTGCCCCATGGGCCCACCACCTGGACAGAGGGGCCTGGACCTGAAGAGGGTGGGCTCGCTGCTTGACCACCAGTGCTGGGCAGCCTGGCTTGGGGAGGGCAGGGCTCTGCCCTCCAGCAGGTGGGTCCTCGTCCTCCCCTCGACCCTCCTGGTGCCGTCTGTTCCGCCGTTCCTTTCTGCTCCCCTGGGCGCCTGCCCAGCTCCCTCCCTGAGCATCCGTATTGCAAGCCTGAGGGGCCTCCAAGCTCAGCCCAGGCTTGCAGGTCTCAGAACCTTCTGTGTCCTTCGCAGCGTCTATTTCTAAGGGATTTTCACATTTCAGTTCCTAATGGGAATATTGTAAACTGACCAAGAACCAAGAGATTTGCTTGCTGGGGATTGGCAGAAGAACGGGTGCTCCCAGCACTGCTGGATGCTGTCAGCCTGGGGTCGGGGGGTGTGGAGCCACCTGGGTGCCTCCTAGAGAAGGGCATGGGAGCCTTGGCCAGGGGGTGCTGTGGCTATTTTTTTTTTTTTTTCCTGGAGACAGATTCTTGCTCTGTTGCCCAGGTGGAGCGCAGTGGCACGGTATCGGCTCAGTGCAACCTCCACCTCCTGGGTTCAAGCGATTCTCCTGCTTCAGCCTCCCAAGTAGCTGTGATTACAGGCATGAGCCAACAAGTCTGGTTAATTTTTTTGTACTTTTAGTAAGATGGGGTTTCACCATGTTGGCCAGGCTGGTCTTAAACTTCCAACCTTGTGATCCGCCCACCTCAGCCTCCCAAGTGCTGGGCCGGGATTACAGGCGTGAGCCACTGCGCTGGCCGGCTACGTTTTTAGAAAGGAATTTCCAGTTTGTGCTAGGGCTGCTCCAAGGGCCTGATGTCCTGGTCCTGGCTCAGGGACGTGAGTGGTGCCTTGTCTGTCCCCACACCCCGGTCCCAGCCTCGTGTGTCTCCGGGCGGGAACATCACCAGGTGGGGCCGCTCGGTTGCCAGCGCCTTAGCCCAGGGCCCGCCAGCTGCCGGCGAAGGGCGCCTTCCCGAAGGGGCCGCCTCAGCAGGCGCTTGTGGCTCTTCTCTTCCGGAGGCGCGGCCAAAGTTCCCCTTGGGCTTCCCGTCTTCGGGGTGTCGGCCATGGTGTTTTCGGGAGTGAAAACAAGCCCTTCCCGGGAGGAGCCACAGGTTCCTGGGGGTCAGGCAGGCAGCGCGGCCGTGCTCCTCCACTCTGCTGACCGCGTCTCGCCGGGCCTCGCAGCCGGCACAGTCTCCACTTCCGTAGAAAACATTGGCTCGAAGACACTCCTCACCTGCTCCTTGAACGACAGCTCCACAGAGGTCACCGGGCACCGCTGGCTGAAAGGCGGCGCGGTGCTGAAGGAGGACACACTGCCCGGCCAGAAAACGGACTTCGAGTGAGTGCCGGACCGCGGAATGCCACCACGTGCCCCTTCTCACAGCTTTCTTGCCGCGAGTGGCCTGTGGTCCGTGAGAACAAAAGACTGGTCGCCAGGCTCGATCCAGGCGGAAGTCAGGGGCCAGCTCCGCTCGGATCCCCAGAGGGAAACCCCAGGGAGGGGTCTGAGGGCGCCCTTGGGGGCCAGGTGGTTCCAGTAGTCCTGACAGGTGTCCCTGTTGCTCCCTCACCAGGTCCCGGGCACAAAGGGGCACCACACTGCCAGGTCCCAGGCACAAAGGGCACCACACTGCCAGGTCCCGGGCACAAAGGGGCACCACACTGCCAGGTCCCGGGCACAAAGGGGCACCACACTGCCAGGTCCCGGGCACAAAGGGCACCACACTGCCAGGTCCCGGGCACAAAGGGCACCACACTGCCAGGTCCCGGGCACACATGCAGGCCTCCCCGGCTCTGTGCTCCTGACACAAGAGGGCGCCACACTGAGGCCTGCCCGGCTCAGCCCCCAGATGCTGTCATGGCCAGAGCCTTGTCATCACTGGAGCTGGGACCGCCCTGGGAGCACAGAGCCTTTTGTTTTGAGGCTCACTGGGAAGACAGTCCCAGGGTGTGGGGTGCAGAGCAGGGACCAGAGGTGACGGGTTCGTCGTCAGGGAGAGGGGCCTGTTTGCTGGCTCTCTCACCTGGAGGGTCTTGCCAGCCTGGCTCTGTCCCTGGGGCCGTACGGGGACACCAGGAGTTTTGTTGACGTTCAGACTTGACTGGGACAGTTTGACTTTCACTGTGCCGTGGCTGGGCCCCTGGAGAGCCCTGGGTCCCGGGAGGCGTCCTGCAGAGCCGGGCCCAGCTCACCGCCTGCTGTGGTTGCAGGGTGGACTCCGACGACCTCTGGGGAGAGTACTCCTGTGTCTTCCTCCCCGAGCCCACGGGCAGGGCCGACATCCAGCTCGACGGTGAGTCCTGCAGCCAGGGGTGCCGGGCGCCGCCCACTTGTCGGGGGAAGCGGTTGGCCTGAAGCACCCGGCACATCCCAGAGCCCTGCCCTGCTCCGTGGAGGGGCACAGGCCTCGCGCTGCGGGGAGCCCTGCGGTTCCAGGCTCCTCTCTCTCATCCCTCCTGTCAGGCACCCCCAGAGTGAAGGCTGTGAAGTCGTCAGAACATGTCAGCGAGGGGGAGATGGCCGTGCTGGCCTGCAAGTCAGAGTCCCTGCCCCCCGTCACCGACTGGGTCTGGTACAAGATAACTGACTCTGGGGACCAGGTGAGAAGCCAGGGAGGCCGGGGGTCCCGGGCTCAGCCCTCAGGACCGGGGGAGGGGCCTGGGCCCGGGGTCCCGGGCTCAGCCCACAGGACCGGGGGAGGGGCCTAGGTCCGGGGTCCCGGGCTCAGCCCCTGTCCTTGGTCCCCCTAGGTCATCGTGAACGGCTCCCAGGGCAGGTTCTTCGTGAGTTCCTCGCAGGGCCGGTCGGAGCTACACATCGAGAACCTGAACATGGAGGCCGACCCCGGCAAGTACGCGTGCAATGGCACCAGCTCCAAGGGCACCGACCAGGCCGTGATCACCCTCCGCGTGCGCAGCCACCTGGCCGCCCTCTGGCCCTTCCTGGGCATCGTGGCTGAGGTGCTGGTGCTGGTCACCATCATCTTCATCTATGAGAAGCGCCGGAAGCCCGAGGACGTCCTGGATGGTGAGCCATCTGCCCTCCTGCCCACACGCCCCGCTCTTGGGGTGGTCCGGGGCCACTCCTGGTCAGTCCCTGCCAGCCCCACCACTGACCCAGAGCTCAGAAGCAAGGAGCCCCGGGCGGGGAGTTGATAGGACCCTGAAAGGCAGTGTGGGATGGAGCGTCCGGTCCGTCCGTGGGCAGCTGCGACTCTGGGCAGCGGGACCCCAGGAGGAGGAAGAGGCAGCAGCTTCACCCCACAGCCTCACCCGACCCTTCCCTCCCCCTCACTTGGCTGCAAGCCAGTGTCCTCTGTGGTAAGCCAGCCCTTGCTGCTCCGCCCGACCTCGTGGCAGCTGCAAAGAGCCCAGGGCCATGGTATCAGGGAGTCCTGGCCTCTGCACGATCGGGCTCGGGAACCTGAGGTCAGCCATGTTTGGCTCCGGCAGCGCCTGCGGCTCTTCTGCCACTCGGGCTGCGTGTTCTGGGGCGAGGCCTATGTGGGCCTGTGGTGGCGGCTCTTGGAAAGCACTGGGGGGCCGGAGTGAGGCCCATGAGGCCGTGGGGACAGCTTACCTTGGGGGGGGACAGCTCGCCATGGGGGGGGCACAGCTCGCCATGGGGAGCACACCGCAGGTGGGGAGGGCGGGTTTTCCCCGCACCATTCGGCCTCAGAAGATGCACACGCCGGGGCTGATGCGCTGCCCTGAGCCACCTGGAGGTCACTGAGGGCAGGGCCAGCAGCACAGATGTCCCTGCTCGGGGGCGTGAGTGGGACCAGCTCTGACAGGCTGTTCTCTCGTCCTCTCTTTCATGGTGGCGGTCCTCCTTCAGATGACGACGCGGGCTCTGCTCCCCTGTAAGTCCCAGCTGTGGGGTTCGGGGTCCCAAGGAGCTGCCTGCTGCCCCAGGCCTTTAAAACACAAAGAGCCCCCCGGCTTCAGTATTCTGGGGTCCTGGGGGCCGGGGTGGGCAGAGGTGACTTGGAGAGGGTGACTTGTCAGAGACAGCCTCTCACGTGGCCCCTCATGCCCCAGGAAGAGCAGCGGGCAGCACCTGAACGACAAAGGCAAGAAAGTCCGACAGAGGAACTCCTCCTAGCCAGGTGGGGCGGGCGGTCCTCCTGAGCCGGGGCTCCTGGGTCCCGCCTGTGGGCTGCTGGGAGGTGGGTCCAGTCTGAACGCCCCTCCCTGTCCCCAGGTGGCCCGAGGACGCTCCCCGCCCCCGCGTCTGCGTCGCCGCTGGAGTCCACTCCCAGTGCTTGCAAGATTCCAAGTTCTCGCCTCTTAAAGAAAACCCACCCCATAGATTCCCATCATACGCTTTCGTCTTTTTAAAAAAAGTAGGGTTTTCTTTCTACATTCAGGATTCTGTTCCTTAGGTTTTTTCCTTTGTGAGTATTTCTCGAGAGCCCGGGAGCTGCCGCGCCGCGGCCCGCCTGTGGCTTTCCGCCTCTGGGTCTGAGTCATGGCGGGTGGGCGGCGCAGCCTTCTCCCTGGCTGCGGAAGGTCACAGGTCACACGAGGGGCCCGCGTCCTGCCTGTCTGAAGCCAATGCTGTCTGGTTGCGCCATTTTTGCGCTTTCATGTTTAATTTTATGAAGGCCACAGGTCTGTGTTTGACTCAGCCTCAGGGACGACTCCGACTTCTTGGCCACAGAGGACTCACCTGCCCACACTGAGGGCAACCCCGTCACGGCCTCAAGTCTCCCCCAAGCCCCTTCCTTGCCTGTGCATCCGGGGGAAGCTCTTGAGAGGGTTTGCTGGGGAACTGGCGCCGTCGCTGGGACTCCAGAGCCGTGGACGCCCCTCCCCAGCTCGCCCCTCGAGGACGGCCCACTCTCCACAGCACCAGGACTCAGTGGGAGCCCCTGTCCCACCCACCGCCACAATAAAGATCGCCCCCACCCCCACCCTCACCCTCTGCTGGCTCCTGTCTGTGCCTGACGGGCTTGGGTCGCCCGAGAGCATGTTCACCCTGGGCTCTGGTGACCACAGCAGGGGTGGGTCTGGTGCCGGGACTTCACGTGTGAGGACGGGTCTGCTGAGACCCCAGTGGGTGTTGGGGGCCTGGGGGCATGGGCTGGACAGGGTCTGAAGCTGTCAGCTGGACTAGGAACTTGGAAGGCAGCTGGGACCGACCCCGTGCCTCAGAGCCACACAGCAGAGGGTTGGCACTGACCTGAGTCTTCTCTGAGCCTGTTACTCCTCTCGGCGTGCTTTGGGCCTGACAAAGGCTGAGGCTTTCGGCTGCCTGCCCCACAGCTGCCCACACCGACCCTCCTGGGCGGGCTGCTTGGGCATGGTTCAGGCGTGGTCCTGGCAGCTCCCGGAGAGCAGGTGTGTGAAGCTGGTTCCTGGAGGCTGAGGGATGCCCAGCCCCTGTCCGCCCAGCACATGGAACAGATGTGGCTGCAGGGCTGGAGAACTTGGGGGACCAGGAGCTTAGAGCGTGGAGGTTCAAGGCACAGAGCTAGTGACTGGGTGTGGAGGGAGGTTTGCAGCTGTCAGCCCTGTAGGCGAGCGTGGCACTGGGCCTCCTGCTGGTCTGAGCGGGGGTCTCCGGGTGGAGGTCAGCAGAAGAGGCTGGGTAGGAGCTTAGGGAGCCTGGGTGGGTTCCCAGAGAAGCCAGGAATCAGATGGGAAGGCAGTGTGTTCCGTGGTGGGGAAATCCAGCGTTTAATGCCACAGAAGCCAAGAAACGTGACCCACAGCCTCACCTCAGCTATGCAAAGCGGGCGTTGCGTCAACACAGTGAGGGGCCCAGGCGGGAGCCCCTTTGGTTGCTGATCCTGTGTGCTGGGCCAGCGGGGGACTGCGGTGCTCACATCCGGAGCTGCCCTCGGCCTGGCACCGCACAGCTGAGGCCGGCTCAGGGTCCCTGGCAGTGACCGCCTTGCTGGTTCCACAGCTGGGCCCTCCCCGCCGGCTGCCATCAGGCGGCACCACATGCCCATGGGGAGGGCGGCAGGTCCTGGAGCCCTTCTACCCGGGCAGCCTGGCGGCCCCTCCTGGGCTGAGACCGCGGAGTCCCAGGCATCACCCACTGAGTGTATGCTCAGTGGCCCGCGAATAGGGATGCCCGTTCTGTTTTCGTTGAGTAGGCACCTGTGGTATACCTGGAGCTGGAGGTTGTGCGTGGACAACAGGCAGAAGGGTACAGTGGGATGGAGACTGCCAACAGGATGATGGGAAGGGGCGCGTTGGGGGGCATCACCGGGCACATGGCCCAGGTGGGCCCCTGGCTCGGGTCTCCCCCCCACCTCCCTGCCTGGGCTCTGTCCATCTTTCTGCCGCACCCCCAGCCCCAGGCGTGGGCCCACGGTGCCTGTGGCCGCCTCATGCTCTGCACCAGGTGGAAGGTGTGAGAGTTGCAGGTCAGGCCAGCCTTGGGAGATGGACGGGTTTCTTGGGGTGGCGACCGGCAAGTGGGGAGCCTGGGTCCCTGCAGGGTCATCCGCCCGAGAAACCAGCCACTCACCCATGGTGCTTCCTTCATCTTTTTTCTTTGCACACAGAAATATAAGCCTGATTTGCAAAAATATAGCCGCTCAGCATGTATCTCTGTGCACCTGCCCTCAGCATTTGGTGTCCATGTTCATCGACAAGCATCCAGTGAGCACTGGGGTGTGCAGAGATGGGGCTTGCGTGTGTGGCTGAGACTGAGATGCCACCCCCTTTCCTAAGCCTCTGTTTCCTCAGCTGTAAGCTGGGACCACAGGCAACACGCACCACTCTGCCTGGCTCATTTAGTATTTAGTCAAACTGCAGATTTTCCAGGCGGGCTCAGTGCCTGCCCTGGCCTGATTTTGTCTTCTTGGTCTTACACTGCTTTTCACTCCAAAGCCCCCAAATTGTATAAGCTTTCAGGGCATCCGACCTGGACCTGTCCTGACCAAGTGGGAAATGTAGGTCCGAGGTTATTTCGCCATGTTGGCCAGGCTGGTCTCGATCTTTAAATATTTTTAAAATTAAAATAAATAAGCATGGCCAGGGGGGTGGCTCACGCTTGTAATCCCAGCATTTTGGGAGGCCGAGGCGGGTGGGTCACCTGAGGTCAGGAGTTTGAGACCAGCCTGGCCCAACATGGCGAAACCTCGTCTCTAAAATTAGCCGGGCGTGGTGGCGGGCACCCGTAATCCCAGCTACTCTGGAGGCTGAGGCAGGAGAATTGCTTAAACCTGGGAGGCGAAGGCTGCAGTGAGCCGAGGTCACATCACTGCGCTCCAGCCTGGGCAGCAACAGAGCGAGACTCCATCTGAAAATTAATTAATTAACAAATGCAGAGTACTCCAGCCTGGGCAAGGGGTCAGAGTGAGTGTGCTGAGGCCAGGGAGGGTCCCTGCCCACACTGACAGGCACTGGCCCGGGTAAGCCTGTGGGCTGGAGAGGAGTCTCCAGGATCTGGTGACAAGGACCCCGAGCCAGCCTCCCTAGTGACTTGCAGGTTTTGCCGGCGCCTGGAGGCGGCGTCTTTTTGCTTCTCCCACTGCCAGGCATGGGCGGTTCTCCTGCCATGCGGGTCCTGCCTCCTCCCTGCTCCCAAGCACGAGCACCAGGGCTCTGGCGACCTGCCCAGCCTGACATCTTCCCAGGGTGAACATAAAAGATCCCCCTTCAGCTGGAGCACGCATCTGCCTCGGGGCGGGCCACAGCCTGGCACTGCCAACTGTGCCACCAGCCCAGCCTCTCCCGCGACACCTTGGGACGAACAGCTGTCCTGCCTGCCTGTGCAGAGGTGGCCGGCGGGGCCGGTCGGCGTGGGGGCACAGGGATCCCCAGGGTGTGGGGCAGCTTGGCCGGGGCGAGCGACTCGGTCGGGCTCAGCCCATCCAGTGTCAACCGGGGGCATGCTGGCCCTCCCTCAAGTACCACTGAGTGCCTCCTGTGTGCAGGAAGGGGGCCATCTCTGCCCCGGTGGCCCCGAGGTGCAGGTGGGCAGGCGGCACCCGACACACGGCATCATGGCTGAGAGGACGTCAGGCCAGGTGCCAGAAGGGTCCCAGGAGGATCTCAGGAGGGTCTCGGGAGGGTCCCAGGAGGATCTCAGGAGGATCTCAGGAGGGTGCCAGGAGAGCGCCATGAGTGTCCCAGGAGGGCACCGGGAGGGTGTCAGGAGGGTCCCAGGAAGCCTCCTGTTCAGGTGGGGATGTTGAGCCTCCACTTCTTCGTGTGTGACTGTCTCTCTCCTCTCTCACTTGCCAACTCTCTCACCCACCCCATCCCGGCTGTCTGGTGGGCTGGGTGGGCTGGGTGGCTAGGGACACAGGCCTCATGTCACCTGGCACCAAGCAGCTCCCACACTCGGCCTGGCTGCGGCCCAGAAGCAGAGCCTTGGGAAGCACCTGTCTTAGAGCCGGAGACTGGGGGCACTGGGGGCACAGCCGCACCCTAAGCTTGAGGGGTCGGGGAAGGAGGCAGCCCCGGGGCAGAGGGCTCTGGTGCCTGTGCGAAGGCACTAGCGGGCTCTGGGTCTCCCTGTGACCCCAATCTAAAGCCCACCAGACCTAGAGGAGACCCCCGCCCGCACTGCTCCCCAGGGCACTGTTTGAGGGGTGGGTGGGCTTAGAGGAGACCCCCCACCCTGCACTGCTCCCCAGGGCACGGTTTGAGGGGTGGGTGGGAGCCCCACACCCTCGGGTGCCTCTTCTAGTTTTCCCTGTCAGTTTCCTCAAATGCAGACCAGGGAGAGGAGTGCCCGAGTCTCCCAGAGCGGCCCCCAAGCCGGCCCGCCCCTCCCCACGCACTCAGGGGTCCCTGTCCAGGGCCCACGGGCGACCCAGCAAGGGCTCCTGTGACCTTTAGAAACACGCTTTCATTGTGGGAGTCTTCAAACCTCCGGAAAGCAAGAGGCGCTGGCCGTGGCGGCCTCCCGTCTCCCAGGCCCGCGTGCACCCTCCCCGCGCCGGTGTCCTCCGGGCAGAGGTGGAAGCCGCGGCGCGGGAGAGGCGGCCCCGGCCGGGCAGCGGGGCTCCGTGACCTTGGGAGCGTCCTTACACGTCGCGGGCCTCAGTTTCCCCTCCTGGGGAGAGGCCCGCGCGGGGCTCGGAGGCCTCGGGCCGCGTGACCTTGGGGCGCCCCCGACCCCGCGGCCCGAGTTTCCCGGCGCCGGGCGGAGGCGGCGCGCGGGGAGGGGGCGCAGCCAGGCGGGACTCCCGCCCCCGCCCCTCCCCCGCCGCGAGGCTCCGCCCCCCGCGGCTCCGCCCCACCCCGCCCCCGCCTCCCCCCTCCCTCGGGCTCCGGCCGGCGGCGGCGGCGGCGGCTCCGCTCCGCACTGCCCGGCGCCGCCTCGCCATGGACGCGCGCGGGGGCGGCGGGCGGCCCGGGGAGAGCCCGGGCGCGACCCCCGCGCCGGGGCCGCCGCCGCCGCCGCCGCCCGCGCCCCCCCAACAGCAGCCGCCGCCGCCGCCGCCGCCCGCGCCCCCCCCGGGCCCCGGGCCCGCGCCCCCCCAGCAGCCGCCCCGGGCCGAGGCGTTGCCCCTGGAGGCGGCGGACGAGGGCGGCCCGCGGGGCCGGCTCCGCAGCCGCGACAGCTCGTGCGGCCGCCCCGGCACCCCGGGCGCGGCGAGCACGGCCAAGGGCAGCCCGAACGGCGAGTGCGGGCGCGGCGAGCCGCAGTGCAGCCCCGCGGGGCCCGAGGGCCCGGCGCGGGGGCCCAAGGTGTCGTTCTCGTGCCGCGGGGCGGCCTCGGGGCCCGCGCCGGGGCCGGGGCCGGCGGAGGAGGCGGGCAGCGAGGAGGCGGGCCCGGCGGGGGAGCCGCGCGGCAGCCAGGCCAGCTTCATGCAGCGCCAGTTCGGCGCGCTCCTGCAGCCGGGCGTCAACAAGTTCTCGCTGCGGATGTTCGGCAGCCAGAAGGCCGTGGAGCGCGAGCAGGAGCGCGTCAAGTCGGCGGGGGCCTGGATCATCCACCCGTACAGCGACTTCAGGTACCGCCTCCGGGAGGGCCGGTCGGCGCGAGGGGGCCCGGGGAGCCGGCGCGCGGGGGCCGTCCTTGGAGCGCCTGGGGAGGGCGGGGCGGCGCGCCCGGCCGGTGACCTCGGGGCTCCTCGGTGACCTCGGGCGTGTCCAGGACCCGCCCCGGAGTGACCCCGGCGCGCGAGGCTCCGCCTCTGGGGGGCTCCCGGGGTGACCCCGGAGCGCCCCCCTTCCACGCACCCCGACATCCTCCGCCCTGCGGCGCGGCGGGTGGGGTGGGCCGCAGGGCCAGGGTCTGAGCGCCGAGGGGCGCAAAGGACGAATAGAGGGGAACGTGGGCCCCAGAGAGGCGGCGGAGCGGAAGGGAGGAGGAACGAAGGGCGCCCGGGAAGGACGCGCCCGAGGGAGGCCGGGGGAGAGGGGGTTAAGCGGCTCCCACGGCGTCCACCCGCGCCCCGCCTGCGAGGAGGCGCGCCCGGAGCCGCGGGCCTGGAAAGCGTGCGGGTCCCCAAGCTGTGTCTCCAGGAGCCGCTCCACCCGAGCCGCGGGCGGTGCGCGCATGTGGCGGTGGGTGTGTAGATAACGCTGTGGATCAGCCGGCTAATGCGTGGAAGGCTCCGAGCAGGGCCGGCGCGGGGCCACCGCCGCCGATGTTTGCGGTCCTGGTTCCTCGGCTGTGCGTGCTGTGGCCGGAGAGTGAGACCGGCGCGTGTCCCCGTGGGCTGTGTGTGAACAGGGGCGCGTGACGGCGGCGGGGTTCCCGGGGCGCAAGCCTGTGGCCGGGGAGGTGTGTCTCCAGCGGTGTCTGCGTGGTGGTCGCGAGCATGTGTCTTCGTGGTGGTGTTGGGCGTGTGCGCCCCGGGTGGGTTTATCATGGTGGGACGTGTGGTTCGTATGTGTTGGGACCAGGTGGCGGGCGTGCGTTGTGCGCCCGGGGCCGGTGTGCACCGGTGGGCAGTAGTGTGAGCCGTAGGCAGGTCTCACGCGCGCGACCGTGGACGGCTGCGTGTGTGTTTGTCCACAAGTGGGGTGTGAGGTGGGTTGTGGAGGGTGTAGATGGGGCCCGCCGGGCCACCGAGGCCGGGCGCGCCGGGCGGGCGCAGTTTCAGCACCACGGACAGCGCGCCGGGCCTGGGAAGGCTGCGATTTTCCCGCCTGTCTCTCCTCCTCCAGGCCTGGGCACCCCTGAACGGCCCCCATGGACCCTGGACCCCCAGAACTGGGCAGGGAGGCTGTGGGGATCTCTCTTCCCTTGACTTCTCTGCACCCCTAGTGATTGGCTGGAGAAACTGAGGCCTGGGGCACACACGTCCTCGACAGAGCCTGGAAGAAGACCCTGGAATCCTCCTCCCATCCCAGGTCTTCCTGAGAGGAGAACACAGCTTTGACCAGAAGCCTGGATTTCGAGACAGGCCAGGGGTGGGAGGAACCCCAAAACCCCCAGAAGGGCTGTGTCCGGCCCCTCCCACCCCGCCTCCGTGCCCCACTGGGAGAGCTTGGTCAGCGTCTGGGCTCTGGCCTGTGAAATGCGGACAGTGAGCAGGAAGGACTGGACTTCCAGGGCTGCTGGTCGGCCTGGCCCCACTTCCAGTCCGGCAGTGGCACCGCCTGGCCGGAGAGGGACGTGGTGGGGAGGGAGCTGCAGAGAGCGCCCACTCCCCTTCTTCGTCCCCTCCAGCATGACCGCCAACAGCGATGGGTGCACCACAGTGCAAGGGCTGGCAGGTGGAGGCCTACGTTAGCCACTCCCTCCCCTGGGCAGTTCCAGTGACCCCCTGGCTGCAGAGGGGCAGTCGGTGTCCTGGGAGGCAGGTGGGCTGATGGCTGATCCTGGCGCTTGGGGGGAAGGCCGGTAGGAGGAGTGAAGCCTCTCATCCTTCCACCCGCCTTGCACGCGTCGCCCGGAAGCCTGGGCAGGCCGTGGCCCCGCTCTGTGCTGTGAGGTGTTGAGGGCTCAGAGGCCCCCTGTGTGGGCCAAGTGCGGCGTCACCCAGGCAGACGAGTGTTGAAGCGGAACTGAGCAGACAGGGAATGGGGTTAGCGGGGCCTGTCTTCAGGACTAGGGGAGTTACGGCAGTCAGATTTTGAAAAAGGATTTCGATGTTGCCAAGTTGGGTGCACGTGGCCCCTATGACCCTCCCCAGGCTTGGGACCTGTGCCCCTTTTTGACTGTCCTGAATCAGTGTGGAAAAAGACCCCCAGGAATATCTGAAAAGCTCCCTAAACCCCCGCTGGGCCGGGGGCTGTTGGAAGCACCTCTGAGGATTAATTTAATAATATTAATTATTGTAAGGGTGAAGAGGGTGCTGTTGCTAACCTGTTTTACCCAGGAGGAAAGAGAGGCCCAGATAAGTCATTTGGTCAGAGACACACAGCTCCTGAGGGCCGGATCTGGGATTCCGTCTGCACAGCACAGCCCAGGTGTCCACAGTCCTGACCGGCAGGCGGCCAGCCTCTGCCTAGGTCCCATGCAGACCGAGGGGAGGAAGAAGGCATTCTGGGGGCGCCTAGGGGTGGGTGGTGGGTGATATCTGTGCGAATATTAATTTTTTATTGTTTATTTTTGAGACGGAGTCTGGCTCCATCGCCCAGGCTGGAGTGCAGTGGTGTGATCTTGGCTCACCGCAACCTCCGCCTCCCGGGTTCAAGGGATTCTCCCACCTCAGCCTCCCCTGTAGCTGGGATTACAGGTGCCTGCCACCACACCCAGCTAATTTTTGTATTTTTAGTAGAGAAGGGGTTTCACCATCTTGGCCAGGATGGTCTCAAACTCCTGACCTCAGGTGATCCTCCTGCCTCGGCCTTCCAAAGTGCTGGAATTACAGGCGTGAGCCACTGCGCCCAGTCTGTGAATATTAATTTTTTGAAGCCATGTATGCAATGGTGGGAGGGGCCTTTCTGTGTCTGCCTTTTCACATTTGCCCTTTCTCCTCACAACCTGGGGGTGTAGTAACTGTTCCTGCTGGAGCGGCATCTGCAGCGAGATTTAAGAGGAAGAAGGAGGGGGCAGCTCCTGCCCCAGCCCCCAGGTCCCCGCACAGAGGCCAGCAGCGTCCCCCTTCCTTGAACTCCCCTTGTCTCTTGCCAGTGGATCCCATCCCGGGAAATTGGCCCGAGCCGCCTGGCACCAGGAAGGGGATCATTAGTGTTTGGTGAACCGGAACCGCCCCCACTCGGCTGGGCTGAGGAGGCATGGAGGATGCAGGGGAGCCCTGGACCGGAGGAGGCGTTTGAGGTGGCCGGGGGGGTGATGGGAATGTGTGCAGAAAGGTGGTCCAGCCGAGGGAAGAGCCAGGAGCGGAGCTGGGCATGGAGCCGGGCCAAGAGGTAGCATCGTGGAGCGTCTGGGGGCCGGACCCTGCTGTGCAGGGTGTTTTGAGGCAGCTCACAGCAAGCGAAGGGGCCTCTATGTTTGCAACTGACTCAGGAATCAGGCCCCAGCTGGCTTCAGGCCCAAGGCTTCCTGTGCCTGGCTGGGTGTCTTGGCTCCTCACTGGGCCCCTCTGCCTCAGTTCCCCCAAATGCAAGGTGGGGGTGGTATGAGGGAGAGGGCTGTCTCCATCACGCCCAAGTCTGCCTTGCTTCTGTGCTCGGAAGTGGCCTCTTACACGCCTCTCGTCCCAGCTCCCTCTCGTCCCAGCTCCCTCTCGTCCCAGCTCCCGTATACAGCAGGCGCCACATATTTGCTGAATTTGCTGAGGGGCAGAGCACAGGTCCTGGGCAGATGTGGGTCCAGATTTCAGCTCTCAGGCTGGGCAGTTGGCCCCTTCGGAAGTGCAGTTGGTGCCAGGGCCGGGTGTCTCATGCCTGCGATCCCAGCGCTTTGGGAGGCCGAGGCGGGAGGATCACCTGAGGTAAAGAGTTTGAGACCAGCCTGGCCAACATGGTGAAACCCCGTCTCTACTAAAAATACAAATACAAAAATTAGCCGGGCATAGTGACGGGTGCCTGTAATCCCAGCGAATCGGGAAGCTGAGGCAGGAGAATCGCTTGAACCCAGGAGGCGGAGGTTGCAGTGAGCCGAGATCGTGCCATTACACTCCAGCCCGGTTGACAGAGTGGGACTTGGTCTCAAAAAGGAAAAAAAAAAAAAACAAAAAAAAACAACAAAAAAGTGCAGTTGGTTCATTCATGAAGCCCTGGGGCTGTGGAGGTATCTAGACCCAGGCCTGATGCCTGGAAGTCCGCAGAGGCGTGCCGCACGCTTCCCTGGGGTGCTGGTGGAAAAGCAGGTTCAAGGACCCAAGTTCAAGGTTTTGAGTTCCGGAGGTTCAAGTTGCCGTCTTTGTAGGTGATTACGGTTCGTGCCTGAATTGGAACAGGCGTGAAAACCAAGGAAGGAAAGGGTTTGGCCTCGTGGAACCCCCAGAGCTGCGGCAGAGTCTTCTGCGCCTCCCGGAGCAAAATTAGTTTAAAAATAAGTATAGTTCATTCCTACTCCCTTCACCCCAACCGCCGCTGATTCTAAAGGCCACACAGGTCCGCTTGGGAAAGCCTGAGTCGTGCAAAGGAGGGTGTCTCAGCAGGAGGGGGGCTGGGGCTGGGGGGTGTCTCAGCAGGAGGGGGGCTGGGGCTGGGGGGTGTCTCAGCAGGAGGGGGGCTGGGCTGGGGGTGTCTCAGCAGGAGGGGGGCTGGGGCTGGAGGGCATCTCGGCAGGAGGGGGCTGGGGCTGGAGGGTATCTCGGCAGGAGAGGGGCTGGGGCTGGGAGGCGTCTCGTCAGGAGAGGGGCTGGGGCTGGGGGGTGTCTTGGCAGGAGGGGGGCTGGGGCTGGGGGGCGTCTCGGCAGGAGAGGGGCTGGGGCTGGGGGGTGTCTCGGCAGGAGGGGGCTGGGGCTGGGGGTGTCTCGGCAGGAGCGGGGCTGGGGCTGGGGGGCGTCTCGGCAGGAGGGGGGCTGGGGCGGGTGGGGACACGGAGGCCCAGGGAGGGGCCGTCTGTCGGAGGCTTGCTGTCATCCACTCCCCGCCCCCGGTGTCACCCAGGGGCTGGGCAGGCCTGGCAGGGTGGAGACGGGGGCAGATCCAAGGTTTGTGCCCTGGGAGCTCTCGGGGGCACAGGGCAGGTGTCGGGTGGAGAGAGGCTGGT
The DNA here is from genome assembly GCF_047675955.1 of Chlorocebus sabaeus. Taxonomy (NCBI): domain Eukaryota; kingdom Metazoa; phylum Chordata; class Mammalia; order Primates; family Cercopithecidae; genus Chlorocebus; species Chlorocebus sabaeus. The sequence continues at coordinate 62,099,518 of NC_132909.1, read as the reverse complement.
GGCTTCCTGGCTGTCCTCGGTCCAGCTGCAGGGCTAAGTGCCCTGTGGCCGGCCTGCAGTCTCCTGCTGCTGATTTTCTGGTCCATGTTCCTGAGTCAGCTTCAGCTGGGGAGGCCCCGTGTGAGGGGAGACAGACGAGATGCTCCCCAAAGCCAGGTTCTGTTATGTCTCCAAGAGGACCGTCCGGGGAGGGGCTGCTCCAAGACCCACCAGGACAGGCGGCCCCCGGGCCCCGCCCCAGATGGCTGAGTGGGTCAGTGGGAGATCAGCTTGGGGGTGCAGCTCTGCAAATCCACGGTGATGAAACCATGCATTAGGGCCTGGGAATAAACCCCCCATTATCCCGGAGAGGGGGGGATGGCTCCGGGGGCGGGGTGGGGCGAGGTGAGGGTTTCTCTGGCTCCGGTCACGGCAGGAAGGCCCAGCCTGTGCAGGATGGTGGGGCGTGCACGGACCCATATCCCAGGTGGCAGAGGTGACACCCAGGGCCTGCCCTCTGGTCTGCGTGGAGGGGTCAGGGACTGGGGTGGCCAAGACCTCCCCACTCTCTTCAGGGCCCTCCCTACGTTCCCTGCTCGAAAAAGGACATCTTTGTCCGGGCACTGTGGCTCACGCCTATAATCCTAGCACTTTGAGAGGCACAGACGGGAGGATCGCTTGAGCCCAGGAGTTCGAGACCAGCATGGGTAACATAGCAAGACCCCCCCCATCTCTACAAAAAGTGAAAAAAATTAGCCAGGCGTGGTGGTGTGCACCTGTAGTCCCAGCTACTCTGGAGGCTGAGGCAGGAGGAACACCTGAGCCCAGGAGGTTGAGGCTGCAGTGAGCTATGATCGGTGCCACTGCACTCTGGCCTGGGCCACAGAGAAAGACCCTGTCTCAAAAAAATTAAAAAAATCCCTAAAAACCCACATCTTCAAGCCCCTGTTATCAGCCCCCCACTCAGTTGGGTCAGGCCCTGCCTCACACCCCCCCCCCCCCCCACGGTTCAGCCTCACACCCAGACAGCACTGGCCACCTCCCTGCTCCCTTTCTGGCCTCCCGGCTGCCAGCGTGGGCTTCTCCAGACATCAGTCCTTCTTTCCTTGTCACGTCTACCTCCTTGGCTCCGGCCCTCCCGTCATGTCCACCCACGTCCCCCGTCCCGAGGCCCCAGCCCGAGGTCACCCACCGGCCTTGAAGGGAACCCGGGGCATCAACCTCCGCACCTGCTGCCCCTCTTCAGGTGCTGCCCTCCCCTCACCATCTCATCCACCCACACGCCACCTCCGAGAAGCCCTCCCACCGCCCGGAGCTGATGGACCCCCCAGGTCGGTCTCCCTGTGGCACCCCCCAGGGCATCCCATGTGTCTGTCTTGGGGCTGGGCCTGTGGTCATCGTGTGCCCCAGCGCCCAGCGGCACAGCTCTGTAAACATCTGCCCCGTCTTGGGATCACCCGGGAACCTGAGATCTACCCCCCGTAGCAGCTCCCTTTCTTAATCCCTGACACCTGCCACAGATCTGCCCGTGAGTCCATAGCTGAGAGCTCTTTCCTAATCCCGCCGCCCGAGGCTCTCCCTTAATCACCGACCTCCAGCCCCTAATCCTCTCCCGGATTTGCCCCATCTGTAAATCCTTGTTGGCCTCGGGCCGAGGCTGGGCTCCTGCAGGGAGGGCCCGGCTGCCCTCGCCCGTTCCCCAACCTGGGACTCAGGCTCCAGCAGGGGCTGAAGGCCCCCTGGGCCGGCCCTCCCCTGGGGTCCAAGGGGCTGAGGGTCCTGGACCTTCTGTTGCCAGGAGACCTGGGGGCCTTGTGGGGTTTGGGAGCCAGGTCAGAGGCCTCGTCTCCCGAGCTTCATCCAGTCCGAGAGAGACGGAACCTGCAGCAGCTTTGGGAACTTCCAGGGGAAGAACCCTGAGCTCGGGGCAGGCGAGTGACGCGTGGTCTGTCTGGGTTCCCGTCCCACTGTTTCGCTTATGGCTGGAAGAGCCTCAGTTTCCCTGTCTGAGCCGAGAGAGAGTCCGGGCGGCTGCTGGAGTTGGGCTGAGCTCACATTGGTGTCAGGTGCTGGAGGCCCCACTGAAGTCCCTGTGAGTGGGAGGGGGTCTGAGGCTTCCTCCAGCCCCCCAGGCGTGAGAGCTGAGGCCGGCAGGTCTCCCCAGGGACCCAGCCTCATCCCCGGCCTCTGGAGCTGGTCTCCCTCCCTGCCTGCGAGGGCCGGGCTGGACCAAGTGGCAGGACCCCCCACATTTCTGAGGAAGGGGCCCTTGCAGAGGCCTCTCTGTTACCTGTTGGGGATGGGTTTTAAGTACAAGATTTAATGATGGTGCCTGACATTCCCGTGACAGCTGAGGGGGGCCTGTCCGTGTTCAGCACTGGGGTTGGGAAGGGAGGGCACAGGGTGCCCGGGGGCTGCTGGCGCCCGCCTGCGTCCCTATGGCGGCTGGATGGGGAAGGGGCCGCCGGACGCTCCTGCACAGTGTGAGGGGGAGTCGGGGTGGGCTCTGGGCCTTCCTCCCGCCCCAGGTCCTCTCTCTGGGGTCCTGTCTCCTGGAGCTGTCTCCCCCTCCCCAGGCGAGAGGGTCTCCCATCGTCACTCGTTCTAGTGCTGGGCAAGGAGAGGGTTGGGATGCACCGGCAGGGACGGTGGCGCCTTGCAGGGCTCTGGGGTCTCCTCTGCCCCAGGCCTTGGTTTCCCCTTGGTAGGGGACATGTGTGGACGCCCTTCCTCCTTCTGACCTCTGGCTGGTGACGATGAGGGTTGTGGCCCCAAGCCCTGCTTGGAGGCATTGCGGTTGGAACGGGCAGGCCCAGCCCCACGAGGGACCCTCAGGGTGGCCACCCAACCTGTGCCTTCTCCAAAGGCCCCTCTGCTCCAACCCCTGTAATCCCCGGGAATACTGCCCTGCTGGGCAAGATGGGCTGAGGAGTCCTTTCCCCGGGACACAGGAGCAGAAGGCTCGAGGGAGGACGTTTCCAGACAGTGTGGGCCGTCGACAAGAGGACAGTCCTGGGGTCTCATCCTGCAGCCTCACTTACATCAGAGGGGAGGTGTGGTCCCTGCCCCCAGCCCACCCCGAGAATAAAAGGGAGAACGTCTGTTAATTGTCACCTGGAAAGGAGGCCCTTATGTTACATGGCCGTTTAAAACCAGGCCCCCGCCTTGGTGGTTTCCAGGTCCCCCTTGGTGGTTTCTAGGTCCTCCTGGTGGTTTCTAGGTCTCCTTGGCGGTTTCTAGGTCCCCCTTGGAGGTCTCTGGAGCCCCCTGGGAGTTTCTCCCCGCTCCTTGTGGGGGAGATTTCTAGGTCCTGTGGCCTTTTCAACTGATCTTTCCTGCCTGTTTTGTCCCAAGACTGGTGCTCGAAGGTGGGAGGCAGGTTTCAATGCAGAGGGTGAGACTGGGACGAAGGGGCAGGAAGCCAGCGGCAGGCAGGTGGCATCCCCTCAGCCCACTCGGTGCTGGGGCCCTGGGGGTCTCGTTGCTGAGCAGATGCGTCAGATTGGGAGCCTGAGCCCTCACGCCCTGTCTATATTCAGGGAAAGGAAGGCCTTAAATTTCAAGTCATTTAGTCATTTGATTTCACCCTTCAAGCTTGTGAGGGGCTCTCCCCATCTCAAGATCAAGTCAGCCTTTTTTTTTTTTTTTAGACAGAGTCTCACTCTGTCACCCAGGCTGGAGTGCAGTGGTGCAATTTTGGCTCACTGCAGCCTTGGCTTCATGGGCTCAAGAGATCCTCCTACCTCAGCCTCCCAAGTAGCTGGGGCCACAGGTGCCCGCCACCACACTGGATGATTTTTGTATTTTTTTGTACAGATGGGATCTCCCTGTCTTGCCCAGGCTGGACCTGAACTCCTGAGTTTCTGTGATCCTTTAGTCTTGGCCTCCCAAGATGCTGGCATTAGAGGCACAAGCCCCTCACCATCCTTTCCTTTTTTTTTTTTGAGATGGAGTCTCGCTCTGTCGCCCAGGCTGGAGTGCAGTGGCGTGATCTCGGCTCACCGCAAGCTCCGCCTCCCGGGTTCACGCCATTCTCCTGCCTCAGTCTCCTGAGTAGCTGGGACTACAGGCGCCGCCACCACACACACAAAAATAATTTTTGTATTTTTAGTAGAGATGGGATTTCACTATGTCGGCCAGGATAGTCTCGATCTCTTGACCTTGTAATCTGCCTGCCTCAGCCTCTCTAAGTGCTGGGATTACAGGTGTGAGCCACCGTGCCTGGCCCTGAGTCAGCCTTTCTCAGGTCTCTCCAGGTTTTATCCCCAGCCCAGGTGGCTCCTGGGGGCCTGTCCCAAAGGCTCAGCCTCTCCCCATCCCAAGGTGGTGGGTGCTTGGAAGAAGAGACTGAGGTTCTCAGGGGCTGTAGGAACTCGCCCAAGGTCACTGTGCCAGCAGGCAGGAGCCAGCCCAGGTCTGGCTGACGCCGCCACCATGCGAGACGCTGGGTCCCTTCCAGCCTTTGGCTCTCGCAGACCGAGCTGCTGTGAACATCTTGGTACAAATGGCTTTTTAATTTTTTTCTCTTCCTTTTGGAAGGTTTCCTCGGGATCATTTCCCCAAAGTGGAGCGTCCGGGTCACCCGGCAGGCGTGGTGTTGACGGCTTTTCCCTCGAGGAGCCGTCCAGAAACAAGGAGCCAACTTTCGGCGGCTCCTGAAACAAAGCTCCGGGCAGCCATGCCAGCGATGGGCTCCCGGGTTTCCTTTATTGGTGCTAACTTTGGGGAGTCCCTCCAGCCTCTCGGCCTCTCCTCCGACAGGATGTGGGGACCCTGGCCATGATAGGGAGGAGCTGGGCCTCGGGTGGAGGTAAGACCCCAAGAACTGGCCAGGCGCGGTGGCTCACACCTGGAATCCCAGCACTGAGAGAGGCTGAGGCTGGTGGATCACGAGGTCAGGAGATCAAGACCATCCTGGCTAACACGGTGAAACCCCGTCTCTACTAAAAAATACAAAAAATTAGCCAGGCGAGGTGGCGGCGCCTGTAGTCCCAGCTACACGGGAGGCTGAGGCAGGAGAATGGCGTGAACCCAGGAGGCGGAGCTTGCAGTGAGCCGAGATCGCGCCACTGCACTCCAGCCTGGGCGACAGAGCAAGACTCAGTCTCAAAAAAAAAAAAGAAAAACCAAACCTCAAGAACTAAGAAGGCTGAGTTGATCTGGGGGTGGGGGGATCCCCCCAGTGGTTTTGCGTGTGTGTAACAGGGTCTCGTGTTGCCCGGCTGGTCTCGAACTCCTGGGCTCAAGCGATCCTCCCACCTCAGTCTTCCAAAATGTTGGAATTACAGGCATGAGCCAGCGTGTCTGGCGTATCCCCCGGCCCCCAGTGTTAATGACAAAATGAATCAATGTGCTGGAAATTCAAGACCCTCCCTTGCCTGAGTCAGGCATGTGCAGGGCAGGTGGGCTCAGACCCCACTCTGGGACCTCCCCTTTGTCAAGAGCCCTTGGCCCCAGAACCCAAACTTTTTTTTTGTTTTTGTTTTTGTTTTTTTGTTGTTGTTGTTGTTGTTTTCAGACGGAGTCTCGCTCTGTCACCCAGGCTGGAGTGCAGTGGCTGGATCTCAGCTCACTGCAAGCTCCGCCTCCCGGGTTCCGGCCATTCTCCTGCCTCAGCCTCCCGAGTAGCTGGGACTACAGGCGCCTGCCACCTCGCCCGGCTAAGTTTTTGTAATTTTTGGTAGAGACGGGGTTTCACCGGGTTAGCCAGGATGGTCTCGATCTCCTGACCTTGTGATCCGCTCGTCTCGGCCTCCCAAAGTGCTGGGATTACAGGCTTGAGCCACCGCGCCCGGCTGCCCAAAGGTTTTGTTTTCTGTTTTGTTTTGTTTTGTTCTTTGAGATGGAATCTCGCTCTGTCACCCAGGCTGGAGTGCAGTGGCGCGATCTCGGCTCACTGCAACCTCTGCCTCCCGGGTTCAAACAATTCTCCTGCCTCAGCCTCCCAAGTAGCTGGGACTACAGGCACCCGCCACCGCGCCCGGCTCATTTTGTATTATTATTTTTTGAAATGGAACCTCACTCTGTTGCCCAGGCTGGAGTGCCGTGATGCAGTATCAGCTCACTGTAAGCTCTGACTCCCTGGTTCAAGCGATTCTCCTGCCTCAGCCTCCCAAGTAGCTGGGATTACAGGCACATGCCATCATCACACCTGGCTAATTTTTTTTTTTTTTTTTGTATTTTTGGTAAAGATGGAGTTTCACTATGTTGGCCAGGCTGGTCTTGATCTCCTGACCTTGTAATGTGTCCACCTCAGCCTCCCAAAGTGCTGGGATTACAGGTGTGAGCCACCACGCCCGGCCAATTTTATTTTATTTTATTTTATTTTTTTGAGACGGAGTCTCGCTCTGTCACCCAGGCTGGAGTGCAATGGCACCATCTCGGCTCACTGCAACCTCCGCCTCCCGGGTTCATGCCATTCTCCTGCCTCAGCCTCCCGAGTAGCTGGGACTACAGGCGCCCGCCACCACGCCCAACTAATTTTTTGTACTTTTAGTAGGGACGGGGTTTCACCATGTTAGCCAGGATGGTCTCAATCTCCTGACCTCGTGATCCGCCTATCTTGGCCTCCCAAAGTGCTGGGATTACAGGCGTGAGACACTGCACCCGGCAGGTTTTTTAAATCAATTTTTCCACTTAACCGTTTTAAAACCTATGAATCAGTGTCCTTAAGCCCATTCATAATGTTGTACAACCATCACCACTACCCATGTTTATACCTTTCTCATTCCCCCAGAGAGAAACTGCACCCCGCATGTGCCACTGCTCGTCCCTCCAGCCCCCGGCCCCCAGCACCCGCGCATCTCCTTCTTGTCTCTCTGGATTGGCCCGTCCTGGACATTGCATAGAAATGGGGTCACACCTGTAATTCCAGCACTTTGTGCGGCCGAGGCAGAAGGATCATGAGGTCAGGAGTTCGAGACGAGCCTGACCAACATGGTGAAATCCAATCTCTACTAAAAATACGAAAGTTAGGCGGGCGTGGTGGCGGGCACCTGTAATCCCAGCTACTCAGGAGGCTGAGGCAGGAGAATCGTTTGAACCTGGGAGGTGGAGGTTACAGTGAGCCGAGATCACGCCATTGCACTCCAGCCTGGGCGACAGAGCGAGACTCCGTCTCGGAAAAAAAAAAGAAATGGCGTCTCTCACTGAACGTGATGTCCTCAAGGGGCATCCGTGCCGTGGCCTGGGTCAGAGCCTCGCTCCTTTTTGTGGCTGAGTTGTGTTCCGTGATGGACGAGTCATGCTGTGTTTGTTGGTGATGGGCGCCTGGGCTGCCTCCGCCTTTTGGCTGCTGTGATTCGAGTGTGAATCGAGCTGCTGTGAACACAGTGGAGTGGGCATCTGTCCACTGACCGAGCTGGTATGGACACGGCGGAGTGGGCGTCCGTCCGCAATCGAGCTGGTGTGGACACGGCCGAGTGGGCGCCCGTCCGCGTCCTTGTTTTCATTTCTTCGGGTGTAATCTCGGGGCGGGGGAGTGCTGGTAATTTTATGTCTTTTTAAGGAGCCGCCGGTGTTTGCTCAGAGTGGTTTTGATTTGCATTTTCTCGATAGCGAAAGGGCCAGGCACCTGTCCATGTAGCCATTTGCTGACTCTCTATGACCTCCTGTGTGGACGCAGCTCTCACAGCACCGTGCCTGGCCTGCCATACGCAGGCCCTGAACAGACAAGCCCTTTTCTGCCAGAGCTTCCTGGGGAGAGTTTTGGAATCCACCTTGGGGACTTGGACTCTGGCCGGGCATATCTGGGAGTGGAAATGCCCTCTGGTCTCTTGTCCACGGGTATTTATCATGTGGAACGTCCAGCTTGGCCCGTTCCTCCCACCCTCTGGGCCTCCCCTGTGGCACCAGCCACGACTCTGCTTGACTTCCCTCCCTCCCGCGTGGACGCCCCACTTCCTCCTCTGTCCTCCCGCGTGGACGCCCCACTTCCTCCTCTCTCCTCCCGCGTGGATGCCCCACTTCCTCCTCTCTCCTCCCGCTTGGACGCCCCACTTCCTCCTCTGTCCTCCCGCGTGGACGCCCCACTTCTTCCTCTCTCCTCCCGCGTGGACTCCCCACTTCCTTCTCCCTCCCTCCCGCGTGGATGCCCCACTTCCTCCTCTGTCCTCCCGTGTGGACGCCCCACTTCCTCCTCTGTCCTCCCGTGTGGAGGCCCCACTTCCTCCTCTCTCCCTCCCGCGTGGACGCCCCACTTCCTCCTCTCTCCTCCCGCGTGGACGCCCCACTTCCTCCTCTGTCCTCCCGCGTGGACGCCCCACTTCCTCCTCTCTCCTCCCGCGTGGACGCCCCACTTCCTCCTCTGTCCTCCCGCGTGGACGCCCCACTTCCTCCTCTCTCCCTCCCGCGTGGACACCCCACTTCCTCCTCTCTCCCTCCCGCGTGGACGCCCCACTTCCTCCTCTCTCCTCCCGCGTGGATGCCCCACTTCCTCCTCTGTCCTCCCGCGTGGACGCCCCACTTCCTCATCTCTCCCTCCCGCGTGGACGCCCCACTTCCTCCTCTCTCCTCCCGCGTGGATGCCCCACTTCCTCCTCTGTCCTCCCGCGTGGACGCCCCACTTCCTCCTCTCTCCCTCCCGCGTGGACACCCCACTTCCTCCTCTCTCCCTCCCGCGTGGACGCCCCACTTCCTCCTCTCTCCTCCCGCGTGGATGCCCCACTTCCTCCTCTGTCCTCCCGCGTGGACGCCCCACTTCCTCCTCTCTCCCTCCCGCGTGGACGCCCCACTTCCTCCTCTGTCCTCCCGCGTGGACGCCCCACTTCCTCCTTTCTCTCCTCCCGCATGGACGCCCCACTTCCTCCTCCTCTGTTCTCCTGGATGAGGTCCCCACTTCCTCCTCTCTCCTCCTGCGTGGATGCCCCACTTCCTCCTCTCTCCTCCCGCGTGGACGCCCCACTTCCTCCTCTCTCCTCCTGCGTGGATGCCCCACTTCCTCCTCTCTCCTCCTATGTGGACGCCCCACTTCCTCCTCTCCTCCTGCATGCATGCCCCACTTCCTCCTCTGTCCTCCTGGATGAGGTCCCCACTTCCTCCTCTCTCCTCCTGCATGGACGCCCCACTTCCTCCTCTCTCCTCCCGCGTGGACGCCCCACTTCCTCCTCTCTCCCTCCCGCGTGGACGCCCCACTTCCTCCTCTCCCCCTCCCATGTGCATGCCCCACTTCCTCCTCTGTCCTCCTGGATGAGGTCCCCACTTCCTCCTCTCTCCTCCTGCGTGGACGCCCCACTTCCTCCTCTGTCCTCCTGCGTGGATGCCCCACTTCCTCCTCTCTCCTCCTGCGTGGATGCCCCACTTCCTCCTCTCTCCCCCTGCGTGGACACCCCACTTCCTCCTCTCTTCTCCTGTGTGGACGCCCCACTTCCTCCTCTCTCCTGCATGAACACCCCACTTCCTCCTCTCCTCCTGCGTGGATGCCCCACTTCCTCCTCTCCTCCTGTGTGGACGCCCCACTTCCTCCTCTCTCCTCCTGTGTGGACGCCCCACTTCCTCCTCTCTCCTCCTGTGTGGACGCCCCACTTCCTCCTCTCTCCTCCCGTGTGGACGCCCCACTTCCTCCTCTCTCCTCCCGTGTGGACGCCCCACTTCCTCCTCTCCTCCCGCGTGGACGCCCCACTTCCTCCTCTCCTCCCGCGTGGACGCCCCACTTCCTCCTCTCTCCTCCCGTGTGGACGCCCCACTTCCTCCTCTCCTCCCGCGTGGACGCCCCACTTCCTCCTCTCTCCTCCCGCGCGGACGCCCCACTTCCTCCTCTCTCCTCCTGCGCGGACGCCCCACTTCCTCCTCTCTCCTCCTGCGCGGACGCCCCACTTCCTCCTCTCTCCTCCTGCGCGGACGCCCCACTTCCTCCTCTCCTCCTGCGCGGACGCCCCACTTCCTCCTCTCCTCCTGCGCGGACGCCCCGCTTCCTCCTCTCTCCTCCTGCGCGGACGCCCCGCTTCCTCCTCTCCTCCTGCGCGGACGCCCCGCTTCCTCCTCTCCTCCTGCGCGGACGCCCCGCTTCCTCCTCTCCTCCTGCGCGGACGCCCCGCTTCCTCCTCTCCTCCTGCGCGGACGCCCCGCTTCCTCCTCTCCTCCTGCGCGGACGCCCCGCTTCCTCCTCTCCTCCTGCGCGGACGCCCCGCTTCCTCCTCTCCTCCTGCGCGGACGCCCCGCTTCCTCCTCTCCTCCTGTGCGGATGCCGTACTTCCTCCTCTCCTCCTGTGTGGACGCCCCGCTTCCTCCTCTCTCCTCCTATGTGGACGCCTCATTTCCTCTGGAATTGCAGCCAGTGCTGCCCTGGCTCAGCCTTCCTGTGGCCCCTGTGGAGGCTCCCACTTCTCAGTAGGGCATTTGGGGCCTTCACCTCCCGGCATGAGCTGAGCACGGTTCATTTCCCACACTGGCTTCCTGCCTTTGCTCTCCCTGTGCCCGCCGCCCTGCCTGTCCCTGCTGCTTCCTGCTGCCCCTCTGCACCCCAGCTCCTCTCTGCTTGTCTGCTGTCCTGTCCTGTCTAGTTTTTCAACACCAACCTTGTGCCAGGCACATTGTCCCTCTCTGGTCATGTGAAGCATTTAATCTATTTTGAGCCACCTCTTGGGCCTTGTGAGGTCTCCTGCATCTTCAAGGACACGGGGTCAAAGCTGGACACGGGGTCAGAGCTGGGCCTGAGGAAGGGACCTGGGCTAGGGCAGTGCAGTGGGCATTGGGCTCCCTCGGGTCTGGGCAGCCTTCCTGGAGTGGGAGCCTGGTCCCCAGGGAGGAGGGCCCGGGGCCGGTCCTGGGGAAGGCACCAGCCTGAGGTGTGGGCACCCTTGCCCCCCAAAGAGGAGTGCCCAGGGCTGGTCCCACAGGTGCCTGGGGGAAGGCACCAGCCTGAGGTTTGGGTGCCCCTTGACCCCAGGGAGGAGGGCCTGGGACTGATCCCGCAGGCGCCTGGTGGAGGCACTGACCTGAGGTGTGGGTGCCCCTTGTCCCCAGGGAGGAGTGCCTAGGGCTAGTCCCGCAGGCATCTGGGAGGAAGACACCGGTCTGAGGTGTGGGTGCCCCTCGTCCCCCAGGGAGGCAGACCCGGGGCTAGTCCCCCAGGATCCCTGGAGGTGGCACCAGCCTGAGGTGTGGGCACCCCTCACCCCCCAGGGAGGAGTGCCCAGGGCTGGTCCCACAGGCACCCAGGGGAGGCACTGGCCTGAGGTGTGGGCACCCCTTGTCCCCAGGGAGGAGGGCCCAGGGCTGGTCCCGCAGGCTCCTTGAAGGAGGCACCAGCCTGAGGTGTGGGCACCCTTTGCCCCCCAGGGAGGAGTGCCCAGGGTTGGTCCCACAGGCGCCTGGGAGAGGCACTGGCCTAAGATGTGGGCGCCCCTTGTCCCCAGGGAGGAGGGCCCGGGGCTGGTCCCGCAGGCGCCCTGGGAGGCAGTGGCCTGAGGTATGGGCGCCCCTTGTCCCCAGGGAGGAGGGCCCGGGGCTGGTCCCGCAGGCGCCCCGGGGAGGCACGGGCCTGAGGTGTGGGCGCCCCTTGTCCCCAGGGAGGAGGGTCCGGGGCTGGTCCCGCAGGCGCCCCGGGGAGGCACGGGCCTGAGGTGTGGGCACCCTCGCCCCCAGGTTCTACTGGGACTTCACCATGCTGCTGTTCATGGTGGGAAACCTCATCATCATTCCGGTGGGCATCACCTTCTTCAAGGACGAGACCACTGCCCCGTGGATAGTGTTCAACGTGGTCTCGGACACCTTCTTCCTCATGGACCTGGTGCTGAACTTCCGCACCGGCATCGTGATCGAGGACAACACGGAGATCATCCTGGACCCCGAGAAGATCAAGAAGAAGTACCTGCGCACGTGGTTCGTGGTGGACTTCGTGTCCTCCATCCCTGTGGACTACATCTTCCTCATCGTGGAGAAGGGCATCGACTCCGAGGTCTACAAGACGGCGCGCGCCCTGCGCATCGTGCGCTTCACCAAGATCCTCAGCCTCCTGCGGCTGCTGCGCCTCTCGCGTCTGATCCGCTATATCCACCAGTGGGAGGAGGTGAGGTGGGGTGGGGGGCGGGGTCAAGGCCGCCGGGGCGGGGCTATGAAGGTTCTGGGGTGGAGCTACAATGGTGCAGGGGCGGGGTCAAGGCCACTGGGGCGAGGCTACAAGGGTGCTGGGGTGGTGTCAGACATCAGGGGTAGGGCTGTGAGGGTGCTGGGGTGGAGCTACAGTGGTGCAGGGGTGGGGCCAAGGCAGTAGGGGCGGGGCTATGAGAGATCTGGGTGGTGTCCAGGCCCCAGGGGTGGGACTATGAGGGTGCAGGGGCGGGGCTGTGAGGGTGCTGGGGTGGAGATACAATGGTGCAGGCGTAGGGCCAAGGCAGCAGGGGTGGAGCTATCAGGGTGCTGAGCAGGGTCGAGGCAGCAGAGACAGGGCTATGATGCTGCTGGGGTGGAGTCAGGCATAGGGGCGGGGCTATGAGGGTTGTGCTGGGTGGGGTCAGACAGCAGGGGCGGGGCTATGAGGGTTGTGCTGGACGGGGTCAGACAGCAGGGGCGGGGTTATGAGGGTTGTGCTGGGTGGGGTCAGACAGCAGGGGCGGGGCTATGAGGGTTGTGCTGGGCGAGGTCAGACAGCAGGGGCGGGGCTATGAGGGTTGTGCTGGGCGGGGTCAGACAGCAGGGGCGGGGCTATGAGGGTTGTGCTGGGCGGGGTCAGACAGCAGGGGTGGGGCTATGAGGGTTGTGCTGGGCGGGGTCAGACAGCAGGGGCGGGGCTATGAGGGTTGTGCTGGGTGGGGTCAGACAGCAGGGGCGGGGCTATGAGGGTTGTGCTGGGTGGGGTCAAGCAGCAAGAGTGGGGCTATGAGGGTTTTTCTGGGTGGGGTCAGGCAAGGGCGGGGCTATAAGGGTTTTGCTAGGAGGAGTCAGGCAGCAGGGGCGGGGCTATGAGTTGTACTGGGCGGGGTCAAGCAGCAAGGGCGGGGCTATAAGGGTTGTGCTAGGAGGAGTCAGGCAGCAGGGGCGGGGCTATGAGTTATACTGGGCGGGATCAAGCAGCAAGGGCGGGGCTATAAGGGTTGTGCTGGGAGGGGTCAGGCAGCAGGGCCGGGGCTATGAGAGTTGTACTGGGCGGGGTCAGGCAGCAAGGGCCTGGCTATAAGAGTTGTGTTGGGAGGAGTCAGACAGCAAGGGTGGGCTATAAGGGTTGTGCTGAGTGGGGTCAAGCAGCAAGGGCGGGGCTATAAGGGTTGTGCGGGGCGGGGTCAGGCAAGGGTGGGGCTATAAGGGTTGTGCTGGGAGGGGTCAGGCAGCAGGGGCGGGGCTATGAGAGTTGTACTGGGCGGGGTCAGACAGCAAGGGCGGAGCTATAAGGGTTGTGCTGGGGGAGTCAGGCAGCAAGGGCAGGGCTATAAGGGTTGTGCTGGGCGGGGTCAGGCAGCAGGGGCGGGGCTATGAGGGTTTTGCTGGGCGGGGTCAGGCAGCAAGGGCGGGGCTATGAGGGTTTTGCTGGCGGGGTCAGGCAGCAGGGGCGGGGCTATGAGGGTTTTGCTGGGAGGGGTCAGGCAGCAGGGGTGGGGCTATGAGGGTTTTGCTGGGCGGGGTCAGGCAGCAAGGGCGGGGCTATAAAGGTTGTGCTGGGCGGGGTCAGACAGCAGGGGCGGGGCTCTGATGATTGTGCTGGGTAGGGTCAGACATCAGGTGTGGGGATATGAGGGTATTGGGGTGCTTTTAAGCAGCAGATACAGGGCTGAGGGGTACTGGGTTGGGCCAAGCCTGTAGTGGTCGGGCTGTGGCTGTGGGACCAAGGCCACGAGGGGCTCCAGGTCGTGGATGAGGCTCCGGTCCACGGCTGCAGAGGTAGGGCAATGAGGGGTGTGGGGCTGCGCTGTGGCTTCAGGGGTGAGACTATGAGGGTACTGCAGGGGTGGGGCCACAGCCATAGGGTCAGGACTTTGGCCACAGGGGCCAGGCCCGGCCGTGGGTGAGAGGCAAGGCCGTAGCTGCAGAGGTGTGGCCATGAGGAGGGCGGGGCCATAGCCGTAGGGGTGTGGCTTTGGCTACAAGGGCGGGGGTGCACAGGGCACTGGGACAGGAGGGTGGGCCCGCAGGTGTGAGATGAGTCTATGAGGTCTCCAGGGGAAGGGTGGGGCAGGGCTGTGGGGTACAGGGCTATGAGGGCCCCAGGGACTGTGGCCAGGGCCTTGGAGGTCAGTAAGGCTTGGCCCTGACAGGAATGGGCGGGGCCAAGGGAAGGACAGGGCGGAGTTATGAGTCCCAGCAGGGGCGGGACACAGGGCGGGCCTTGGGCTGCCGGGGTAAGGCTGGGGGGCGAGGCTTAGGGCGTTGCTCTGTGGGGGCGGAGCCCCAGGTGGGGGCGTGGGAGCTGCTGGGGCAGAACCTGGGTGTCCGGGGAGGCCATGGGGGCCAGGGAATGGTGTCACCCGGGCGGTGCGGGGTGGAACCAAGGGTGGGGTCCCAGAGGGTGCAGCGCGGACCCTTGGACACGTCCATGTCCCTATTATTCGTTCTGCTGTGTTCGAGCCCTGGGGAAACTGAGGTCAGAGAAGCCAAGCCTAGTCATTCCTCCTCCCCCTAATTCCAGACCCCGCCACAATTCCGTCCTGGACCAAATTTGTCACCCACGGCCACCAGTGGGGGCCTGGTGACTGTCCCGTGTCCTCCAGGCACCGCAGGCTGGAGGTGGGGGGCTGGGGGCCGGGGTCCTCGGATGGGAGCTGTGGATTTGGGGACGGGGTCCTGAGGTGGGGACCGTGGAGTGGGGTGGGGGTCCTGGGGTGGGGGCTGTGGATTTGAAGGTGGGGGTCCTGGGGTGGGGCTGTAGGGTGGGGTGGGCGTCCAGGGGTGGGGCTGTGGATTTGGGGTCAGGGGTCCTGGGGTGGCGGCCGTGGACTTGGGGGTCAGGGTTCCTGGGGTGGGGACCGTGGATTTGGGAGTGGGGCTGCAGGGTGGGGTGGGGTTCCTGGGGTGTGGCCGTGGATTTAGGTGGGGCTCCTGGGGTGTGGCCGTGGATTTAGGTGGAGCTCCTGGGGTGGGGGCTGTGGGTTTGGAGGGCAGGGTTCCTGGGGTGGGGTCTGCAGAGTGGGGCAGGGGGTCTGAGCAGGGCCATGGATTTGGGGGGCCATGGATTTGAGGGTGGGGCCAGGAGCTCCTGCAGTGGGGGCACACGGGACTGGGGCTCTGAGGTGGGGGCCGGCGGGGCAGCGGGTGGGGGGCTCACGGCGCCTTCCTGCAGATCTTCCACATGACGTACGACCTGGCCAGCGCGGTGATGCGCATCTGCAACCTCATCAGCATGATGCTGCTGCTCTGCCACTGGGACGGCTGCCTGCAGTTCCTGGTGCCCATGCTGCAGGACTTCCCGCGCAACTGCTGGGTGTCCATCAACGGCATGGTGGTGAGCACCGCGGGCCCTGATGGAGGGGGACCCGGGCCCCTTACAGGGGGGCACCCAGGCCCCCTTATCCCCCTTACAGAGGGGAGACCCAGGCTCCCATATGGACTGGAGACCCAGGACCCCTTATCCCCCTTACAGGGGGGACCCAGGCTCCCACACAGAGAGGAGACCCAGGCTTCCACACAGAGGGGGAGACCCAGGCTCCCATAGAGACTGGAGACCCAGGACCGTTTATCCCCCTTACAGAGAGGAGGACCAAGACCGCCTTACAGAGAGGTGGACCCAGACTCCCTTATCCCACTTACAGAGGGGAGATCCAGGCTCCCACACAGAGGGGGCACCCAGGCCTCCTTATCCCCCTTACAAAGAGGAGGACTAAGACTCCCTTACAGAGGGGAGGACCCAGACTCCCTTATCCCACTTACAGAGGAGTGGACACAGGCCCTTCAGAGGTGGAGACAAGACCCCACCCTTATGGAGGGGAGGACCCAAGCCCTTCAGAGGTGGGGACCCAGGCTCCCCTACAGAGGGAGAGACCCAGGCCCTTACCGAGGTGGGGACAAGACCCCCCTTATACAGGGGAGGACTCAGGCCTCTTTACAAAGGGGGACACAGAACTGCAGCCCCGGGGTTGACCCGTTAGTGCCTCTGGGGCTGAAACAGCCACTTGGCGCCTTTCAGGCCTGGGATCATCCATGGAGAGAAGCCGAGTGTGATTATGATGAGTTCTGTCACCCAGACATCTGCTTTGTGCTTTTTCCAGTGGATTTCCCTTTTTAATTTACCTACATTTATTATTATTATTTGCTTATTCTTTTTGAGACTGAGTTTCACTCTGTCGCCCAGGCTGGAGTGCAGTGGCGCGATCTCTGCTCACCGCAACCTGCGCCTCCCGGGGTTCAAGCGATTCTCTCGCCTCAGCCTCCCGAGTATCTGGGACTACAGGCACCCGCCATCGCACCTGGGTAATTTTTGTACTTTTAGCAGAGACAGGGTCTCGCCATGTTGGCCATGCTGGTCTCAAACCCCTGACCTCAGGTGATCCACCTGCCTCGGCCTCCCAAAGTGCTGGGATTACATGGGTGAGCCACTGCGCCTGGCCTAATTTACATACATTTCAGTCAAAGAACAGTTGAAGAACTGGGTATGGTGGTGTTCGCTTGTGGTCTCAGCTACTCAGGAGGCTGAGGGGGTTGGATCCCTTGAGCCCAGAGGTTTAGGCTGCAGTGGGCCAGGATTGCACCACTGCACTCCAGGCTGGGCCACAGAGCAAGACCTGATCTCTGACAACTAAAGAACAATTTACATCATAGCCCTGAAATGGGGAAGTGGTATCACATGCCAAAGAAACAATAAATGGGCCGGGCACGGTGGTTCACGGCTGTAATCCCAGCACTTTGGGAGGCCGAGGCAGGTGGATCACCTGAGGTCAGGAGTCTGAGACCAGCCTGGCCAACATGCTGAAACCCTGTCTCTACTAAAAATACAAAAATTAGCCGGGCGTGGTGGTGCACGCCTGTAATCCCAGCTACTTGAGAGGCTGAGGCAGGAGAATCGCTTGAACCTGGGAAGCGGAGGCTGCAGTGAGCCGAGGTCGCACCACGGCACTCCCGCCTGGGCTACAAGAGCGAAACTCCATCTAAAAAGAAAGAAAAAAGGAATAATAAATGAAGGCAGTCCCAGATACCCCGTGCTTCCTGGCTGAGATGTGCTGACTGTTAAGAAGGGTCAGTTACGGGAGCCCTTGGGCGTTAGTCAGGTTAGTGCCCCAGCGAGCCTTTGTCCCCGCCTGGGGAGCGCTGGGTCCCAGCTTCCAGCTGCATATAGGACTTGGGATGTGTTTGGTTTGGACACAGAGCAGGTGGGCATTGATGGGGTCAGGAGCTACAGAGGGAAAACCCGCCAGTGCCCCTCCCCAGAGCCTGGCACAGCTGCCCGGGCTGAGGCAGCCCATTGTCTGGCTGCCGCCCGCGCATGTGGTCCCATTTCCTGAACAGAGCCCCGCGGCCCCCCTTTCCCGGCCGGGTCAACTGAGGACTTGGTGGGACAGGACCTCCTGGGCTGGCCTGGTGTGTCTGCCCGCCCTGCCCCTCTGCTCTGGCCCAGGTGCTCCCTGGAACTTTTGCCCCCTCTTGACCTCACACAAGTTCTGATCTCAGAGGCTGCAAAAATTGGGGTCCAGACTCTTGCCCTTGGAGTCTCAGTTTCTCCAGGAGTGAAGTGGGCAGCTAGCATCAGCCCTGGCCCTACTGCCGACTCACCGTGACAAGTGTGCAAACCATGTCATCTACCTGGGTCTCCGTTTCTCTTGGTTACCTCTGAGCATGGGGAGCTCATCACCTCCAGTGCCTGGGGAAGGGCGGGCGGTGGGCCCTTGAGGACCAGGAGCTCCCGGGGCGTGAGCACCTGCCCACCACCACCCCTTCTGCTGGCCTTGCAGAACCACTCGTGGAGCGAACTGTACTCCTTTGCACTCTTCAAGGCCATGAGCCACATGCTGTGCATTGGGTACGGCCGGCAGGCGCCCGAGAGCATGACGGATATCTGGCTGACCATGCTTAGCATGATCGTGGGCGCCACCTGCTACGCCATGTTCATCGGCCACGCCACTGCCCTCATCCAGTCGCTGGACTCCTCGCGGCGCCAGTACCAGGAGAAGGTCTGAGGGTGGCGGGCCTGGGATCTGATGGGGGAGGCGGGCCCGGATCTGGGGTCCGGTGGGGGAGGCGGGCCCGGCCCTGGGGTCCGGTGGGGGAGGCGGGCCTGGATCTGGGGTCCGATGGGGGAGGCGGGCCCGGCCCTGGGGTCTGATGGGGGAGGCAGACCCGGCCCTGGGGTCTGAGGAGAGAGGCAGGCCTGGATCTGGGGTCTGATGGGGGAGGCAGGCCCGACCCTGGGGTCTGAGGAGAGAGGCAGGCCTGGATCTGGGGTCTGATGGGGGAGGCAGGCCCGACCCTGGGGTCTGAGGAGAGAGGCAGGCCTGGATCTGGGGTCTGATGGGGGAGGCAGGCCCGGCCCTGGGGTCTGAAGTGGGAGGCAGACCCAGCTCTGGGGTCCGAGGGGAGAGGCAGACTCGGCCCTCCACCCAGCTCCAAGTGGCATACTCAGGGCACAGACAGCGTGATGGGGAGGTCGGGGACCCTGGGGGTCCGTGGCTGTGATTAGGAGGAACAGAAACCCTTGCAGCCGGTGAGAAGCGCTGGCCCTGTGATGGGGAGGGAGGGCTGGAGCCTGGAGATGGACTTGGGACAGGGGCTGGGGAGGGGACGCAGGCTGGGCTGGAAGGGGCTGAGTTGGGGTCAGGGCAGGTCAGGGTCAGTTGTTGAACATAGGAAGCCCTTGGGGCTGAAGGAGGATATGGGGGAGCCTGGAGTGAGAGCAGGAGAGACAGGCATTGCCAGGAGGCTGGGCCCACCTGGGGGTCTCTAGGCTGGCTCAGGATGGGGCTGGGGTGGGGAAGGGGCCTGGCGGGTCCTGAGAGGCCTGGGGTCGCTTGAAGACACGCCGGTGGCCGGCAGTCAGGGCCAGGCTTCAGGGACAGCAAGGCTTCCCCACTGCTCAGACGTGGCCTCTGGCCTGCAGCGTCCACCGGGCTAATCCTAGGCTTGGCCGTGGAGGGGACACAGGGGAGCCGGGAGGGGTGGAGGGAGATTAGGATTGGCCCCATGGGCGGCCCCTGGAGTTGGGCCTCATGCTCTGCTCTGTGCCTCAGTTTCCCTCTGTGAGGCGGCTGGCTGGGAGTCAAGTGCCCCCTCTCCCCACCCCCCGAGCAGTGGCTGGCAGGATCGGCTGGGTCAGCTGGGCCCCGTGCCAGGCGCCCGGCTGTCCGGAAGCCACGGGCCTCGCACCCAAACATAAGCTGGTGCCACCACCCGCCCGCCGTCACGGGTTCCGCTGAGCTCAGGGCAGCTGCAGCCAGGCGGGGCTGGGGCGGAAGTGAGGCTGGAGCCATCGGGGGGCACCGTCCTGGGGACAGCAGGGCCTGGCACCCCTGCCCGGCACCCACGCTCCCTTCCCTGCTCAGGAGGGGCTGAGCCGGTGGCTTCTAGAAAGATCATCAGGGAGGGCCGGAGCCCCTGCAGGGTTGGAGGCCCTGGGAAGGGGGTCCTGTGTGTCAGGGTGCCTGGGCCCTCTCCTCATAGAGTCAGGTGCCCACCCATTCGTCAGGGGTGGGGTTGCCAGATAAAATTCAGGGCACTGGGCCTGGCTCAGTGGCTCCCGCCTGCAATCCCAGTGCTTTGGGAGGCCGAGACGCAGGAATTTCAGACCAGCCGGAGCAACATGACGAGACCTCATCCCTACAAAAAATAAAAAAATTAGCAGGGGCCGGGCGCGGTGGCTCAAGCCAGTAATCCCAGCACTTTGGGAGGCCGAGACGGGCGGATCACGAGGTCAGGAGATCGAGACCATCCCGGCTCACACGGTGAAACACCATCTCTACTAAAAATACAAAAACCTAGCCGGGCATGATGGCGGGCGCCTGTAGTCCCAGCTACTCGGGAGGCTGAGGCAGGAGAATGGCCTGAACCCGGGAGGTGGAGCTTGCAGTGAGCTGAGATCTGGCCACTGCACTCCCGCCTGGGTGACAGAGCGAGACTCCGTCTCAAAAAAAAAAAAAAAAAAAAAAATTAGGGTGTGGTGGTGCACACCTGTAATCCCCGCTACTCAGGAGGCTGAGGTGGGAGGATTGCTTGAGGCCAGAGGCTCAAAAAAAAAAAAAAAAAAAATTCAGGATACGTAGTTACATCTGAATTTCAGAGAAACACCAAATAAGTTTTTTTAGTATATTTCAAATATTACAAGGATATACTTGCACTAAACGTTGTTCTTATTTTTCTGCAATTCAACTTATTTATTTATGTTGTTTGTTCGTTGTTTTTGAGATGGAGTCTCCCTGTGTCATCCAGACTGGAGTGCAGTGGCACGATCTCAGCTCACTGCAGCCTCCGCCTCCCAGGTTCAAGCGATTCTCCTGCCTCAGCCTCCCGAGTAGCTGGGACTACAGGCACCCGCCACCACACCTGGCTGATTTTTGTATTTTTAGTAAAGATGGGGTTTTACCGTATTGGCCAGGCTGGTCTTGAACTCCTGACCTTAAGTGATCCACCCGCCTCCTCCTCCCAGAGTGCTGGGATTACAGGCGTGAGCCCCCGCGCCCAGCCTGCAATTCAACTTTAAATGGAGATCCTGAACTTTATCCACCCACCCTGCCCCTGATAATTAATTTAATATTATTTTAGAATTATTATTTAGGATATCAATATCAATTATTCAGAATGTTAAGAATGAATTGACTTGGCCAGGCGGGGTGGTTCACACCTGTAATCCCAGCACTTTGGGAGGCTGAGGAGCCCAGAAGTTAAAGACCAGCCTGGGCAACATGGCGAAACCTCATCCCCACAAAAAATCAAAGAATCAGCCTTTGATTTTCGGTGGCGCACACCTGTAGTCCCTGCTACTCAGGAGGCTGAGGTGGGAGGCTCGCTTGAGCCCGGAGGTGGAGCTGTGATGGTGCCACTGCCCTCCAGCCTGGGCGACAGAGCGAGACTCAGGAAAAAAAAAAAAAAATTGAGTTTATCATTGAAACGAATTCAACTCTGATTTAAATAGAAGCATGTTTATTTGCTGTTGTTGAATCTGGGCGGCCCCTGTGTGGCGGTGGCCTGTCTCCCCACTGCAGACCGGGGGCGGTGTCTGACCCAGCCTCGCCTCCCCATAGTACAAGCAGGGGTGCCCATGTGCCATCCGCAGGCCGGGGCGGTGTCTGACCCAGCCTCACCTCCCTATGGTACAAGCAGGTGCCCGTGTGCCATCTGCAGGCCGGGGCGGTGTCTCACCCAGCCTTGCCTCCCCACGGTACAAGCAGGTGCCCGTGTGCCCACTGCAGGCCGGGGCGGTGTCTGACCCAGCCTCGCCTCCTCCCCACAGTACAAGCAGGTGGAGCAGTACATGTCCTTCCACAAGCTGCCGGCCGACTTCCGCCAGAAGATCCACGACTACTATGAGCACCGTTACCAGGGCAAGATGTTCGACGAGGACAGCATCCTGGGCGAGCTCAATGGGCCCCTGCGGGAGGTGAGGCGGGCGCCGGGCAGGCGGGAGGCAGCCTCGGGCACAGGGCTGGCCTCCCTCTCCTGGCGCCCAGGAGCTGGTCCCTGAAGGAGGCGCGGGGCCTCAGCTGCCCCAGGAGGGACTCGAGCTAGACCTGTACACGCACCCTCTTTCCCCCGTGAGCCTCTGCACCCCCGGGACCCCCGCCACCCCTGCCTTGCTTCCCGGTGCCCCCTTAGCAGAGCTGCCGGGGTCTGTGCCAGACAAGGTGGGGCAGAAGCAGGGCAGGGTGGGGAGGGAGGAGCTGCAGAGGCCCCGCTGAGCACCAGGGCCTGGGGGAACTCAGGCTGATGAGGAGGTGGTTTAGCTCCCAGCTGTTTCTGTAGCCTGGGTGACCCTGGGCGAGTTTCCTGGGGCTGCGGGAACAAAACCCCCCAGTCTGTCTAGAACAGCAGAGATTTGGCCTCCCATGGTCCTGGAGGCCAGAAGCCCAAAATCAAGGCGTGGGCCGGCCACGCTACCCCGCCGGACCCCCTGGGGAGGATCCTTCCTGCCTCTTCCGGCATCTGCGGCTCCAGGCGCCCTCGGCTTGCAGATGCATCTCCCTGATCTCCACCTCCATCTGCTCACAGCCCTCTCCCCTGTGCGTCTGTCTCTTCTTGTAAATCCATCCGACGACGTTGGATCAGGGCCCCCCGGTTCCTCGTGGCTTCTCCTTAACTGGGTCATGTCCGCAAAGACCCTGTTTCCACATGAAACCGGGGTTCGGGATGTCAGCCTTTCTTTCTGGGAGATGTAGGTCAACCCACAACACCCATCAAGCAGTGGTTGAGCGCCGACTGCATGCCCTGCTCTGTGCTTGAAGGCCTTACCCTCAGGAAGCAGGGCCTAGGGAAGGCGGCGGCTGTGATCATACAGGCAGCAGAGAGCAGCTCTGGGAAGCGGGGACGGATGAGGACGGGGAGGCAACGTCAGAGCACGGCCACGTGTGAGCCAGGCAGGGTGTCCCGGGGGGAGCACCTGGCTTGGGCAGAGGCTCCGAGGAGGGGCTGGAGGAGCTGGGCGAGGAGGCGGACAGGACGGGCCTGACCCTCAGGAGCACGGGCCCCAGGAATGCTTCTGGGGGGCATTTACATGCATTGCCTCCCAGGAGGCATACACTGCGGTTCGCTTGGCTGAAAATGTTTAATTGCATTTGATGACTATGATTTTCATTCATTCGTTTATAGGGATATAACTCACAGACCACAAAATGCATAAAATGCAGTGGCTTTTAGTATTAACAGAGTGATGCACCCGACGCCACAACCAACTCCAGAACGTTCTCAAAAAGGAGACCTGGGCTGTCAGCCGCCAGCCTGGCTCCCCGTCCCCAGCCCTTGGCAACCTGCACTACTTGGTCATTATTTAGGTGCTTAGGAGTTGCAATGTCAAATGTTTAAACCCACATATGTCCAGGCGCAGTGGCTCACGCCTGTAATCCCAGCACTTCGGGAGGCCGAGGCGGGCAGATCACCTGAGGTCGGGAGTTTGAGACCAGCCTGGCCAACATGGTAAAACTCCGTCTCTACTAAAAATGCAAAATTAGCCGGGCGTGGTGGTGCGCCCCTGTAATCCCAGCTACTCGGGAGGCTGAGGCAGGAGAATTGCTTGAACCCGGGAGGCGGAGGTTGCAGAGAGCCAAGGTCACGCCACTGCACTCCAGCCTGGGTGACAGAGAGAGACTCGGTCTCAAAAAAACAAAAACAACCGCATGTGTTCAGAGAAGCCTGGCTCTGTCCTGTCCCTGTCCTTCTACCCAGTTTCCTGCGTTGGACATTTCCACTTTAGTGTTTTGTTTTGTTTTGTTTTTTAAGAAATGGAGTCGAGTCTCATTCTGTTGCCCAGGCTGGAGTGCAGTGGTGCAGTCTCAGCTGACTGCAACCTCCGCCTCCCGGGTTCAAGCGATTCTCCCATCTCAGCCTCCTGAGTAGCTGGTATTACAGGGGAGTGTCACCACGCCTGGTTAATTTTTGTATTTTTAGTAGAGACGGGGTTTCACTATGTTGGCCAGGCTGGTCTCGAACTCCCAACCTCAAGTGATCCGCCTGCCTCGGCCTCCCAAAGTGCTGGGATTACAGGTGTGAGCCACCGCACTCGGCCAACTTTTTTTTTTTTTTAGACAGAGTCTCGCTCTGTCACCCAAGCTGGAGTGCAGTGGCGCAATCTTGGCTCATGGCAACCTCCACCTCCAGGGTTCAAACTTGAACTCCCAACCTCAGGTGATTCTCCTGCCTCAGCCACCTGAGTAGCTGGGATTACAGGCATGCGCCACCCCATCTGGCTAGTTTTTGTATTTTTAGTAGAGACGGGGTTTCACCGTGTTAGCCAGGATGGTCTTGATCTCCTGATCTCGTGATTCACCCGCCTCGGCCTCCCAAAGTGCTGGGATTACAGGCGTGAGCCACTGCGACGGGCCTGGGCCTTTTTTTTTTTTTTTTTTCCTTGAGATGAGTCTCACTCTGTCACCAGGCTGGAGTGCAATGGCGTGATCTCGGCTCACTGCAACCTCTGCCTCATGGGTTCAAGCAATTCTCTGCCTCAGCCTCCCGAGTGACTGGGACTACAGGCGCTCGCCACCACGCCCAGCTAATTTTTTTTTTTTTTTTTTTTTGTATTTTTAGTAGAGACAGAGTTTCACCATCTTGGCCAGGCTGGTCTTGAACTCCTGACCTTGTGATCCACCCGCCTCGGCCTCCCAAAATGCTGGAATTATAGGCATGAACCACCGTGCCTGGCCTTTATATTTATTTGTTTTTGAGATAGTTTTGCTCTGTCACCCGGGATGGAGTGCAGTGGCACGATCTTTGTTCACTGCAACCTCTGTCTCCCGGGTTCAAGCGATTCTCCTGTCTCAGCCTCCTGAGTAGTTGAGATTATAGGCGTGTGCCACCACACCCAGCTAATTTTTGTATTTTTAGTAGAGACGGGGTTTTACCATATTGGTCAGGCTGGTCTTAAACTCTTGATCTCAGGTGATCTGCCTGCCTCAGCCTCCCACAGTGCCAATATTACAGGCATGAGCCACCATTCCTGGCCTATTTTTCTTTCTTTTTTTTTTTTTTTTTTTTTTTGGATACAGAGTCTCATTCTGTCGCCCAGGCTGGAGTGCAGTGGTGCGATCTCGGCTCACTGCAAGCTCCGCCTCCCGGGTTCACGCCATTCTCCTGCCTCAGCCTCCCGAGTAGCTGGGACTACAGGCGCCCGCCACCTCGCCGGGCTAGTTTTTTGTATTTTTAGTAGAGACTGAGTTTCACCGGGTTAGCCAGGATGGTCTCGATCTCCTGACCTCGTGATCCGCCTGTCTTGGCCTCCCAAAGTGCTGGGATTACAGGCTTGAGCCACCGCGCCCGGCCACTATTTTTCTTTTTAAGATAAACACACGCAGATACCCACTGCCCTCTGTCCTCCTGGCTGGGGCACCTGGTGCCTCCTCTCTGTGCCTCTGGTCTTTTGTGAGGTGAGCTCCACGTGGTGCTAAACCAGGGCCCGGGTGTCCAGATTCACTGGGTTGGGTCCAGATTCCTTCTGAGGGCTTGCGCCATTCTGCAGGCTCAGTGGCCGCGAGGGTCACCTGCGCCTGGCTGAGGAAGGTGCAGTCTCCCTGGGTTAGAAATGGCAGCCATTGCCGGGCGTGGTGGCTCACACCTGTAATTTCAGCATTTTGGGATGCCGAGGTGGGCAGATCACCTGAGGTCAGGAGTTCAAGACCAGCCTGGTCAACATGGTGAAACCCCATCTCGACTAAAAATGCAAAAAGTGGTGGCAAGTGCCTGTAATCCCAGCTACTCGGGAGGCCGAGGCAGGAGAATCGCTTGAACCCAAGAGGTGGAGCTTGCAGTGAGCCGAGATTGTGCCATTGCACTCCAGCCTGGGCGACAGAGCAAGACTCCATCTCCAAAAAAAAAAAAAAAAAAGCTGGGCGTGGTGGTGGGCACCTGTAGTGCCAGCTGCTTGGGAGGCTGAGGCAGGAGAATGGTGTGAACCTGGGAGGCGGAGCTTGCAATGAGTCAAGATGGCACCACTGCACTCCAGCCTGGGCGACAGAGCAAGACTCCATCTCAAAAAAAAAAAAAGTATCAAACAGTGCCCACGTCATAAGGGCACAGCTCGATAGCTGGTTCCTAAAATGAACATGGAGCAAAAGTGGAACATTGCCGTCCTTAGAAGCTGCCTTGCTAAGGGGAACGCGCTCTTAACACCATCTATTCATCTCAAGGCCCTTGGTTTTTATGTTGATTTTTCAAAAATCACCTAATAGTTTGACCAAATGTTGTAGCTTTCCCCTGATTTTGTGTGTGTGTGTGTGTGTGTGTGTGTGTGTGTGATGTAGTCTTGCTCTGTCGCCCAGGCTCTTGGCTCACTGTAACCTCCGCCTCCCGGGTTCAAGAG
Source organism: Chlorocebus sabaeus (assembly GCF_047675955.1). NCBI lineage: Eukaryota > Metazoa > Chordata > Mammalia > Primates > Cercopithecidae > Chlorocebus > Chlorocebus sabaeus. The sequence continues at coordinate 62,073,687 of NC_132909.1, read as the reverse complement.
ACTCTCCTGCCTCAGCCTCCCGAGTAGCTGGGATTACAGGCACGTGCCACCACACCTGGCTAATTTTTTGTATTTTTAGTAGAAATGAGGTTTCCCCATGTTGGCCAGGCTGGTCTCGAACTCCTGACCTCAGGCAATCCACCCGCCTCAGTCTCCCAAAGTGCTGGGATTACAGGTGTGAGCCACTGCACCTGGCCTTTTTTTTTTTCCTTTTGTTTTTTTTTTTTTAGAGTCAGGATCTTGTTCTGTCGCCCAGGCTGGAGTTCAGTGGTGTGGGGATCACGGCTCACTGCAACCTCCACTTCCTGGGGTCAAGTAGAGACGGGAGTCTTACTATGTTGCCCAGGCTGGCCTAGAACTCCTGGGCTCAAGCGATCCTCCTGCCTCAGCCTCCGACAATGCTGGGGTCACAGGCGTGAGGGCCCCCCGCACCTGGCCGCCTTTCCAGTGCTTATGTCTACAGTTGCCCCTCCTGGTCCGATTGGATTGGCAGATGTCGCCATATGATGTCAAATAGCGAGGAGCAGGGAGCGCTTTTGCTTTCTCCCGTCCTTGGCGGCAGCAGCTTGGTCCGGCTGCGGGGCTGAGCCCGTCTCTCAGACAAGGAAATTGGGGCCCGAGAGGTGAGCCGGTCCCAGAGGCAGGGCGAGGGGCAAGCGGGAGTGGGGTTTGCAGCGGACCCAGCCCTGCCTCACCCCTGCAGGAGATCGTCAACTTCAACTGCCGGAAGCTGGTGGCCTCCATGCCGCTGTTCGCCAACGCTGACCCCAACTTCGTCACGGCCATGCTGACCAAGCTCAAGTTCGAGGTCTTCCAGCCGGGTGACTACATCATCCGCGAAGGCACCATCGGGAAGAAGATGTACTTCATCCAGCACGGCGTGGTCAGCGTGCTCACCAAGGGCAACAAGGAGATGAAGCTGTCGGACGGCTCCTACTTCGGGGGTGCGCTAGAGCGGGGCGCGCCTGGTGGGGAGGGGGCACGTGCCCCCCGCGGTGTGCAGAGCCGGGGGGCTGCAGGCTGCGGGCTGCGGGCTGGGCTGGGGCAGGCACCAGGGAGAGCCTGGGTGGGAAGCGGCCACGCTGGCCAAGGTGCAGAGGCCGGCCCGTGTGTCTGGGCGGGGAGGGCCGCGGTGCCCGCCCCGTCCAACGCCCCTGCCCGCCACGTGCAGAGATCTGCCTGCTCACCCGGGGCCGGCGCACGGCGAGCGTGCGGGCCGACACCTACTGCCGCCTCTATTCGCTGAGCGTGGACAACTTCAACGAGGTGCTGGAGGAGTACCCCATGATGCGGCGCGCCTTCGAGACGGTGGCCATCGACCGCCTGGACCGCATCGGTGAGCAGGCCGGGGGCGTGGCCGGGGCAGGAGGGGTGTGGCTGAGGGTCGGGGGCGTGGCCGGGGCAGGTGGGGTGTGGCTGAGGGTCGGGGGTGTGGCCGGGGCAGGAGGGGTGTGGCTGAGGGTCAGGGGCGTGGCCTGGCAGGAGGGGTGTGGCTGAGGATCGGGGGTGTGGCCGGTGCAGGAGGGGTGTGGCTGAGGCCTCGGGGGGGTGGCTGAGGGTTGGGGGCGTGGCCGGGGCAGGAGGGGTGTGGCTGAGGGTCGGGGGCGTGGCCGAGGGTCGGGGGTGTGGCCGGTGCAGGAGGGGTGTGGCTGAGGGTCGGGGGTGTGGCCGGTGCAGGAGGGGTGTGGCTGAGGGTCAGGGGCGTGGCCGGGGCAGGAGGGGTGTGGCTGAGGATCGGGGGTGTGGCCGGTGCAGGAGGGGTGTGGCTGAGGGTCGGGGGTGTGGCCGGGGCAGGAGGGGTGTGGCTGAGGATCGGGGGTGTGGCCGGTGCAGGAGGGGTGTGGCTGAGGCCTCGGGGGGGTGGCTGAGGGTTGGGGGCGTGGCCGGGGCAAGAGGGGTGTGCCTGAGGGCCGGGGGCGTGGCCAGGGCAGTAGGGGTGTGGCTGAGGCCTCAGGGACGTGGCCAAGGTACCAGGGGCGTGGCTTCGACGGTGCAATGGGGGACGGGCGTGGCTGTGGCATCAGGGGCATGGCTGGGGCAGCGGCGTGGCCAAGGCAGCAGGGGTGTGGCTCGGGCAGGGGCAGTGGCTGGCCGCTCCTGGGACCCTTTTGGGTGTACAGGCTGATTTTCTGACCTATTGTCCAGCTTTGGCCAGGGGCAGCTATTTCCCAAGGAAGGGAACGCACGGGGTGTTTTCGGTTGTGCTGAATGGTCGGTGAGCCCCTGCTGTGTGCTGGAGGGGCAAGGGGCAGACCCGTCGGCCCACTCAGACTCCCAGGGAGGCTTATGGACTGGTGGTCAAATCACACACGACCAGGCTGTGTGCCAGCAGGAGGGGTGGGGCTGGTGGGCTTCCCTGAGTTGGGAATGCAGAGTGAAGACCAGGGTAAGGGATGCCACGTGGAAAGCGGGAGGAAGGTGTGTTCCTGGAGTGGACACAGCACGTCCCAAGGCCCTGAGGTCGAAAGGAGGCCTAGAGTCCAGAGAGCCAGGGAGGCCTGGCGGAGGTCGGAGGAAGGGGGTCCAGACACACAGGGCCCAGTGGGCGGCAGGGAGAGTTTTGACCAAATCAGGAGCATCCGGGAGCCATGGAGGGCTCTAGGTGGGCAGAGGACCTGATCAGATAGTATCCACCAAGGTGGCCCGTGTCCGGGAGGGAGACGGTGACTTGGCCTCTGAGGGGGCAGTCTCTGGGACAGGGAGGGGCAGAGCCCTGATGACTGGATGTAGGCGCCAGGGAGATCGTGGCTCGTGCTGCTGTTTGTGGGAATGGGAATGAAGACCATGGCGGAAACGCAGGACAGGTGCAATGGAGTGGTGTCGGGGAGCTCCCCAGCGTACAGTAGGAAGCACTCCACAACTTGCTTTATACAGCGAGTATGCAATACATTCCTGAATGTCAGGTGTTTAGGTTATACCTTCTGTATACAGCAGGCGCTGAGCACGGGCTGTTTACAGGCAGGTGTTCTCGGTATGTCTGCAGCACACTGGAGGCACGAATTACATAATCAGCATATACAGATGGTACACGTGCATACTTGCTGTACAGTGATACCTGCTCCATGTGCACAGCAAGCATTAAATACCTGCTTGCTGCCGGGTGCGGGGGCTCACACCTGTAATCCCAGCACTGTGGGAGACCAAGGTCAGGATCATGATCCTGAGGTCATCCTGACTAACACGGTGAAACCCTGTCTCTACTAAAAATACAAAAAATTAGCCGCGTGTGGTGGTGGCGGGCGCCTGTAGTCCCAGCTACTTGGGAGGCTGAGGCAGGAGAATGGCGTGAACCCTGGAGGCGGAGCTTGCAGTGAACTGAGATGGCGCCACTGCACTCCAGCCTGGGCGATAGAGCGCGACTGTGTCTCAAAAAAAAAAGAGCAAAAAACCTGCTTTCTGTATGCAGGTGCTTCATGCATGCTGGTTGTGCATAGCAGGTGCCTGTATACAGCAGGTACTCAATATCCATACTGTAGGCAAGAGAGGCTACATGTGTGCTTATTGTATACAGTAGGTACTAAATACATGTTTGCTCTACACTGCAAGCACTCCATGCGCACCCGCTGTGTAGAGTAGGTGCTCGGTGCCTGCTGGCTATATGCAGCAGGTGCTCCATGTATGCGTGCCGTATACAGTAAGTAGGTGCTCGTTGCCTGCTGTACACAGCAAGTGCTCCCTGTGCGCGCGCTGACGCCCCCTCTCCTGCAGGCAAGAAGAATTCCATCCTTCTGCACAAGGTGCAGCATGACCTCAACTCGGGCGTATTCAACAACCAGGAGAACGCCATCATCCAGGAGATCGTCAAGTACGACCGTGAGATGGTGCAGCAGGCCGAGCTGGGTCAGCGCGTGGGCCTCTTCCCGCCGCCGCCGCCGCCGCAGGTCACCTCGGCCATCGCCACGCTGCAGCAGGCCGTGGCCATGAGCTTCTGCCCGCAGGTGGCGCGGCCGCTCGTGGGGCCGCTGGCGCTCGGCTCGCCGCGCCTCGTCCGCCGCCCGCCCCCGGGGCCCGCACCTGCCGCCGCCTCACCGGGGCCCCCGCCTCCTGCCAGCCCCCCGGGCGTGCCCGCCAGCCCCCGGGCACCGCGGACCTCGCCCTACGGCGGCTCGCCCGCCGCCCCCCTTGCTGGGCCCGCCCTGCCCGCGCGCCGCCTGAGCCGCGCGTCGCGCCCACTGTCCGCCTCGCAGCCCTCGCTGCCCCACGGCGCGCCCGGCCCCGCGGCCTCCGCGCGCCCGGCCAGCAGCTCCACGCCACGCCTGGGGCCGACGCCTGCTGCCCGGGCCGCCGCGCCCAGCCCGGACCGCAGGGACTCGGCCTCGCCTGGCGCCGCCGGCGGCCTGGACCCCCAGGACTCCGCGCGCTCGCGCCTCTCGTCCAACTTGTGACCCTCGCCAACCGCCCCGCGGGCCCAGGTGGGCCGGGGGCGGGGCCGTCATCCAGACCAAAGCCATGCCATTGCGCTGCCCCGGCCGCCCGCCCGCCCAGAAGCCATAGACAAGACGTAGGTAGCCGTAGTCGGACGGACGGGCCGGGCTGGTGGGGCAGCCCCCTCCGCGCCCCTGGCCGTCCCCCCCATCGCCCTGCGCCCACCCCCATCGCCCCTGCCCCCGGCGGCGGCCTCGTGTGCGAGGGGGCTCCCTTCACCTCGGTGCCTCAGTTCCCCAAGCTGTAAAATAGGGACGGGGTGGCCCAGAGGAGCCGGCTGTGGAGCCCCGCCCGCACCCCGCCCTCCAGGTGGCCCGCCGTCCGATGAGGATTGTTTTTTAAGTGCAATACTTGGCCCGCCAGCTTCCCGCTGCCCCCATCGCGCTCACGCAATAACCGGCCCGGCCCCCATCCACGCGCGTCCCGCGGTGACCTCCGGGAGCAGCACCCCCGGCTCCCTCCAGCACCGGCACCGAGGGGCGGGCCTGGCTGCGCAGGGCACGGGGGCGAGGCTGGGGTCCCGCCGCCGTGATGAATGTACTGAAGAGCCGAGGCAGCAGTGCCCCCACCATGGCCCCCACGCCCCATTAACCCCCACACTCCCATTCCGCGCAATAAACGACAGCATTGGCGCCCACCCAGGCCGCGTATGATTGCTCGGGACGCATGGGGCGCGCACCCTCACTGAAAATAACAGTTCCTGGAAGTGGCAAAAGAGCTTTATTTACACACTGGCACAAGGCCCGCCGGGTGTCAGCTGAAAAAGTAGGTGGAATGCTTCACCCGCTCCAGGTCGAAGGCCCCTGCGGAGTGAGCAGAGCGGACAGCGTGGGTGGCACGAAGGTCCCGCCCTGGCCCGCTGTTAGAGGCGCCCTTGAAAGGCCGTCCACCCGCCTACCTGGCTTGGGCACTGCCTGCAGTGTCGCCTTCAGCTGGCTGGCCTCCAAGCACTGGGAGAGCTTCCGGGGTCTGGGGCTGGAAGCAGGTGGGGTGAGGCTGAGGCCAGGTTTGGGGGGGGTGTCCAGGTAGGGGAGTTAGGTAAGGGAGTGCCTTACTTAGGACAGAACCGGCTGACCAGGAACTGGGACAGGTCCTCCAGGATGGGTTCACTGTGCAAGCGGACAAACTGCTCCCGGCACACCTGGGCAAGAGTGAGAGAATCCCCGTGGGGGATCAGGCAGGGTCTGGGCACCGCCCCTACCCAATGCCCCGGTGTGCCAGGCCCCACCCATGGATGGACTAAGGCTCAGACGGGGGCACCTGGTTCATGACGGCGACATCGGCTGCGTGGGTCCAGTAACAGTCGTGCACAGAGACGAAGGTCAGGCCCTTCCTGCGACAGAGCGGAGGGCTCCTGAAGGGAAGGGAGCCCACAGGGCCGCCCCACGACGCGCATCCCGGCCCTGTGCTCAGCCCTCTCAAGGTCCAGGGAAGCCCACCCTCCTCCAGGCCTCGCCCAAACATCCTGGGTTTGGCCTCAGCACAGGCCGAGGAAACGTTCTCGGAAGCCGCCCTGCCCCACACCTGCTGCCCCCCAGGCTGCTGTGGGAGCCTCAGCTTCGAGGGCAGCTGCGTTGTCCCCTCCGGCCAGGGCCACCACCCCACGTCCTGGGTGTTCCCAGCTCCCGTGGCCGGTAGATGCTGCTGGGACGGCCTCCACGTGCCCCAGATCTAACCACACACTGCGGTGACGGCCTCCACGTGCCCCAGATCTAACCACACACTGCCACACACTGCGGTGACGGCCTCCACGTGCCCCAGATCTAACCACACACTGCGGTGCTCACCAAGAAATGCCCACCACAAAGGGGCAGAGCCCATGCTTGGCTCTCCCCGTCAGGCCACGGGGGTGGCGGGAGCTGACAGGACCACCTTCACATTCGGGGAACAGAGGCCCTACAGACACAGCAGATCAGCAGCTCCACTCTGCCCAGACCCTGCACCCAGCACTGTCCCTTGCTGGACCCTGCCTTGCCAGCGGTGCCCCAGTAGCCAGAACAGAGGACCCTGGGAGGCGAGCAGCACCCCTGCCACCCGGAGATGCCCACCTGTAGCAGTGCAGGGCAGTGAGCATCATATGCGAGGAGTCCAGCGAGTGGATGAAGTTCGGCGGGAACCCGTTCTTCTGCTTACGCGTGTTGGGCTTCCTAGGAACAGCACAGGTGCCGGGTGGGGGCCAGAATGCACTCCCAGCCCAGAGACGCCCCCAACTGGCCACTGTCTCCACTGTGGCTGCTCCCCCGGCCAGCCCCCCAGCCCGGGCCCCCACTCACTGGCTGATGTCTCCATTGTAGGTGTAGGTGATGCTCTGAATCCCACCTCGTACTTGCTAAAAAGGGAAGGAGCTGGTGAGTCCCGCCCGAGGCCCAGCATAGTGGTGGTATACTGGGACGGGGGTACACTTGGATGGGTTGGGGTGATACACTGGGATGGGGGTACACTGGGACGGGGTACACTGGGATGGGATGGGGTGATACACTGGGATGGGGTACACTGGGATGGGGTACACTGGGATGGGATGGGGTGGTACAGGGGGACGGGGGTATACTGGGATGGGATGGGGGTATACTGGGATGGGATGGGGGTACACTGTGATGGGGTACACTTGGATGGGTTGGGGTGATACACTGGGACGGTGATACACTGGGACGGGAGTACTGGGACAGGTACACTGGGATGAGGGTACACTGGGATAAGGGTACACTGGGATGGGACGGGGTGGTACAGGGGGACAGGGGTACAGTGGGAGGGGTACATTGAGACGGGGTACACTGCGACGGTGGTATACTGGGATGGAATAGGATAGTACACTGGGACGAGGGTACACTGGGACTGGGGTACACTGGGACGGATTAGGGTGGTACACTGGGACGGGCACACTGGGATGAGACGGGGTGGTGTACTGGGACGGGTTACACTGGGATGGGGGTACACTGGGATGGGGTACACCGGGATGGGGGTATACTGGGACGGGCACACTGGGACGGGATGGGGAGGTACACTGACCTTGACCTTGAGATCCAGGCGGTAGGGCTGGATGATGGGGATACCCAGGGGTGTGACCCACTCCACCACGGAGCCCATGTGGGAGATGAGGCGGGCGCTCTCAGTCAGCCAGTGCTGTGGGACACAGGCCGTCTCAGGGCTGGGGGCTCAAGCCGGGGCTCCCATCCACTTGCTCGGAGAGCCCTGGCCGAGCGGGGACAGCACAGGACGTACCTGGATGGCCCGGGTCCCTGAGAACATCTCCTGTAGACTCTTGAAGACCTGGCGTACGAGGTAGTGGGAGGCCTCCCACACAAACTCCTGCAGAAGACGGGCGGCAGGTACGGGTCCTCAGGGGCTGGCCCGTTCGCGCCCTACTCCCCCCATTTCAGAGCAACTGAGGCCCAGAGCCCAGCAGGGACGGGGCCTGACACTCCCACAGTCGGCGAGAAATGCCCAAGCCCGAGCAGGCAGTCAGTGGTCTGGGGGACCAGCTGGGTCTTCCGCTGGGAGGCTGGGTCTGCAGCAAAATCATCCAACTTTTAAACGGCAGCGAAACCAACATGTTCCAAGCGCTACAGGCCTGGCGCACCTGGGGAAAGTCGGTCAGCTCCCGGAGGCGCTTCTCAATCTGCAGACGCCCGCCATAGTGGGTGACCCCGTACACCACAGTCATCACCGTCTGCTTCACCACCTTGCGGGTGATGAAGCCTTCCAGCATCTGTGCCACCCGCGTGCCCCGCTGGGCGTCCTGCCTGCGGAACACCTCCACCTGCACCGCGGGAGGGCGGGTGCGCGTCAGCCCTGCCAGCAGCCCACGGCCACCAAGCATCCATGAAGCCCTCGGGTACCATCTGCCTGGGAAGGTCCCGCCCCAGCCCCACCACATCCTCAGGCCAGGCCAAGGTGAGGGCGCCTGGGGCCGAGACTCAGGGCCCACACTGCCCCCACACCGATGCCCCCGGGCAGCAGGTAACAGGGCACGCCCTACCTGCGCAGCCACGCCGCTGTACACGTCCTGCGGCACATCCGAGGGCTCCAGGTTGACGGAGGCGGCGCCCACGCTGTCGCGGCCCAGGGCAGCATAATGCTGTAGGCCATTGCAAGAGCCGTCCTGAGGGAGGGGCCACAAAAGGGAGACGGAGACTCAGGGAGGCAGAGACGTGTGGGGCCCCAAACTACCCCCCAGGTCGAGCTGTTCCTAAGGCTGTGCACGCCCAGCCAAGTGCACCTGAGCCCTGGACGCTCCCAGGAAAGGCCAGGAGCCACAGTTCCTGGACCCTCTAGGGCCACCTCCAAAAGACACCACAAGAGAAAGTGAGATCTCACAACCTCAAGGCGAGCCCCAGACCAAGTGCACGCGGCATGGCCTTGGGGGCCCCACCCTGCGGGCTCACCTGGTGGACGGGGAGGTGGGAGACGTAGGCAGCAGGGTCTGAGGAGCGCACGGCGTTCGCCACCTCCATACAGCAGGCCAGCGTCTGCCAGGGTTCCTCAGCGCCCATCCACCACTTTCGGCCCTGCGGGGACAGGGGGTGTGGTGGGCAGTGAAGCCCGGGCGGACTTCCTGAGCCCGCTGGGGGGGGTGTGGTGCAGGGAGGTGGGAACATAGGGAAGAGACGCACAGGCCTGATGGTGAACACGGGACCCATGTGGGCAAGAGACAGGGCACTGACTGGATGAGTCCTCTACAGCCACAGATGGAGGGTGAGGGCTGCGGTGGACGGGGCTGAGACAAGTGTGTCCAGAGGAACCAGGGAAGGAGAGTGGACGGGGGACGCTGGGGCGCCTGGGGGAGGAGGGAGCGCGGGGACGCCCAGGGGAGGAGGGAGCGAGGGGGATGTGGGGGCACCTAGGGAGGAGGAGCAGCGGGGACGAAGGACAGGGGACGCGGGGTCGCCAGAGGAGGAGGAGGGAGCATGGGGGAGGCGGGGGCGCCGGTGGGGGAGAAGGGAGCGCGAGGGATGTGGGGGCGCCTGGGGAGGAGGAAGAGCGAGGGTGGAGAAGGGAGCATAGGGGAGGCAGGGGTGCTGGGGGAGAGGAGGGAGGGCCAGGCAGGGGGAAAAAGGGAGCGCGGAGGATGTGGGGGCGCCCGGGGAGGCGCTGTGGGGGGAGGACGGGGGACGCGAGGGCACCGGGAGAGGAGGGCAAGGGACATCGGGTGGGGGCGCCTGGGGAGGAGGGTGGGCTGGGGACACGGGAGCGCAGAAGAAGGAGGGAGAGAGAAGGCGAGAGGACCTGCGGAGGAGGGCAGGCGGTGGACGTGGCAGTGCCAGGGGAGGGCGGGGGACGTGGGGGCACAGGGAGAAGGGGGAGGGCGGGGGCACCTGAACAGGAGGGCAGGCAGGAGACGTGGGGGTGATGGGGGAGGGCGGGAGACACGAGGGAGCAGGGGGAGGGGGAAGGGGACGCCTTGGGAGGAGGGCGGGCAGGGGACTCAGGGGCACCAGGGGAGGGGAAAGGACGGAAGACGCAGGGGTGCAGGAGGAGGGGGGAGAGGGAAGATGGGGGCACTTTGGGAGGAGGGCGGGCAGGGGACGCGGAGGCACCAGAGGAAGATGGGAGGCGCGGGGGCGCAGGGGGAGGGAGGGAGAGGGAGAACGGGGGTACCTGGGGAGGAGGGCGGGCAGGGGACCCGGGGGCGCAGGGGGAGGAGGATGGGAGGCGCGGGGGCGCAGGGGGAGGGAGTGAGAGGGAGGACGGAGGCACCTGGGGAGGAGGGCGGGCAGGGGACGCGGAGGCACCAGAGGAGGATGGGAGGCGCGGGGGCGCATGGGGAGGGAGGGAGAGGGAGAACGGGGGGTACCTGGGGAGGAGGGCGGGCAGGGGACCTGGGGGCGCACGGGGAGGAGGATGGGAGGCGCGGGGGAGCAGGGGCAGGGAGGGAGAGGGAGGACGGAGGCACCTGGGGAGGAGGGCGGGCAGGGGACCCGGGGGCGCAGGGGCCCCGCCCCTACCGTCATGGGCTGGTCCGCCGAATCCAGAATGTCGTCCATCACCTCCTCCGCGAAGGCCAGGCGGTTCCGCAGCGGTTCGCGCTTCTTGAACCCGGTGAGGTTGACCAAGTGGATCTTGAGCCAGTCCAGGCCGTGCGGGCCGAGTGGGCGGCCCTGGGCGAACTCCAGCAGGGCCCGCGCCACGTCGCTGCCCAGGTGGTTGAAGTGCGGCGGGCATGGGTAGGTGCGGCCGCGAAAATCCATGTTGTGCGGGAGCCAGAAGACGCGGTCCCGCAGGTGCTGCGCCAGCGAGAAGCGGTACAGCGCCTCCGCCCGCAGGCTGTGCATCTCACGGGCCACCTTCTGACAGCGCGCCAGCTCACGGCGCAGCTCGGCCTTGCGGGCGGGCGCGGCGCTGTGCGGCAGGTGGGCCTCCGCCGGCCGGGGAGCCTCGGAGGCCGGGGCCGGCACGCCTAGCTTGGGGCAGCCCTTGGCCTGGAAGAGCTGCAGCACCAGGTCCAGCACCCGCCCGTTGACGCGCCAGGCGCAGTTGCCCAGTTGGGTGAGAGCGTCCAGAGCGCCGTGCAGCGCGGTGGGCGGGCAGGTTTCCAGCAGCTCCTGGTGCTGCGTGGCGCCTTCCACCGTGCGCATCAGCTTGGTGGGGCTGAGCAGAAAGGCGCCCGTGTGCGGTGAGGTCCAGGGCAGTGGGGGACACAGCATGGGCACATCCACCGCCTCGAAGGTCAGCGTGGGCTCCGCGGCCGTCTCCAGCAGCTGCACGTAGGCTGGGTGCGGCTTCAGGACGCCGATCTGCGGTGCGACAGGCAGACGGGTCAGGGCCCCGCTGCCGGTGACTTCCTACCGCCGCCCTTTAAATTCGGTGAGAGAGACCGGCTCCCCCACCACCAAGAAACCAGTGTGGCCTCCCACGAACAGAAGCCACCTCTAGGAACGGCCGGATAGCTGCGCGGACACCCATGGTGTGTCCCGAGTCCTGGGAGGTACTGATGGCTGCGCTGAGATCAAGGCACCACCCAGAGGCGCCAACCCCATGGGGTCCCTTGTCCCCCCAGCAGGATGCCCCCCAGCTCAGGAGGACACTGCTGTCTGGCACCTGCTGGACGTTGCGGAAGGAGTACACGTGGTAGAGCACGGGAACAAGCCGGGAGGAGCCGTGCGGGTTGTCCAGGCTGGACGGCATCCGCGTGGCCTGCACCAGCATCTCCGCCAGCTGCTTGCCCAGCTCCATCTGCACTGGCAGGGGCCAGGGCTGCTCCCGCAGGGCCTCGGGCGCCCCCAGCTCCTCCCAGTACTGCCGCGGCAGGCAGGGGTTGGGCACCTGTGGGACAGGGCGATCAGAGCGCTGGGCATCGGGACCTCCGACCAGACGCCCCACCGCCCGTGCCTGCTCCCCCTGTCAGCCCAAGGGCACAGAGGAAGAGGCTGAGGCTTGGGGGCAAACCCGGCTGCCCCAGAGAGGGAGCGCGCCCACCCACCACCGGCCCCAGCCAGGAGGAGAGGGGTGCGCGCCTCACCTTGGTGTCGCAGGCCAGCAGGTGCAGGTACTTCCTGTAGTACGTCTCAAGCGCCTGCACCTGGCCACTGAGCCGCTGCCTCTGCACCACGTGCCGGCTGAAAGTGCGCGCACTCAGCTCCCGGGCCAGGGTGGTGAAGGACTCGCCCTGCGCGGGCAGCGCCTGCAGGACCTGGAGGAGGAGGCCGTGAGTACCTGCCCGCCCCGCCCGGGGACCCGGCCGCGCAGAGGAAGACGCACCTGCAGAAGCATCCGCACCACCTCGCGCTCGTCCAGCAGGCACAGGAAGGGGTACAGTGAGAACCGGCCCTTGTGCACCTCGCCCTCCAGGTGGTTCTTGGTCTCCCGCAGCACCCGGCACAGCGCTTTCTCCCAGTGGTCCCGCAGGGTCTGCAGGGTCTTCCGCTGCGAGGCACGAAGGGCCCGGTGAGCCCCATGGCAGCTGGCGGGACCCAGGCTCACAGGACGGGGGTCACCACAGCTCCCTGCAGAGACCTCGGGGCCCTCAAGGTCCCTGCTGTGTGTTCCGGGGAGCTCCTCACCCCGGCGTGCACCCTCTGCCGGCGTCGGTGCACCTGAGGCAGCCAAGAGCACAAGCCCAGCCGCAGAGTGCCCAGCACCACAGGCCGGGACCCAACCTCGGGACCCCACAAGTTCCCCCTGAGCGGCAGCCAGGCTGAGATCCTAGGCCCTGCATGCCCAGACCAGGGCATGAGCAATTCAACCGCATGCACTGAGCTCAGCCCCGCGGCGGACACGGGACCCCGGCTCAGCCCCCGCGGCGGACACGGGACCCGGCTCAGCCCCCGCGGCGGACACGGGACCCCGGCTCAGCCCCCGCGGCGGACACGGGACCGGCTCAGCCCCGCCGCGGACACGGGACCCCGGCTCAGCTCCTACCGCGTGCATGACCTCCTTGCTTGGCAATGCAGGCTTCTCCACAGACACCACGCACACCTTGCTGGCCAGCTCCACGCAAAGCTGCTTCTCAAAAAGCGACTGCAGGGTCTTCAGGGGCAAGTGCAGCTTCGGGTAGGACACCGGCCCATCCTGCAGGGATGGGGTAGTGAGGTCGGGGGCTCAGCCGGAGGGAGACCTGCCCTCCTAGGACCCCGAAAAGGCACAGGTGCACGCGTTTCTGCGTCTCCTGCAAATTGCTGACCGCCATCACCGACGGGGAAAAGCGGGCTGCAGGTAAAGTCAGTGCCAGTGGCCAAACCAGAGGCCTTGCCCCCTCCTGACCTCGGGCCCTCTAGATGGGACAGTGGGCATCATCGTGGGGTGGGCGGCAGTGGTGCTGGGAGCCAGCAGAGCCTGGGGAGACCATTCACTGCGCCCCCAGATGTTTGCTGTTTTCTCCTCAAACTTGGAACTGTGTGAATGTGGCCCATCCAGAAATAGATGAATCAAAATAACTAAAGCACTTTGAGAATCAAAGGCTCAGGTCCACACAAAAGCTTGTACACAAACGTTCACAGCCGCATGACTCATAGTAGTCGAGAAGTAGAAACAGCCCAAGCGTCCATCAATGGACAAACAGACCAGCACGGTGCGGCCATCCACGCACCCGAGCATGACTCAGCCCTGACCCGGGCCGCCTCGCGGATGCACTGTGAGGACGTCACGCTCAGTGGGAGATGCCAAACACTCAGGGCCACGCAGTGTGCAGTCCCATTTCTATGGAATGTGCAGGGCAGACTCATCCCCAGAGAGGAGGAGGGGATGGGGAGTCACAGGTGATGGACATGAGGCTTCCTTTTGGGGTGATGGAACATTCTGGAATTAGACAACTGTGAATACACTAAAATCGCTGAATTACACCTTTAAGAGGGTTTTATGTCAGGTGAATGACGCCTCAGTGAAAGACAAGCACACTGCGTGCACCTGGCAGCCCCATTCGAAGGCACTGCTCTCGCCTGTCACCCCACCCTGCCTCTGGGGTGCCCGACCACCTCACCCGCCCAGCGCCCACACCCTTATGCCCAAGACCCTCCGAGCTCTGGCTCCTTCAGTCTTCTGGGAGGAGGAAGGGAAGAATCCAGGGCCTGGCCCAGGTGAACCCTGGGCACCAGGGAGGCCCACTGGTCTGAGCTGAGGCTCCAGAGACCCCTCAGGGCAGCTATGAGGACTGAAGTCCGTCTGCTGGACCCCATGTGGGCTCACCTTGGCATACACGGCCCTGAGCAGCTTTGAGGTGTTGACCTCGGGCAGCGGCCGCGGCGGGAGGCTGAAGGTGGGCTTCACCTTGTGCACGGCCTTCAGCACCGTGGCCTGCTCCTCCTCGGACAGGGGCACAGCGGTGAAGAGTGCCTGCAGTTTCAGCCCCTCCTGGCTCATCTGTTCCAGACACCTGTGGGGCAGCAGGCCTGCCTGAGGGATGGGCCAGTCCCACGCTGGGCTTCCACAGAGCCCAGGGGCACCTCGTGGCCACCTCCTGCTAGGCTGCAGTTCTCAGTGCAGCTGTCAGGCCCTCCAGGGGTCCCCAGCCCCCAGCCGAGGCACTGTCCCAGATCTTAAGACCCTGGCAGGAACGTGGTGGGGGGTAGGGGTGGGGGTAGGGGTGGAGGGTGGGGGTGGGGGGTAGGGGTGGGGGTGGGGGTGGGGGTAGGGGTGGGGTGGGGGTAGGGGTGGGGGTGGGGTGGGGGTAGGGGTGGGGGTGGGGGTAGGGGTGGGGGGTGGGGGTAAGGGTGGGGGGTGGGGGTAAGGGTGGAGGGTGGGGGTAGGGGTGGGGGTGGGGGTAGGGGTGGGGGTGGGGGTAGGGGTGGGGGTGGCGGGTAGGGGTGGGGGTGGGGGTAAGGGTGGAGGGTGGGGGTAGGGGGTGGGGGTAAGGGTGGAGGGTGGGGGTAGGGGGTGGGGGTGGGGGTAAGGGTGGAGGGTGGGGGTGGGAGGTAGGGGTGGGGGTAAGGGTGGAGGGTGGGGGTGGGGGTAGGGGTAGGGGTGGGGGTGGGGGGTAGGGGTAGGGGTGGGGGTGGGGGTAGGGGTAGGCGTGGGGGTAGGGGTGGGGGTGGCGGGTAGCGGTGGGGGTAGGGGGTGGGGGTAAGGGTGGAGGGTGGGGGTGGGGGGTGGGGGTAAGGGTGGAGGGTGGGGGTGGGGGGTGGGGGTAAGGGTGGAGGGTGGGGGTGGGGGTAGGGGTGGGGGTGGGGGTGGGGGTAGGGGTAGGGGGTGGGGGTAGGGGTGGTGGGTGGGGGTAGGGGTGGTGGGTAGGGGTGGCGGTAGGGGTGGGGGTGGGGGTGGGTGTAGGGGTGGGGGTGGGGGTGGGTGTAGGGGTGGGGGGTAGGGGTGGGGGGTGGGGGTGGGGGTAGGGGTGGGGGTAGGGTTAGGCCCCTCCCGACACCACCTACCTTTCAATGGTCCCAGCGTCCTGGTCCTGCCTCCCCATGCACTGGAGGATGGCCGCGTAGGACAGCAGGTCCAGGGTGAGGCCAGCATCCTTCACCATCAACAACACATACACCAGCTCCCTGAAGGCCCCCTGGGAGACCAAGCCAGGGTGAGGGTCTGGGGGGATGGCCCAACCTCTGCGTTCCCCGCTGCTCCCTGGAGACCCCTTCTCTGTAGCCATCAGCTCAGCAGGGGACAGGGTGACCAAGCAGGAGTGGCCAGCTGGGCAGACAGATGCGTCCCCCTGGGGTTCTCACACACAGGCTCTACCTGCAGAGGCGGCCGCGTGGCCTGCCAGGTGGGACTGTGTGAGGTGCACGTTCCTCTGGGAGGAGGCTTGTCAGTATTTTTAAATTTTCTTATTTTGAGAACACAAATGTGCCCGGTTTTGGGGTTTTGAAATTGATCCTTTCCAGGTCAGCCAACCTCAAGGTTTGCCAACTGCGTGATCTTTTTGAAGGACTTGGCTTCACTGTTCTCTACCGCTTCTGCCTTCCGTTTCATTTATTTGTTTTCATTTTTGTAACTTCATTTGCTTGCTTTAGGTTTAGTGAAAAATTCTTTTTCTAGTTTCCTTAGGTAAAAGGTGAAGTATTTCGTCTGAGATGTTTCACCTTTTCTTTTTTTTCCCCAAGACGGAGTCTTGCTCTGTTGCCCAGGCTGGAGTGCAGTGGCATGATCTCGGCTCACTGCAACCTCTGCCTCCTGGGTTCACGTCATTCTCCTGCCTCAGCCTCCTGAGTAGCTGGGATTACAGGCATGCACTATCACGCCACTTAAGTTTTTGTATTTTTAGCAGATACAGGGTTTCGCCATGCTGGCCAGGCTGGTCTTGAACTCCTAATACCGTGATCCACCAGCCTCAACCTCCCAAAGTGCTGGGATTACATGCGTGAACCACCATGCCGGGCCATCACCTTTCTTAATATAGGCATTTTATGGCTATAAATTGCTCTCTGAGCACTGCATCCCAGAACTTCTGGTATGTGATGTTTTCATTTTCATTATCTCCAAGTGTTTTCAAATTTCATACTTTACTTCTTCTTTGGAAATTTTATTTTTTTTTTTGAGATGCAGTCTCGCTTTGTTGCCCAGGCTGGAGTGCAGTGGCGCAATCTTGGCTCACTGAAAGCTCCACCTCCTGGGTTCAAGCGATTCTCCTACCTCAGCCTCCCAAGCAGCTGGGATTACAGGCATGCACCGTCACATCCAACTAATTATTTTGTATTTTTAGTAGAGATGGGGTTTCGCCCTGTTGGCCAGGCTGGTCTCAAACTCCTGACCTCGGGGATCCACCTGCCTTGGCCTCCCAAAGTCCTGGGATTACAGGCATGAGCCACCGCACCCAGCCCGATTTTTTTTTCTTGGGAGAGAGGAGTGTCTTGCTCTGTTGCCCAGGCTGGTCTCAAACTCCTGGGCTCAAGCAATCCTCCTGCCTCGGCCTCCCAAAGTGCTGGGATTACAGGCATGAGCCACCGTGCCTGGCCATGTGTCCTTAAATTTCCCTTGCAATTTCTTTTTTTTTTTTTTTTAATCTAATTTTTGGCCAGGCACAGTGGCTCATGCCTGTAATCCCATCACTTTGGGAGGCCAAGGCGGGTGGATCACGAGTTCAGGAGCTTAAGACCAGGCAGGCCAACATAGTGAAACCCCGTCTCTACTAAAAACACAAAAAAAAATTAGCTGGGTGTGGGGGCACATGCCTGTAATCCCAGCTACTTGGGAGCCTGAGGCAGGAGAATCACTTGAACGTGGAAGGCGGAAGTTACAGAGAGCTGGGATCTCGCCACTGCATTCCAGCCTGGGTGACAGAGACTGCGCTGTCGACACAGACTTGGAGGCTTTTCTTTTTTTTCTTGAGACGGAGTCTCGCTTTGTCGCCCAGGCTGGAGTGCAGTGGCCGGATCTCAGCTCACTGCAAGCTCCGCCTCCCGGGTTTACGCCATTCTCCTGCCTCAGCCTCCCGAGTAGCTGGGACTACAGGCGCCCGCCACCTCGCCCGGCTAGTTTTTTGTATTTTTTAGTAGAGACGGGGTTTCACCGTGTTAGCCAGGATGGTCTCGATCTCCTGACCTCTTGATCCGCCTGTCTCGGCCTCCCAAAGTGCTGGGATTACAGGCTTGAGCCACCGCGCCTGGCCTGGCTCTCTCTTTAAAAAATAAAAAATCTGGCCGGGCGCGGTGGCTCAAGCCTGTAATCCCAGCACTTTGGGAGGCCGAGACGGGCGGAGCACGAGGTCAGGAGATCGAGACCATCCTGACTAACACGGTGAAACCCCGTCTCTACTAAAAAATACAAAAAAAAAACTAGCCGGGCGTGGTGGCGGCGCCTGTAGTCCTAGCTACTCCGGAGGCTGAGGCAGGAGAATGGCGTAAACCCGGGAGGCGGAGCTTGCAATGAGCCGAGATCCGGCCACTGCACTCCAGCCTGGGCGACAGAGCCAGACTCCGTCTCAAAAAAAAAATAAAAAATAAAAAAAATAAAAATAAAAAATCTAATTTTTTTTCTTGTATTCGTTTTTCGTGAGATCCCTGCTCTGAGCAATTTCTTCTTTAACCCAGTGGCTGCTTAAGAGTGGCCTTTAACTGTAACACACTATTTCAAAGGGAAAAAGATTCCCCTGCATCCTCCCAGCCCACGGTCCTGCAGTTTGAAGACATGCTGTGATACGAGGTGGCCACACACCAGAGACAGGAGTTTGGGGGCATTTTTTTTTTTTTTTTGAGATGGAGTCTCGCTCTGTCGCCCAGGCTGGAGTGCAGTGGCACAATCTCGGCTCACTGCAAGCTCCGCCTCCCGGGTTCACGCCATTCTCCTGCCTCGGCCCCCTGAGCAGCTGGGACCACAGGCTCCCACCACTACGCCTGGCTAATTTTTTGTATTTTTAATACAGACAGGGTTTCACCGTGTTAGCCAGGATGGTCTCGATCTCCTGACCTTGTGATCCGCCCGTCTCAGCCTCCCAAAGTGCTGGGATTACAGGCATGAGCCACCGTACCCAGGTAGTTTCGGGGCAGTTTCTAAACGACTTCCGTGTGTGGCCAGTAGACCTCACTGGCCACACACAGTCCTTAAATTAAAATATTCACTTCTTCCCTTTCACCAGCTTCAAGTGCTCAGTAGTCACACACAGCTATTGGCAGACGTGGAAAATTCCCAACATCATAGAAAGTTCTACTGGATGGTGCTGGTTAGAGTATGTGGCCGGGCGCGGTCGCTCATGCCTGTAATCCTAGCACTTTGGGAGGCTGAGGCGGGCGGGTTACCTGAGGTCAGGAGTTTGAGACCAGCCTGGCCAATATGGCAAAAGCCGGTCTCTACTAAAAATACAAAAATTGGCCAGGCATGGTCATGAGTCCCTGTAATCCCAGCTTCTCAGGAGGCTGAGGCAGGGAGAATTCTTGAACCCGGGAGGCGGAGGCTGCAGTGAGTCGAGATCATGGCACTGCACCCTACCTAGCCTGGGCAACAGAGAGAATCCACCTCAAAAAAAAAAAAAAAAAAAAAAAAAAAAAAAAAAAAAAAAGATAAAAGTAATACCTTAGCCTGGCTAACATGGTGAAACCCCACCTCTACTAAAAATAAAAATGAAAAACATTATCTGGGGTGGTGGCATACGCCTGTAATCCCAGCTGCTCAGGAGGCTGAGCTCACAGTTGAACAACACCCAGGACTGCTGGCCACCCCTGAACACCGGGAGAGGCAGAAGGAGCCCCGGCTAGAATCTCTAGAGACTTTGGGTCTGCAGACACCTCCCGAACACCGGGAGAGGCAGGAGGAACCATGGGGTGGGAGAAGGCTGGGAATGTCTGCTCCCTTGAAAGGATGTATAAACAACACCCTCCAAAACAACCAAGGGGTCCAAGGAGAAACTCTGGCCAGGCGCGGTGGCTCACGCCTGTAATCCCAGCACTCTGGGAGGCCGAGGCAGGCACATCACGAGGTCAGGAGTTCCAGACCAGTCTGGTCAACATAGTGAAGCCCCGTCTCCACTAAAAATACAAAAAATAGCCGGGCTTGTAATTCCAGCTACTCAGGAGGCTGAGGCAGGAGAATCACTTGAACCTGGGAGGTAGAGGCGGCCGTGAGCCGACATCACGCCATTACACTCCAGCCTGGTGACAAGAGACTCCGTCTCTAAGTAAGTAAATAAATAAAAACTAACTAACTAAATAAATAAATGGCAAGAGAAGTTGGAAAATACTCCAGATGAACTACAAGGAAGACATTGGTGGGATCCAGCTAAAGCCGTGCTCAGAGGTAGTGAACGCCCACGTTTCACACAGAAGGATCTCAGCACAGTCGCCCGACCTTCCACCTCAGGAAACCAGAGAAAGGAGCAAAGTCAACCCCAACATCAAAGTCTCATCCTGACCAGGGGTCTGCAGGCTGCCCCCTGATGAGGCCAAAAGCACCCCCTGCCCAGACAAGTTCACGGGCCCTGAGAAAAACCGGAAGAAAATGCCAAAGACATTAGCAGAATTTCTCCCTACTTTTTTGGTCATTTTCAAAATTTGAGAATCACGTGATTTGTATTTGAAAAGCCTGAAAGAATTAAAATAAAAAACAAAGGACGTGAACTTGGGGGCTAAGAGATAAAAGTCCAGTCTAAACGAGGGCAAGTTCCTGTCTCCAACGACCAGGGCAGGTGTCCCGGCTCCCGCCGCACTCACCTGCCGCGCCCAGCCAAGCATGACGGTGTTGTACATGTCCAGAGTGAGCAGCTTCTGCTTCTGCCGCTGGCTGTGGTGGGTGACCAGCAAGTGGTGGGCGAGGGGCAGGTGGTCAGTGAGCAGGCAGCACTTGAAGAAGGCCAGGAGCTTCTGCTGCTGACCTGAAAGCTGGGCCTGCGTGGACGGGGCCCGCCCCACGTCGAGGCTCAGCTTCCGAGGGGCCTCCTGCAGCACCCGGGGCAGCTGCTCCTTCCAGGAGCTCTCAGGGGCCAGGAACACGGCCAGCTGCTTGCTCAGGAGCCGAGGCTCCACCTGCAGGCGCTTGGGCAGCACCTTGAACTCCTTGCTCTGGCTCTGGACTTGCACCTGCAGGTTCTCCTCCAACTGCTGCATGCACATCCGCTGGATCCGCTTATCCTTCTCCAGTGTCTCTGCCCAGCCGCTATGGGGCACCGGGCTGGCACCCTTGGCCCCCCTCTGGACCTTCCTGGGTGGCTGGAGGCCACCATCTCCACTGCCACGTTCTGGGAGCCGCGCCACATCCACCCTGTTCACCACCACCTCAGACACGCTCTCAGCCTGCAGCTGCCGCACCCGCGCCTGGAGCACTGTGAGGGGCAGAGGGCGAGGACGTCAGAGGAAGCCCCCATTCAAGCACCCAGCTCTCCGGACCCCGAGCCAGGCCAGGAGGTGCAGGTGGCTGAGTTCACTGGGACCCAAGGCATCAATTCCTCGTATCTGCCAACAACGCCATAAGGTCCGCCCCCTCCTTTCCAGATACACGCACCTCCCCACCCGAGCCCCGGGCCTCACAAAACTCAGCAGCCCAAACAAGTTCCCACCGAGACCCGCTGCACCACATCTCCCCGGTCCCAGGCCACTCCGACCCTCCAGGTTCTCCCTGGTCCCGGGCCACTCCGACCCTCCAGGTGCCCAGACCGAGAACCCCGGGGTCTCTGACAACTCCCTCCGTCCATCTCAGTACCTCCTCCGGGCTTGACTCCAGAATCTATCCAGGTCGCCCCTCGCCTCCCCGGCCTCCCCTGCCCCTCCCACTCACGGTCTACCTCAGGACCTCCACAAAGGCTCCCGGGACCCTGAGCCACCCGCTCCCCGGCTCAACCGTGGCCTGCAAGTTTGCACCCTGCTTCAGCAAGACCCCCCACCTGGTGGAGCCGCCACACATACACTCCTAGGCTGCCATGGCCTAAGCTGGTGGAAGCTGAGTTAGTAAACACTGAGACACTGCTTCCAGGGAAAACAGGGTTCCTGTTCGTGCTGCCTCAGGTTGCACTTTTGCCAACCAATCAATGCCTAAATGTTTTGTGTCTAAGGAAGACTTATTGGAAACCTATCGCTGGCCGGGCGTGGGGCTCACGTTGGTCATCCCAGAACTTTGTGAGGCCAAGGAAGAAAGATCACCTAAGGTCAGGGGTTCGAGACCAGCCTGGCCAACATGGTGAAACCCCGTCTCTACTAGAAATCCAAAAAATTAGCTGGGCATGGTGACATGTGTCTACAGTACCAGCTACTTGGGGGGCTGAAGCAGAATTGCTTGAGCCTGGGAGGCAGAGGTTGCAGTGAGACAAGATCGCGCCATTGCCCTCCAGCCTGGGCAACAGAGTGAGATTCCATCTAAAAAAAAAAAAAAAAAAAAAAAGACTGTTGAAATAGGCCAGGCATAGGGCTGCACACCTGTGGTCCCAGATACTCCAGAGGCTGAGGTGAAAGAATCACCTGCGCCTAAGAGTTCCTGGCTGCTGTGAGCTGTGATCAGGCCACCGTGCTGCAGCCTGAGAGACAGAGCAGGACTCTGTCTCAAAAAAAAAAAGGGCAGCCACCTTTTTTTATATATATATATATATATAAATAATATATATTTATATATATAAATATATAAATAATATATATATTTATATATATAAACATATAAACATATATATATAAATAAATATATAGGCTCACACCTATAATCTCAGCACTTTGTGAAGCTGAGGCGGGCGGATCACAAGGTCAGGAGATCAAGACCATCCTGACCCACATGGTGAAACCCCATCTCTACTAAAAATACAGAAAATTAGCCCGGTGTGGTGGTGCGCGCCTACAGTTCCAGCTACTCAGGAGGTTGAGGCAGGAGAACTGCTTGAACTCAGGAGGCAGAGGCTGCAGTGAGCCAAGATCACACCACTGCACTCCAGCCTGGCAAGAGGGTGAGACTCCGTCACAAGAAAGAAGAAAAAAAAAGATTACTGAAATAAAAAGACAAGTGTGATGTCCGCCTTCAATGTGCTCCAAAACTCACGAGACACTTTTAGTATTAACAGGTGAGAGGTTTTTTTTTTATCTTTTTTGAGATAGAGTTTCTCTTTTGTTGCCCAGGCCAGAGTACAATGGCACGATCTCGGTTCACCGCAACCTCCACCTCCCAGGTTCAAGTGATTCTCCTGCCTCAGTCTCCCAAGCAGCTGGGATTAAAGGCATCCATCACCACGCCTGGCTAATTTTGTATTTTTATGTTTTTTGAGACAGAATCTTGATCTGTCGCCCAGGCTTGAGTGCAGTGGCGCGATCTCTGTTCACTACCACCGCCACCCGGGTTCAAGTAATGTTCCTGTTTCAGCCTCCCCAGTAGCTGGGATTACAGGCGCCCACCACCACGCCCAGCTAATTTTTGCATTTTCAGTAGAGACGGGGTTTCACCATGTTGGCCAGGCTGGTCTTGAACTCCTGACCTCTTGATCCGCCCACCTTGGCCTCTCAAAGTGCTGGGATTACAAGAGTGAGCCACCGCGCGTGGTCAGGTTCCTTCCCTTTATAAAGGTTCTCCTGTCTCTCCCTTCCCGGCTGGCTGATGGATGCAGACAGGATGCGGGGCAGGAGCAGCAGTGGAAAGCAAGCACAGAGAAGCTCCACCACCCTCCGACACCGCCAGCCAGGGCCTGCCACCGCTGGAGCCTGGGCTGTCCCTCCCAAGTTTCCCAGTCATCCGGTCTCCACTAGGCGCCCACCCCCCAGAGCGAAGCCAGGTAACCTGAGACAGTTCAGGGTTCACGTCCTGGCTCTACACATGTGGCCTGGGGGGTCTCTCCAGACATAATATCGAGCCTCACTGTGTCCCTGGAAAGTGGGAGGACCTGGTGGGGTTCTGGGGAGGGGAAATTACGAAAGCTCCAGGAAGGAGCCTGCTAGGCAAGGACGGGGCCCATGAGCGGCGCAAGAGACGTTCCAGCAACGCCGTCTGGGCGGGTCCTGGGACCGGAGAGGTGGAGACCACCCTCAACCGGTCTCAGAATGTGAGCCTCCGCCTTTTCTCCCGGCAGCAGGGACCGGACTCTCCTCTCCCGGGCCGCCGCGGGGGTCGCGCTTACCCTCCAGCAGCTCCACGTGGCCCCAGTCCTTCCTGCGGTCTTGGTCTTGCTCCTGGGGGCTGGCGGACGAGCTTCTCCTGGGGCCGCAGACGCCACCGAGCGTCCCTGCGGGAGAGGCGAGGGCGGCTGAAGGGGGCCGGGCGTGTGGGCGGGGCTGTCCGCAAGGGCAGATGCCGCAGGGTCGAAGGTCAAAGGAGCCCTAAACGCGGCGGAAACTCTCTGAGCACGGGCTTAAGTTGGAAAGAAACTGAAAGAGCGACGGTGGAAGGGGCCCCGCCGCGGTGAACACGGGCGGGAACCGCGGAGACGGCTCCCCGCACTCCAGGTGCAGCAGGTCAAGGGTTAAGAGCCCTAAACCCCACACCTGGGGTCAGGAGGCTCCATAAGAAACCAGAGTCAAAGGTCAGACTACACTGAGGAGCCTCCGTCGGAAGAGCGGGCAAGGGCGAGTGGAAAGCGGGGCCGGGTCGGCGAGCTCCGCACATGCAGCCGCAAACGGGCAAAGGTCAAAGCGCCAAAGGCCCCGGCCACGCGGGGAGGAGCGCGGGCCGCGGCATGGCCCCCGGGCTGCCTAGCCGTCTTCTTTCGCGTTACCTTCTTTGGCGAGGAGTCCCGGGCAGCCGCAAGGCTGCAAGGCCCGTCTGAGCCCCGCCGCGCCGCGGCCCCAGCAAAGTACCGACATCACGCACGCCGCTCCGCGCGCCGCCGCCGCCACCCCGTCACCCGCCTACCGCCTGCGCAAGCGTCCGCGCCGCCTGCCGGGAGTTGTAGTATCGTGGTCGATGGCGACTGCAAAGGGACATCCCAGCCGGAAGTGCACCGTCGGAACTACAACTCCCAGGATGCAGTGGGAACCGGAGTCGCGAAGGCATGCGCCGATGGAACGCTCTGATTGGCTCCTCCAATTGGCTCGCTGTTTTCAAGGGGAGGCGGGACAGAGTTGTTGCCGTGGCAACTAGGGGGGACTCGCAGGCTGTCTTCCCGAGGAGGAACCTTAAACCCGGACGTTTTTTCTCTTTTTCTTTTTTGTTTTTTTTTTTTCGACGCGTTGTCACCCAGCTTGGAGTGCAGTGGCGAGATCATAGCTCAGTGCAGATTCGAACTACTGGAGTACAGAGATCCTCGCCCCTCGGCTGGGATTGCAGAGGCCGCCACCGTGCCCGGCCTTTTTTTTTTTTTTTTTTTTTTTTCAAGGAATACTCATCTAATAATGAGGACAGCATCTGCAATTTAGAGATTCCTGTCTGTAGGGCCGGGCGCGGTGGCTCAAGCCTGTAATCCCAGCACTTTGGGAGGCCGAGACGGGCGGATCACGAGGTCAGGAGATCGAGACCATCCTGGCTAATAACACGGTGAAACCCCGTCTCTACTAAAAAAATACATAAAACTAGCCGGGCGAGGTGGCGGGCGCCTGTAGTCCCAGCTACTCGGGAGGCTGAGGCAGGAGAATGGCGTGAACCCGGGAGGCGGAGCTTGCAGTGAGTTGAGCTCCCACCACTGCACTCCAGACTGGGCGACAGAGCCAGACTCCGTGTCAAAAAAAAAAAGAGATTCCTGTCTGCAACCTTCATTGTTCCAACGACAACTTTTGGGTAAGAGCTAATAGGATGCCGTCTGTCGTGGAGGAAGCTGAGGCTCAGAGAGGGCCAAGTTGCTGGAATACAGCGCACGCGCGACCTCAGGGAGGCTGGAAGGAGAGAAAGCCCCGGTCCACGAGACTCCCAGCCTCCAGCGTCAGTTTACCCTCCAGTCCCCAAGCCCTCAGGGGCAGGGGCGGAATGGAGCCGCAGGCTTGGATTCGCCTGCTAAGTGGGGCGAGGTCAAGGGAATAAAATAAACCCGGGAGCCTGGAACCTGCCCTGGTCTCCGTGTGATCCTGCCTAGAGGAGCAGGGCTGGAGCTGTAGAATGGAACCTGGAAGGCGTGCCCACCTGTGTGGTTCAGCAGGGGCAGCAGGCTTGTGAAGGGTGAGAATAGGAATATCTGGGGGTAACTGTGCTCCAGGCTGATGTCACAGTTGCAAAGGGGAGCCGGTTTGGTGGCTCAGGCCTGTCATCCCAGCACTTTGGGAGGCCAAGGCGGGTGGATCACCTAAGGTCAGGAGTTCGAGACCAGCCCGGCAAATATGCAGACATGCCTGGCAACAGAGCAAAACCCCATCTGCAGTAAAAATACAACAATTATCCGGGTGTGGTGACAGGCACCTGTAATCCCAGCTACTCGGGAGGCTGAGGCAGGAGAATCGCTTGAACCCGGGAGGCGGAGGTTGCAGTGAGCCAAGATCTCACCACTGCACTCCAGCCTGGGTGACAGAGCGAGAATCTGTCTCAAAAACAAAGTGCAAAGGGAGGCCAGTTCACTGCCTCAGGCCTGTAATCCCAGCACTTTGCCTGTAATCCCAGCACTTTGGGAGGCTGAGGCAGGAGGATTGCTTGAGCCCAGGAGGTTGAGAGTGCAGTGAGCCAAGATGGCGCCACTGCACTCCAGCCTGGGTGACAGAGCAGGACCCTGTCTCAAAACAAAACAAGTGTAAAGGCCCCGAGGCAGAACAAGTGTGGACAGAGGAGCAATTTGAGCAGAGTGGGGCTGGGGAGAGGGAGCAAAAATGTAGCTAGGACTCAGGTTGGGGCCTGACCACACGGGCTCAGGGGCCTCAGCTCAAACTGTCCCCAGTTCCCAAACCCTAGCACTTCAATTTCCCCATCAGCCCAGAACGAGGACTGGGCCTCACTCTGGAAGGGCCTGGCAGCCTCCTTACACACATTCCAGACGCTGCTGCCCACGCCTGCCTGGGCGCACTGATGCCACCGGCTGGGAATGTTTTCGACAGACAGCAGCATCCTCCCTCACCTGCCTCAGTCCGCCCCAGGGTACCCCAGCAGGCTGTGACCTCAGACCTCACTCACTACTGGGGTCACCTGCCTGGTCCTGAATCAGCCAGGCCTGGTGTCCCCAGACCTACAGACGCCCCCTGCACCCCTGCAGGAAACCAAGACTTCTGAACTGTTTCACCATTCCTTTTGCATTAGTCTTTTCTTCTATTTGAAGAGACATCAGACCCCCTAAACCAGTGTTTCCCCAGGAGCCAGGTTCCCGAATCTTAGCAGCAAGAAAGTTACCCTCAGCCTCACGTGGTAGCTCACACCTGTGATCTCAGCATTTTCGGAGGCCGAGGCGGGCGGATCACGTGAGGTCAGGAGTTTGAGATCAGCCTGGCCAACATGGTGAAACCCCATCTTTACTAAAAATACAAGAAGTAGCTGGGCATAGTGGCCTGTGCCTGCAATCCCAGCTACTCAAGAGGCCAAGGCAGGAAAATCACTTGAACCTGAGAGGTGGAGGTTGCAGTGAGCCAAGATCGCACAACTGCGGTCCAGCCTTGGGCAATGTAGCCAAACCCCATCTCTACAAATAACACAAAAAAATTTTGTTGGGTGTGGTGGTGCCTGCCTGTGGCCCTAGCTGCTTGGGAGGCCGAGGTGGGAAGATGTAGAATTGCTTGAACTGCGAGGAGGAGGTTGCAGTGAGCTGTGACTGAGCCACTGCCCTCCAGCCTGGGCGACAACGTGAGACCCTGTCTCAAAAACAAACAAACAAACAAACAAAAACCTAATCTGGTTTTCAAATAAGACAATACTTTCTGAAACAGGTCCTTGCCCAAATTCCAGCCTGGCAACTCTGCAGCCATCGCCCCCGCCCCGCCATTTATTTTAACTACATCTGTCTCCACCACTCATGTATTAAATAAATACAATATTGGCCAGGCGTGGTAGCTCACGCCTGTAATCCCAGCACTTTGGGGAGGCTGAGGCCGGCAGACCCCCTGAGGTCAGGAGTTCGAGACCGGCCTGGCCAACATGGTGAAACCTCGTCTCTACCAAAAATTCAAAAATTAGCCGGGCGTGGTGGCCGGCACCTGTTAATCCCAGCGACTGGGGAGGCTGAGGTAGGAGAAATGCTTGAATCCAGGAGATGGAGGTTGCAGTAAGCTGAGATCTCACCACTGCACTCCAGCCTGAACAACAGAGCTGAGACTCAATCTCAAAAATAAATTAATAAATACAATATTAGGCCGGGCGCGGTGGCTCAAGCCTGTAATCCCAGCACTTTGGGAGGCCGAGACGGGCGGATCACGAGGTCAGGAGATCGAGACCATCCTGGCTAACACGGTGAAACCCCGTCTCTACTAAAAAAAATACAAAAAACTAGCCGGGCGAGGTGGCGGGCGCCTGTAGTCCCAGCTGCTCTGGAGGCTGAGGCAGGAGAATGGCGTAAACTCGGGAGGCGGAGCTTGCAGTGAGCTGAGATCCGGCCACCGCACTCCAGGCGACAGAGCCAGACTCCGTCTCAAAAAAAAAAAAAAAGAAAAATCCAAAATCAGGACCACAGGGCTGAAGTCAAGGTGTGAGGAGGCCTCGCTCCCTCCAGAGGTCCCCGGGCTCCTTCCTGCCTCTCCCAGCTTCTGAAGGCTCCAGGCATCCTTGGCTTGTGGCCGCATCGCTCCCATCTCGTCTCCGTGGTCACACTGCAGCCACCTCGTCTGCCTGTGTGAAATCTCCTCCTGCCTCTCCTCCTGCCTCTCTATTGTGACCGCGTTTAGGACACTCCAGGACAATCATCTGCATATCGTTCAGATCTTCATGGCGTCTTTTGAGACTATTTTTCCAGATAAGGCAAATGTCACAGGTTCTGGGGATCAGGGTGCGGACTTACCTTTGGGCCAACCACAGAGGCCACAAAGAGGAAAAGAGCACTGAATACAAAGCATCCGCCAGCCCAGCCCTGATGGGTGTTTGTTGTTGTTGTTGAGACAAAGTCTCCCTCTGTCACCCAGGCTGGAGGGCAGTGGTGCGATCTCGGCTCACTGCAACCTCCACCTCCTGGGTTCAAGTGATTCTCCTGCCTCAGCCTCCTGAGTAGCTGGGATTACTGGCATGAAAAGGAGCAAGGCTCTGATCTGGCCACAGTGTGGACGCACCTTGAGGACGTCATGCTCAGTGAGAGACGCCAGACACAGATGGACACATAGCGTGTGATCCCCTTTATACGAAGTGTCCACGACAGGCCCATCCACAGAGGCAGGAAGGGGATGTGTGGGTGCCAGGGGCTGGTGGAGGGGATGGGGAGTGACGGCTAATGGGGCTTCTTCTTGCAGTGATGGAATTTTCTGGAACTAGACCGTGGTGGTGGTTGCCCAACTCCATGAGGTACTAAAATCACTGAACTGGCCAGGCGCGGTGGCTCATGCCTGTAATCCCAGCACTTTGGGAGGCAGAAGCAGGTAGATCACGAGGTCAGGAGTTCGAGACCAGCCTGGCCAACATGGTAAAACCCCGTCTCTACTAAAAATACAAAAATGAGCCGGGCGTGGTGGCAGGTGCCTGTAATCCCAGCTACTCAGGAGGCTGAGGCAGGAGAAACACTTGAACCCAGGAGGCGGAGGTTGCAGTGAGCCAAGATCTTGCCACTCACTCCAGCCCGGGCGACAGAGCGAGACTCCGTCTCAAAAAAATAAAAATAAAAATAAAATAAAATCACTGAACTGTACAGTGTAAGTGGTGAATTGTGTGGTATATGACTCAAGTTTCCGAGGTGTCGTTAAAGAAACTCAGACGCCTGGGGTGGGGCCAGCCTCCCAGCTGTGTGTCCCATCCCCCATCCTTTGTCACAGGGCCTCAGACCACCCTTCTGCGGCGGGGGGCAGACACTCTAGGAAGGGAAGACCTGGGTTCCTGCTGGCGAGAAGTTGGAGGACATTTCTTCAGTGTCCGGTGCTGCGCCCTCTGCCCACCATGCTCCATGGAGGGTCTCACTGTCTTCCTCCAGCCGTCTCTTTACTGGCCTATTTGACAGAGGTGGAACCCAAGCTTGGGGAGGTGAAGCGAGGCTTGCAGGACCCCTGGGGTGCTGGCGGCAGGGCTCTAGTGTGGGAAGCTAGGCCAGGCTGGACCTCAGCCATGGGGACCCCTGGCCCCATCTCAGTAGCGGGCCCCTGAGACTGTGGCACCTGCTACACCCTCTGTGTGACCCGCCTAAGCCAGGAACAGAGGGTCAGGAGATGCCTGAGCCACCAGGAAGGCATCCCGGTGTCCAGCCAGACCGGTTATCCCTCCAGAAGGCTCCCTGGCTGGACAGGCCGGTCGCCATGTCTTCACCCTGGTGCTATGTAAAAGTGCATGCCACCTGGGCCTGTGGCCACGGAACCAGGGCAGGGCTGCTGGGAGCTGTGTCCCCACACCAGAGGTCGCTGCCCCTGTCAGGCCTCGGTTTCCCCACCTGTCAATGCCTCCACTTGGCTGTGAGTCTACGAGGGTCACTGTGCTCACCTTTTGGGACCCAGGGCATGAGGCAGGCCAAGGAGGAGTGGGGGCCAGCCGCCTTGCTGGGTGGTTCCCCGTGGGACCTGGGGTGTGGCTCAAGGGAGAGCAGGTGTGGGTGTGAACGGGACCGCCCCATTCCTGCCGCCTTCGACGTGCCCCGCCGGCCGGCCACCCACAGGTCTACGTGGCTATCCTCCCTCCTGCCCAAACACACGTCCCCAGCCGTCACCCGCCCACCCACCCGCCCATCCCCACACCCTTGTGGGCCTGGCTTTCGGGAAATCACAATTTGGGGGGAGAGCAGTCCCACCAGGGCAGGCCCCGGAGCCTGGCTGGCGGGGCTGACGCACGCGGCAGGACCTCCCGTGTCCATCTCTGTCCCCCCGCATCTCCACCTCTGCCCATCTCTCCCTGTCTCACTCGTCTCTCCCTGTGTCTCTTGACTGCCACCGTCTCTCTGTCTCTGTCTCCCTCCGGGTCTCTGCGGCCCGCGTCTCACACTCCCGCCCCCGCAGCCCGAGGTCCTAGCCCGCCCGGGGACTCGGCTGACTCACCGACACGCCCCGCGAGACAAACACACGCGCGGAGGCTGAGCGCGGAGTCCTGCACGGCAGCGCCCCCGTGCACCTGACCCCCGCCCCCGAGACGCCCCATTGGCCGGCGCCCTAGTCTGGCCCCACCCCCGAGACGCCCCATTGGCCGACGTCCTAGCCTGGCCCCACCTCCAAGGCACCCCATTGACCGACGTCCCCGGCCCCGCCCCCGAGGCGGCCCATTGGCCCCGCCGCGCGAAGGCAGCGCCGCGGCCGCCCGGGAGCGAAGAGCGCGCGGCGAAGCGGGCGCCGGGTCATGCGCCGCCGCCTGTGGCTGGGCCTGGCCTGGCTGCTGCTGGCGCGGGCGCCGGACGCCGCGGGAGCTCCGAGTGCGCCGCAGAGAACGCGCAGCTACCCGCACCTGGAGGGCGACGTGCGCTGGCGGCGCCTTTTCTCCTCCACTCACTTCTTCCTGCGCGTGGACCCCGGCGGCCGCGTGCAGGGCACCCGCTGGCGCCACGGCCAGGACAGTGAGTGCGGGGCGGCAGGGCCCGGGCGGGGGGCGGCGAGTGATGGTGGAGGATCCGCTGTGCAGCCTCGGCCTCAGTTTCCCCCGACTGTGCGATGGGTGCAGCCCTCTTGCTGGGAGGGTTGGACTGTTAAAACGAAGACTGCAGCGGGGGGCCCGGCTCAGGGGCAGGGAAGGGTCCGTGTGGAACAGCCCTGTGGGTGGGGTCACCCATCTGCAGGTGGGAAACAGGCTCCAGAGGGGCTGGGGCAGGCCCAGCTGCATGGCGGAAGGAGGGGGTTGATCGCCGGACTCCTGACATCACAAAACCGAGTCAGGGCTGCTTGAGTCGGGGCCCCTCTGCTTCTTCCTAGACACCCCGTCTGGCAGGTGAGGACAGAGGGAATGGGGCCTGCCCGGGGTCCCACTGACAGGGGTGGCAGAGCTGGGTCCCCACAGGGCCCAGGACCTCACGGAGCCGGCGTCTCCATCCCCAGGGCCTGCCCAGCACACGGTAGGCCCTCAGCGTTTGTGGAATGTCAGGAGCAAGAGGAGAGGCCGGGCACAGCAGGGGATGTGGGGATAACCTGGAGGCCAGGGGTGTCGGTGTCCCCGCCGGGCAGGGGGCGCTGGGGAGGGGGCCTGGGCTGCTGGCTGCCGCCTGAATCACTACCATTAGGGCAGATAATCACCCCTGCCCTTCCCAGCTCTTTCATCTGGGCGCCAAGGCCCTCATTAGGCCGCACGCGACGAGGGCGGACGGGGGACCGGCTGGGCCGGTCCCTCCATGGCGGGCATGGCCAGGCGGGGTGGCCTCGGGCCGGGGCAGAGGCCTGGCTCTGCTGCGTGACCTGGGACAGTCGGTACCTCTCTCTGAGCCTTGGTTTCCCCAGCTGGACAGCGATGGGGGTGAGGGCTAGCGGAGGGCTCTCCTGCCCTTCGTACATTTGCTGGTCACTAGTCGGGCACCTTATGGGTGCTGTGCTCGGCACGGGGGACCCAGTGGCGACAGAGATGTCCACCCTCCCGGGGCTCCCAGAGCAGAGGCGTGCAGCAGTTAGACACAGGAACAAGGGCCCAGGTGGGTGCGCAGAACAGCGAACAGCGGTGTTGGGAGACGCCTTGCCAGGGGAGGGGAGGCACAGGGCGAGGAAGGGGCCAGGGGAGATGGTGACACAGACACCCCAGAACTACCGCCTCAAAGACGTTCCCGTGTGCCCTGGAAGGTCGGGCCTGGAGGCCGCCCCGAGGAGCTTGTACTTTGCCAGGGAGCTGGCCGGGCACACGGGGAACTGTGCAGCCGGCTGAGGAAGTGGCAGGCACCCAGGCCGGGGTCAGCAAGTGTGGGTGAGGAGTGGCGGCCGGGCCCAAGGTCCTTGCTGGACAAGACACTTTGGCTCAGGATGGGGCAGGACGAGCCCTGGGCCACCCACAGACGACAGGGTCCACATCTGGCTCTGCCGCTCCCTGGCCTCAGTTGGCCTCTCTGTGATGTGGGCTGCTGAGTGGGTTTGGTAGGACAGCTGGCATACAGTCGGCGCTCAAGCATGTCTGTGGTGTCCCACTCCAGGCCACTGCCACTCTGGCCTCCAGTCTGGAGCTCTGAGTCCCAGTGACTGTGCGTGGGCTGAGCCGCTGAGCTGTGAGGGCCGGGGCTGGGGCTCCTTGGGGTGGTGCTTGTCGCTGGTTCATTTATGGTCAACAGCGGCCCGGATGGGCCCTGCCCGCTCTGACTCCCACATCCCAGGAACCCTCTCCCAACCTTCCTCGTGGTGTTGCTGCCCCTGGCGTCCCCCTGGGTGTCTAGGACCTCCCCCCCAACACATACACACACGGATGCTGCCCTCGGGCTGAGTTGCAGGGACAACGCTGACCTGGCCTGGTGGACTCTCCCATGGGTCCTCGTCGATCCCTGCACTCCCTCCAGCACGAGGGGCCATCCTGCTTCTCGTTCCCTCCGCCTGCTCCTCGCTCCTCCTTCACATGCTGGGGGGCTCCTGGTATCAGTCATGGCCTTGGGGGGATCCTGGGTGTCCATCGTGGTCCTGGGGGGGCTCCCGAGTGTCTGTCATGGTCAGGAGGGGACTTGTGGTCTGGGGCAGGGGGCTCCTGGTGTCTGTCGTGGTCCTGGGGGGGCTCCTGGTATCTGTTGTGGTCGGGAGGGGACTCGTGGTCCTGGGGGGTCTTCCTGGTGTCTGTCGTGGTCCTGAGGGTCCTGCACGAAGCACGGTGGACAGCAGCGGTGCTGGGGGTGAGCCAGTGCCAGTGTGAGCGGCTGTGAGCCAGCAAGGCCCTCCCCCAACCCCCACCTCCCCCAGGTATCCTGGAGATCCGCTCTGTACACGTGGGCGTCGTGGTCATCAAAGCAGTGTCCTCAGGCTTCTACGTGGCCATGGACCGCCGGGGCCGCCTCTACGGGTCGGTGAGTGCCGGGCAGGGCCAGGCGGCACTGGCGGGGTGGGGGGGTCGGCCGGCCTCACCCCCACCCGCAGCGGCTCTACACTGTGGACTGCAGGTTCCGGGAGCGCATTGAAGAGAACGGCCACAACACCTACGCCTCCCAGCGCTGGCACCGCCACGGCCAGCCCATGTTCCTGGCACTGGACAGGAGGGGGGGGCCCCGGCCAGGCGGCCAGACGCGGCGGTACCACCTGTCCGCCCACTTCCTGCCCGTCCTGGTCTCCTGAGGCCCCGAGAGGCTGGCGGCTCCCCAAGGTGCCCAGGCTGGTGGTGAGGGCCCAGCCATACTTGTTCTTCCCCTTGCTGGCTCTGTAAGCGCTGAGTGCCCACGGCGTGTGGGCGCTGGGGACACAGCACAGGAGCCCCCCAGGGGGACCCCAGCCTGAGGGGACGGCGGCCACCAAGCAGGTCCAATCCTGAGTTGGCGACCTTGAGGACCCAACAGGGCACCTCCCGGGCTGAAGGATGCGGACGTCGAAAGGTTGAGGGGGATGTCCCAGGCAGGGCCCTGCAGAGGCAAGGGCTCAGGGTTGGGAGCACGTTGTGGGGCGGGCCAGGAGAGGAGAGGAGGGGAGGGGAGGGGAGGGGGGCGAGGAAGGAGCTGGGGGGACGGTGACAGACGCCGCAGAACACCAGCCTCGAAGTCGGTCCCGTCCCGGGAATCTGCAAATGCACTGCCTTGTGAGGACAAAGGCACCTGCAGGTGGGACAGAGATGGGGGAGCATCCGGGGTGGGGGGTCCAGGGCCCCAGTGTCCTCACAGGGTCCTCACGACAGGAGGCGGGAGGGTGACAGCCAGAGACAGACAGGGATGGGCTGCACTGTGGAAGGGCAGGAAGGGCCCCAAGCTGAGGGATGCAGGATGTGGGTGCCTCCAGGTGCTGGGGGAGGCGGGAAACAGGTCCCCACTGGAGCCCCCGGGAGGGACTGGCCCTGCCCCACCTTGATACTAGCCTGGTGGGACCCATTTTGGACTCTGGCCTCCAGAACCGCCAGAAAATAAATGTCGTCTTTTAAGCCTTCAAGTTTGTGGTCCTTCGTTACAGCAGACGTCGGAAAAATACGGTGTCTGAAACTGTTTTCATGACAAAATAAGCCTCAGGGCCCCTCACATCCCCTGGGAAGGGCAGAGGCTGACACCTCAGTGCCCCTCAGATCCCCTGGGAAGGGCAGAGGCTGACACCTCAGTGCCCCTCACATCCCCCGGGAAGGGCAGAGGCTGACGGCTCAGGGCCCCTCACATCCCCCGGGAAGGGCAGAGGCTGACACCTCAGTGCCCCTCAGATCCCCCGGGAAGGGCAGACACTGACGGCTCAGGGCCCCTCACATCCCCCGGGAAGGGCAGAGGCTGAGGGCAGGAGCCGTGCTGGGTGCAGGGCAGGCCTGGGGCTTCATGCCGCTGTCCTGCGGGACGTGGGGAGGGCTGCTTGTCGGGGCGGGGTCGCCCCCACCTGTGCCCAGCGCCCTCCTGACATCCTGAATCCGCTGGGACTTCTGCCTGCAGCGCTTGGAGTCAAACTCCAGCCAGAGAAAAGGGCAGAGCCAAGAGCCCAGGTCCACCCCAGCCCCGCAGCCTCGAGCCAGGCAGCCACACCCTCGGCCCGTCTCCCCTTCTGTGTGTGGGTGACAGCACCATAGGCCTGGTGAAAGGGACAGTCCCCGGGGACGGCCAGGGCTCCACCCCCAGCCGCCGCCTTCCACATAAACCCAGGAAAACTGGGCCGGGGCACTTGCAGGGAGGCACTGAGCGGCCTGACAGGGAAAACCCTTCTGGGAAGGGAGGGTCGTGCCTGGCCCGACAGCCTCTACGCACCCTGCAGAGAAGGGGGCCCTGCCCCAGGGGACACCAGGTAGCCTCTGGGGACACTTTTGGCTGGCATGGAGCAGGTGGAGGCCAGAGCTGCGCCCAGGATGACCCCAGGCTGTCAGCGTCGGGAGAGCTGCACACATGGACCAGCTCAGAGGGCGCTGCCACTTGAGTTCTGTTGCCAGGGGCCGCACGGGTCCACAGCTGAAATAAAACTTGCTGGCACCCCACGCAGGAACCTAACATGTGCCTCAGAGAAACAGGTCAGCAGGCTGGGTGCGGTGACTCACGCCTGTAATCCCAGCACTTTGGGAGGCCGAGGCAGGCAAGTCATGAGGTCAGGAGATCAAGACCGTCTGGATCAACATGGTGAAACCCCATCTCTACTAAAATACAAAAAATTAGCTGGGTGTAGTGGCACATGCCTGTAATTCCATTTACTTGAGAGGCTGAGGCAGGGGAATCGCTTGAACCCGGGAGGCGGAGGTTGCAGTGAGCTGAGGTCGTGCCACTGCACTCCAGCCTGGGCGACAGAGCGAGATTCCATCTCAAAAAAAAAAAAAAAGAAAGAAACAGGTCAGCAGTTGTTTCTAAAACGGAGCGTGAAATGAGCAGGCAGTCCGGCACGTCCCGGGGCAGTGAAATCCCGGTTCACACAGAAGCCTCAGCAGCTCATTCACAAGCCCAAGCCTGGGTGCCCCGGTGTCCTCAGGCAGCGAGGTGGGGGCTGCACAACAGAGAGAGGCGGCCTGGGGGCACAGAACCAGCCACTCTCCAAGAAATTGCCAGCAGTGAAAATCAGCCAACTCCAAACTATTGCAAACTGTGCTTCCGCTTACAAAGTACTCCTGAGAGGCAGGGCGATGGCGAGAGGGCGTCTGTAGGCACCAGGAGCCCGCGGACGGAGGGGTGCGGGCCTTACCAGTCCCACCTCCTGTCGTGCAGCAGCTCCTGGGGCGGGGAGGGCACCAGGGCGGCCACTTCTTACCACTGTCTGATCTGTGAGCACTGCGGCCTCACAGCCCCCACCAGGGTGCCAGTGTCCTCAAGGCCCAGCGCCCCTGAGGCTCATGCCTGAGTGGGGCGACCTGATCGGTCCTGCTCCTCCGGCCACCCCGGCCACCCCACGGGAGGGAAGTCCCAGCCTCACAGGCAGGCACACGCCCGGCAGCACCTCTGACAACGGCCGTCCAGTTCGAGTCCCCAGGCCTCGCAACCGCAAGCCTCACCTGCCCAGCCCTCCCCTCCAGCTCCAACTCCACTCCCGAGGACCACCACGGACACACAGAACACAAGCCTCGTCTCGCTGAACGCCTCCTGACTCCAAACTCCATTTTCCAACACGAAAACGGCGCGAGGCTCCGCCTTTCCAACAGGAAAACGGCTCGGCCAGGGGACCGTGACCCACAGCAGGCGGCCTGGCCTGTCGCACAGACTTGGGGCCTAAAACACAGTTGTTCTCTTAGTCTGGAGATCAAGGACAATGCAAGGTGACCTCCCCACCTCGGTGGCCTCCATGCAACCTCGTCTTCGGGTGCCGGGTACGTTACCTCGTGAGGTGCCCAGTCCGCGGTCCCGGAGTTAGGATGTGCACACCCTCAGGGTTGGCACTCTGCCCTGGCGGCCACAGTCATGGTCCCAACGCTTCTCTAGGCTCCACGACCCCAGAGGGCGGCCACCAGGAGGGCTCACCACGGCGTTGCGGTAGCGGAAGTCCAGCAAGTGCCCCGGGCACGGTCAGAACAGGTGGGATCCCAGTTACCTGGCCAAGGGAGCTGACGCAGACACGTTGCGGGACAGGGTGAAGAGGGCGGAGCGGGGCGGGGTGGAGCGGAGGGGAGGGCGGGAGTCTTTGGAGAACAGGTGGGGGCGTCGGGCACGCACCTCCCGCTCGCAGGAGCCGTCCGCAGTGGAAGGACACGGGTGGTCCTGCTGGACTCCTCTCCGTTATCCGTCTCCACCGTCTGAGTCTTCGGTCTCAGGATTGTGGATCCTCAGCCACTGAGACGAACCCACCGTCCTGGCCCCCAGCCCCCAGGCCCCCAGGCCTTGCCCCAGCTGGCTGCACCCCAGGCCAGGCATCCAGCCACCTTGAGCAGTGGGGTCTGGCTCCTCAGAGGGGCCAGGAAGCCACGTGGCTGCGGTGGAAGACTGAGGTGCGACCGAGGGTGAGATGGAGGTGCTGGGCCCTGGTGCTTTAACACTGGTGTTTCTGGTTTTAAATTTCACGACCTGGTGTCACCGCCACCCTACCTCGCCAGCAGCCCTCCTGGGCTTAACCTCGGGAGAGCGGGCTTGCTAGTAGGTCCTGGGTGCCAGGCCCTGCAGGAGGCACAGGCCCCTGGAGACAGCACCGGGCTGTGCGGAGCCCAGCCAGCCTCCCAGCTTGGCCCTTTCCCGACACACGGGCGCAGAAGGAAAGCCACGGCACCAGCTTCTCTTTGTAAGTAGTGTATTTTAAATAGCTTTCAAGATACACATATTTTTTCCTTTAAAAAAGTCTGTTGGAGCAATTTTGTTCTTGAATTTTGCTGGTCATCCTCATGGTCCCGAGCCCCCGAACTCCGGGTCGTGGAAGCGGCCGAGGGGAGGCCGGGGGCCCACGCAGCCTGTCCTGGCGGCACCTGCAGCACTGTGGGGCAGCTGCGCCCCGTCTTTTGCCACAAATCATGCATGGCCGCCGTGTGAGCTAAAACGTCCATTTATTTCAAAGCAGTAATAATTTAAAATTATAAAAATCTTTCCACCGCTGACGTTTAGAGGGTGAGGTTAGAGAGAGGACGGGGAGGCTGGGGACGCCCCAGCGGGGACCATGTGGTCCACGCCTTCCCGAGCCAGGGGGCCAGTGGGCCGGGCCCGGATCCTGCCCTGGAACAGGCGGGACCTGCAGCGCTGACCAGCCAAGCGTGGCCCGCCGGGGCACCAGTCCATGGGTGCCGTGTGGCGCCGGCTGCGGGCGGGTGGGTGGGAAAGGACCCGTGCTTTCCCGGCGGCCGACGCGGGCTCACGAGTTGCCTGTGGCGTTCTCGTTGCTGGGCGAGCTGGAGGAGGAGGACGACGACGAGGAGGAGAAGCTCACCCCAGTGAGGCCCGGGGGGTTCGTGGCCGTGTTCTGTCCCGTGAGGCTTTTTCGGCAGACGGGGCAGCTGTCGTGCTTTGTGGGGACAGAGGCGGGGACGGGAGAAGGGGCAGGTTAGAGGCGGGAGGGCCGCGGTCGGGGGGCAGGTGGGCAGGGCACTCACCTGTTCCAGCCAGGGCACGATGCAGCCGTCGTGGAACAGGTGGTTGCAGGGCAGCTGCCGCACACGCTCACCCAGCGCGTAGTCGTCCTTGCACACAGGGCACTCGAGCCCGGAGCCTGCGGGAGTGTGCAGCTGTGGTCACAGCGGGCACAGGGGGCCTGCCGAGCCTTCAAGGGCAGGCTTCTCCACTGCCTCAGAGGCCACCCCTGAGCCCAGCAAAGAGAGAAAAGCCATGTGTGTGCCCCCGCGGGCCGCCAGAGGGAACCTGGACAGAACCCTCTCCTCCCGGCCGACCTTCAGGAAAATGCCGGAGGCTGGGCGCGGTGGCTCACGCCTGTCATCCCGGCACTTTGGGGAGTTGAGGTGGGAGGATGACCTGAGGTCAGGAGTTCGAGACCTGCCTGGCCAATATGGTGAAGCCCCGTCTCTACTGAAAATACAAATATTAGCCGGGCGAGGTGGCGAGTGCCTGTAATCCCGGCTACTTGGGAGGCTGAGCTCTCATACCTACGTGCTCCTCGGTGACGGGGACGGTGGGGAGGGCCTGGATTTTCTCTTTATCTGCCGGTGGGGGGCCCGTGTTTTCAAACTGATTGAGGAGCTGAAAGACAAGAGGCGAGAGTGCCGGGAGCTCCTCGGGGGCCCGGCCCGGGGCTCTGAAACGCGAGGCTGCAGGACCTGCAAAAGCACCGAGGCCGCATTTGTCCTGGGCCCTGGCCCCTTGGAGCCCGCCCCAGGTCGGAGGTCACTGCGGAACCCACGTGGCCCCCCCGCTCCTGGGTCCCCGATGGCAATGGGGTGGGCCGCACTCCGGCTCGTGGGCTGCTGTGAGGGTCAGGTCCTGCCAGTGACAAAATACCCCGAGGGCTCCCAGCAAGGCTGAGATGGGCGGTGCCTGGAAGCAGGTCGGGGCGCGACCTCTCGGGAGAGGGACCGCGTGGCCTCCCGAGCACGGGACTGTGGCTGCGTGTGAACCCTCTGCGCGGTTCCGCTACAACGTTCCGCGTGAACACAGGAGAACCCCCAAGGGTGCCAAGACTCAGAAATGGCAGGAGGAAGGCCGGAGCTGCCCCCTGTGCCCGCCAGAGCGCGGAGGCTGTGCCCGCATCCCCCTTGACCTTTGTGGGCTTCCTGGGTCTGGGCAGTGGGGCAGCTCCCAGGGACGGGCAGCCCAGCCCACCCCCAGCAGGCACTCGGGGCCGTGGCCACGCTGTACCTGTGTGATGATGGCGTCCAGGCCATTGGCCCCCCAGGCGTAGTCCATAGGGTTTGAGTGCAGGACTCCCCTGGAGGTGGAAGGTGGGGTTCGAGTGGCTGATGGGCAGCTGGGGCAGGTGCATCTGCCCACCCCACTCACCAGGGACCCAGGCTGGGGATGGGGACAGACACCCCCACCTACTCACCAGGGACCCAGACTGGGGATGGTGGCGGGCGTGATGATGCCATTGACAAGCTGCTGGATGATCCTGGAACAGAGGGGGCCAGTCGTGGGGTGAGGCCGCCCCACGCATAGGGAGGCGCCAGTCCTGCCAGGTCCGTGGTGAGCACCAAGGGCAGGACCAGCATCAACTTCTAAATTAGCTTCTATTTGTTTACTTTACTATGAACCACGGTCTCATTCTGATGCCCAGGCAAGAGAACAGAGGCTGGATCTTGGCTCACTGCAGTCCCGACCTGCTGGGCTTAGGTGATCCTCCCGCCTCAGCCTCCCAAGCAGCTGGGACCACAGGAGAGCTCCACCACTCTCAGCTATTTTTTTTTTTTTTTTTTTTTTTTAGATG
The DNA here is from genome assembly GCF_047675955.1 of Chlorocebus sabaeus. Lineage (NCBI taxonomy): Eukaryota > Metazoa > Chordata > Mammalia > Primates > Cercopithecidae > Chlorocebus > Chlorocebus sabaeus. The sequence continues at coordinate 62,033,734 of NC_132909.1, read as the reverse complement.
GAGTTTTGCTCTTGTTGCCCAGGCTGGAGTGCAGTGGCGCAATTTCGGCTCATTACAACCTCTGCCTCCCACGTTCAAGTGATTCTCCTGCCTCAGCCTCCTAAGTAGCTGGGATTACAGGCATGCGCCACTGCGCCTGGCTAATTTTTGTATTCTTAGTAGAGATGGAGTTTCATCATATTGATCAGACTGGTCTCAAACTCCTGACCTCAGTGATCTGCCTGCTCAGCCTCCCAAAGCGCTGGGCTTACAGGTGTGAGCCACCACGCCCGGCCTCGACTAGGTTTTTTTTTCTTTTTAAGACGGAGTCTCGCTCTGTTGCCCAGGCTGGAGTGCAGTGGCCGGATCCCAGCTCACTGCAAGCTCCGCCTCCCGGGTTCCCGCCATTCCCCTGCCTCAGCCTCTGGAGTAGCTGGGACTACAGGCGCCCGCCACCTCGCCCGGCTAGTTTTTTGTATTTTCTCTCTCTTTTTTTTTTTTTTTTGAGACGGAGTCTCGCTCTGTCACCCAGGCTGGAGTCCAGTGGCTGGATCTCGGCTCACTGCAAGCTCCGCCTCCCGGGTTTACGCCATTCTCCTGCCTCAGCCTCCTGAGTAGCTGGGACTACAGGCGCCCGCCACCTCGCCCGGCTAGTTTTTTTTTTTTGTATTTTTTAGTAGAGACGGGGTTTCACCGTGTTCGCCAGGATGGTCTCGATCTCCTGACCTCGTGATCCGCCCGTCTCGGCCTCCCAAAGTGCTGGGATTACAGGCTTGAGCCACCGCGCCCAGCCGTGTTTTGTATTTTCAGTAGAGACGGGGTTTCACCATGTTAGCCAGGATGGTCTTGATCTTGTGACCTCGTGATCCGCCCACCTCGGCCTCCCAAAGTGCTGGGATTACAGGCGTGAGCCACCGCGCCCGGCCTAGTTTTTTAAAATTAGAGACGGGACCTCCCTATGTTGCTCAGGCTGATCTTAAACTCCTGTCCTCAAGGATCCTTCCTCCTCGGCCTCCCAGCACACTGGGACTACAGCACTGAGCCACCGTGCGGCAAAATCAGCCACTTTTAACGATGACATTTCTAGCAGGTGAGACACACAACCATAGAAGGATCCACCGCCAGGAGGGGGGAGGCCCGGGCTCTGCTCTACCAGCAGCGGGGCCCAGTGAAGGCTCGCCCAGGCTCTGGTCCAGGCTCAAGGGCAGGACGGTGTTTGATGATACGCATGTGAACAGCAGTCCCCAGAGTACGTGGGCCTGGCAGGCGCGCTGCGCCCCACTCTGAGGTCAATGCACACGCCCTGAACCAGCACACTTCTGTCTCCGAAGGGCTGTGTGGGGCCCCCGCTCCCAGTGGGTCACAGACCAAGGCTCTCAGAGAGTGTGGGGGTCACGGGGCTGGAGCGCCTGGCCAGGCGGCCTCTCCAGAGAGCCTTCGGATGACGCCACACTTCCGTGGAACACGTGCTGCTGAATTCTAAGCACCAGAACTTCCGACCTCACGGCGTGGGGCCCTCGCGGCCACCCCCGGGGCCCCCTCACCCTTCCAGCGTGGGGACGCCTTCGTGCCGGCCGGTGGCCCGCCGCGTGGTGAGGCGGGCGCGGGGCTGCCGGGCGCCATACCGGTGCCGGGACGGATGGTCTCTCTCCCGCCGGCTCTCAGGGTCCCTGCCTTCGTCAGCCTGCGCCCCAGGAGGGAACGTGGGGATCTCGAAGCTGTCATCGAAGATGCCGAAAGCAAACTGTCCGTAGCCCTGCGGCAGCGTGAACAGGTGCTGATCCACGTGCTGAGGAGAGGAGGGGGCGTGACCTCGGAGCTCAGGCCGGTGCAGGGGAGAGGAGGGGGCGCGACCTCGGGGCTCAGGCCGGTGCAGGGGAGAGGAGGGGGCGCGACCTCGGGGCTCAGGCCCGTGCAGTCTGTTGGGGGCACGAGGGCACAAAGACAAAAGAGAAAGCAAGACAGGCCCTGCTGGGTGCTGGGTGCTGGGTGCTGGGCGGGAGGGAGGCGGGAATTGGGCAGAGCCTGCCTGGCTGGTGTGAGCCGCCTTGACGAAGTCTCACTTTCATCAGCCCCAACTGAGCAGCGTGGGCCACCCCAAGACCCGGCCCGGGCCCCTGGAGGGACGAATGTCCTCTGCCGTGCGGGCAGGGAGAGCCCAGGGAGGCAAGGTGGGGACAGGCTGGTGCTCGGGGCCCCGAGCAAGGCCGACAGGATCAGGAAGCACGAGGGGCGGGCGACTCACCTCCACCGGTGGCCGGCTCTGGTCCGTGGGGGCTGTGGAGGCGGCAGAACCATTTTCTGTGCTCCTGAAGAGACAGTGAGTGTCAGCAGCGCTGGCTGCCCCGTGTCCCCACGCGCCAGGCGCTCCCTCCCCTCAAAAGCCTGTGTTGGGAGCGCGGCACTGTCCTCAGCACTGCTTCCCACCTGCCACCGCCCCAGCGTTTGGCACCATAACCCGCCACTTCTTCCCTCGCCAGTAAACCACAGACTTCTCTGGAAACAAGTGCAGACACCAACAACCTCCTCAGCGCGAGGATGTGGGTGGGGCCCCCATGGCCCCTTCTCCGGAGGGCCTGGGTCGCCAGATCAGTCGCCAAGGCTGAGGGAGGTGAGCGGCTGCACAGGTCGCCAGCATCCCCCCCGGCCCAGCCCTCACAGAAGAGAATGGCACGCTGCTGCCTGCACAGAGGAAAGGGCTCCCAGAGCCACGGACGCCAGGGCCTGCCAGCCACACACTCGGGGGGCTGGACGCCAGCACAGCCCCCACCCCTATGGCAGCTGAGGCCCAGCCGGCTCTCCCAGCCTCTTGAACGGGGGGCTGCATTACCTGGTCTCTTCCGGAAGCTCCTCGATGAAACCAGACTCGCATCTTGGACAGATATAATCCTGTAGGAAAAACAGGAGGCCGGGTCACGGCAACGCCTGGCATGACCTGCAAAAACCCCTCAGGGGTGAGGACAGAGGGGCTCCGGACCCAGTGGTCTCTGGCTGGCCAGGGTGGCTCCCAAGCCGTGGTCCTGGAGGGCAGCCGAGGGGACCTGGCCTCTGCCGGCCACCTGCTGACCCTTTGGTGGTTCCCGGCGATCTGATGCCCCACCATGACGGGCATCACCAGCGCCTGGGCACCTACTGACACAGGTGGCACCACTCGGAGGGGTGCCCCAATATCCCTTTTCCAGAATGCTCTGGCAGCCCTGCACACAGCTCGTTCCCCTGGCTGGGGGGAGGCCACGTCCACACTGCCCACACCCCTGCAAGACCTCATTCCCAGGTCCCCCTAGAGCCAAGGACAACGCGAGGCCAACACGGTGATGTCCCAGAGGAGAAATGAGGACCCTGCCAGGGAACAGCCACGTGTGAGCCCCAAACCCACGCTCACAGTTCCCCAGCACCGGCCTCAAGCCACAGCCATGCCGAGGGTGGATGCCATCCCCTGTGGACCTCACACTGCAAAGGGATCCCCAGGGCTGGAATGGCCTGCTGGAGGCACTGGCTCACGGGGCAGACCCCTCATGGATGGCTGGGCCCCTGGTGATGGTGGAGCGGGCCACGCATTCGTGGGGCCTGGGCTGAAAAGCGTGTAGTGCCTCCTGGCCTCACAAGCAGCTGGGCAGATGCCGATGCAAGCTTCTCGCACAGCCTGCAGAACTGGAAACCGGAAGCCAAATCAACCTCTCTCTAAACAACCCCGCGGTCTCAAGTACTCCACCGCAGCGACATGAAAATGGCCTCACACGGCACGCGTCATCACAGAAAGGGCTCACACGGGGGTCCCGAGATCACCGCCAGGTAACACCGACAAAAACAGGGAGACGAGGCTCCCACGGTGCATGGGGGTACTGCTGTGAGGGGAGCCAAGGCAGACCCCAGGCTCTGGGGATGCAGGTTCCACAGGGGCTGTTCAGTCCCAGCGGGGTGGGGGCGGGGACCTGGTCAGCTCTGGTCCCCTCTCCAGCAAGCAAGATCCCAGCCTCACCCACTGGCTTTGGGGAGAAACGGGGGTCTGGCGGGCAGTGCTCGAGGGGAGGGCCGACAGCTGGGCCCCTGCCCACACCACGCGGTGCCCGCCTCAGCTGCTCCTACCACTGAAGCACATGCTGGGTGGGGAGGGACTAAGGCCAGGGCGAGCGAACGATGCCAGATGCACGCGAACCCACCATGAGGGCAGAGTGAAGACGCACCATCTACAAATATAAAAAAAGTGCTGCCGGCTCCTGATGAGGCTGGCAAGCAACACACGCTTTTCAGCCCAGGCCCCACGAATGCTCGGCACACTCTGCCATCACCAGGGCGCGGTGGCTCAGGCCTGTAATCCCGGCACTACGGGAGGCCGAGGCGGGTGGATCACCTGAGATCAGGAGTTGGAGACCAGCGTGGCCAACATGGTGAAACCCTGTCTCTACTAAAAATACAAAAATAGGCCGGGCGTGGTGGCGGGCGCCTGTAGTCCCAGCTACTGGGGAGGCTGAGGCAGGAGAATGGCGTGAACCTGGGAGGCAGAGCTTGCAGTGAGCCGAGATCGCGGCCACTGCACTCCAGCCTGGGCAACAGAGCCAGACTCCGTCTCAAAAAAAAAAAAAAAAAAAAAAAAGTGCTGGCGGGGGTAGTGTCTCCCACCTGTAATCCTGGCACTTTGGGAGGCCAAGTGGATCACCTGGAGTGAGGGGGCCGGGTCGTAGGTTGAGGGGGAGCCCATCTGGGGGACTTCTGGGTGATTCGGGTGGATCACCTAAAGCCAGGAGTTCAAGACCAGCGTGGACAACTTGGAGAAACCCCGTCTCTACTAAAAATACAAAAATTAGCCAGGTGTGGTGGCGGGCACCTGTAATCCCAGCTACTCAGGAGGCTGAGACAGGAGAATTGCTTCAACCCGGGAGGCAGAGGCTGCAGTGAGCCAAGATCGCACCATTGCACTCCAGCCTGGGCGACAGAACGAGACTTCATCTCAGAAAAAAAAAAAAAAGTGCTTACAACTCAAAAAAAAAAAAAAAAAAAAAAAAAAAAAAAGAAAAAAGAAAAAGAAAAAGAAAAGACAGCCCAGGCCAGGTGCAGCTCATGCCTGTGATTCCAGCACTTTGGGAGGCCGAGGCGGGCGGATCACTTGAGGCCAGGAGCTTGAGACCAGCCTGGCCAACGTGGCCAAACCCCATCTCTACAAAACCAAATTAGCTGCATGTGCTGGGGCAGGTCTGTAGCTGCAGCTACTAGGGAGGGGAGGCAGGCAGGAGCGGGAGGCAGGCAGGAGCGGGAGGCAGGAGGGGGAGGCAGGCAGGAACGGGAGGCAGGAGGGGGAGGCAGGCAGGAGCGGGAGGCAGGCAGGAGCGGGAGGCAGGCAGGAGGGGGAGCCAGGAGCGGGAGGCAGGCAGGAGCAGGAGGCAGGAGGGGGAGGCAGGCAGGAGCGGGAGGCAGGCAGGAGCGGGAGGCAGGCAGGAGCGGGAGGCAGGAGCGGGAGGCAGGCAGGAGCGGGAGGCAGGCAGGAGCAGGAGGCAGGAGGGGGAGGCAGGCAGGAGCGGGAGGCAGGCAGGAGCGGGAGGCAGGAGCGGGAGGCAGGCAGGAGCGGGAGGCAGGCAGGAGCGGGAAGCAGGCAGGAGGGGGAGGCAGGCAGGAGGGGGAGGCAGGCAGGAGGGGGAGGCAGGCAGGAGGGGGAGGCAGGCAGGAACAGGAGGCAGGCAGGAGCGGGAGGCAGGAGGGGGAGGCAGGCAGGAGCAGGAGGCAGGAGGGGGAGGCAGGAGCGGGAGACAGGCAGGAGGGGGAGGCAGGCAGGAGCGGGAGGCAGGCAGGAGGGGGAGGCAGGCAGGAGGGGGAGGCAGGCAGGAGGGGGGAGGCAGGAGCGGGAGGCAGGAGCGGGAGGCAGGCAGGAGGGGGAGGCAGGCAGGAGGGGGAGGCAGGAGCGGGAGGCAGGCAGGCAGGAGGGGGAGGCAGGCAGGAGGGGGAGGCAGGCAGGAGCGGGAGGCAGGCAGGAGGGGGAGGCAGGCAGGAGCGGGAGGCAGGCAGAATGGCTTGAGTCCAGGAGGTCGAGACTGCAGTGAGCTGTGGTCCCACCACGGCACTAGCCTGAGTGACAGAGCCAGACCCTGTCTCTAAAAAAAAAGAAAGAGAAACAGAAACAGATAACCCAGCTGAAAACGGGCAAAGGACCTGCACAGGACACGCCCCCAAACCGCACACCGGGAAATGCAGCTGGCCAGCCCCAGCAAGACGCCACTTCCCGGGGCCAGCAAGGACGAGATGCGAGACCCCATCCAGGCCTGCTGGGAGCCCAGAAGCCCCCCAGATGGAACGACCCCACGACCTGCGAACAGTCCCCTCACTCCAGGCACACACACCCGAGAGAAACGAAGACACCTGCCCACACACGTTCACGGGGCCAGAACGAGCAGGTGAGTGTCCATCGTCGCCGGCAGGTGGGAGCAGCTCCAGTGCCCACCAGAACCTCAGAGCATGACTCAACCACGGAAAGGAGCAAAGCCCAGACCAGGCCACGGGGGTGGGGATGCATCTTGAGGACATGATGTCCAGTGAGAGATGCCAGACACAGAAGGCCACACAGCGTGTGATCCCATGTCTATGAAATGTCCAGGACAGGCCGAGTCGCAGAGACAGTACTGGCGCCTGGAGGAGGGGACGGGGAGTGACGGCTGACGGGGACGAGGTGGGTTTCTTTTTGAGGCCGTGAGAATGCTCTGGAATTAGACTGTGGGGTGGTTGCACAACTTTATAAACGTACCACAAACGTTTCACCGGGTGGGTCGTATGGTGTGTGAAAACACTGAGATAAAGCTATTAAAATAAATGGGCCAGGCAACTGTGGTCCCAGCTGCTCGGGAGGCTGAGGTGGCAGGATCTTTTGAACCTGGGAAGTGGAGGCTGCAGTCAGCCAAGATTGTAGCAACAAAGTGAGGCAGCGTCTCAAAAAAAAAGGGGGGGCTGGGTGTGGTGGCTCACACCTGTAATCCTAGCACTTTGGGAGGCCAAAGTGGGCAGATCACTTGAGGTTAGGAGTTTGAGACCAGCCGGGCCAACATGGTGAAACCCCGTCTCTACTGAAAATACAGAAATTAGCCGGGCACGGTGGTGGCGCCGGTGATCCCAGCTGCTCAGGGGCTGGCACAGCGCTCAGCCGCTCTGGTCCCAATGTGCTGAGCTCAGCCCCTCTGCATCACCTGGCTCTCTATCCGGCTCCCGGGTTCCCACCTCAGTCCAGGGCACAACGCGCAGAAAGTTCCCGCCACCCACACTGCGGGCTCACGACAGCCCAACCCGGCCACACACACACCTGTCTGCCCCAGCCCTGGCCTCCTCCTGGCCCCCGCTGTCCTGCCCGTAGCAGTCGTGGGACCTGGTGCCACAGCACCGTCCGGAACCCTCTCCCTGCAGCACCCACTCAGGAGTCGGGGCCTGTGCATGTCGGCCCTGCTGCTGGAACGCCCACCCCAGGTGGTTCAAAGGTCACCTCTCCGCTCCAAGCCTCCGCCCTGTCATGGAGGACTCACTCGTATCTGAAATCCGGCCGCCAAGGGCTGTGACCCAGCTCCTGGGTGTTGTCAGGGCTCTGGGCTGTCCCTCAGGCCCCTGGCCAGCCCCTCCAGGGCCCCCGAAGGCCGGAACCGAGGCTCTGGTCACGAAGGCAAGTCACAGGTGGATCCCAGATATCCAGGATAGAGGCCGAGCCTCTACTCTCAGGTGGTGGGAGGGGCTGGACCTGGGGGTCGCCAGCCACCCTCCTCCTCCAAGAGCACAGCCGAGAGGTCGCTTGATCTCATATTAAATTGGAGCAGCCACAGGTAGAAATGCCTGGGCAAGGGGGACTGGTGGAGGAGCTGCCCCACCTTCTCCGGGAGCGGCACGCACTGGGGGCCCCCACAGAGGCCCCATTGGAGCCTCCGGTCCTAGCAGAGGATGGTGAATCCGCTCACCTCTCCCTCGGAGGACAGGTGCAGGAGGTAAGATCACTCCCCCCTCCCGTCATCACCATAGCAACAGCTGGCCAGGCAGCAAGGGCAGGAGGAGCCTGCCGGTGCCGGGCCCCACGCGTGCACCCCGAGGGGTGCGATGGCCTCATCCCCGGGTGGGACCTGGCAGGGCAGCGGGGGCCCTTCATCCACAGGGCCTGCATGGGGCCCATGTCCTGAGGGCCCAGGGCCAGGCGCGTGGAGGGGAGTGGGCTGGGGACCTGCAGGCCCCAGAGGACTGACTGCCTGGAGACAGTGACTCGGCCCCCGTGGGCGGCAGGGCCCTCAAGGAGCTGTGCGCATCAGGAGACCCAGGGAGGAAGACGGTGCCGCCCTCGGCCCCGGTGGGAGCCCCTGTGTGGGGCAGGGCCCTCAGGGAGCTGTGCGTATCAGGAGACCCAGGGAGGAAGACGGCACGGCCCTCAGCTTCGGTGGGAGCCCGCACTGTTTTCCTAAAGGATGCCCAAAGCTTCCCGGCTCACCCACAGTGTGTGGGCCCCACAGCCCCAGAGGCACGGGCACGTGTGGCGCCTGCACCCCTTTCTTCCCGCCCTCAGCAGCTGCCACCACATCCCACATTCACACTGTCTGTCCCTGGGCCCCACGCACCACGCACTCCCGGGACAAGCTGGGCAGACAAGGTGTGAGCGAAGCCGCTGCCTAGACCCGCTGGGGCCCCGCCTCACGCCCCAGCGGGTGCCTCGGCCCAGACCCCGAACTCTGCCTTCTCCTTCCCAGGTGGCTTCAGGCACCACCACTAGAGACCGGAACCCCACACGTGCCCGTCTGTGCCAGCGCCAGGGGTGCTGCAGCTCTCCTGAGGCTCAGGAAGGTCCTCATGGTGGCAGAGTTCTGAGTGGGAGGAAATTCAGCACCGGCAGCTGCCTGAGGCAGACCCCTGCACCAGCCGGCCAGACAGAGAGGTCAGCCGACATCCACAGGTTCCCTGGGTATTGCTGGTGCCCGATCACAACACCAGGCTCCATGCTCACAGGGTGCTGCAGGGAGCCAGTTCCAGAGAACCCAGCTGTGCGGAGTCGCTCCAGGGTGCCGGCCGGCCGCTCGCGAGGCAGGGCGGGCTGTTACTGTCACAGCATCTGGCACAACCGCAGACACACAGAGTAAGCAGCGGCCAGAGACAGACGCCGCACAGCCCGGGAAGACTCGGGTCCGGGCTGCTCGGGAGGCCAGAGACAGATGCCGCACAGCCCGGGAAGACTCGCATCCGGGCTGCTCGGGAGGCCTGGGAGGGCCAGGCCGCTACAGGGACGAGAAGACAGGGTGGGCTGGGGGGCAGCTGGGGAGACTTCCTGGCCGACACCATCGGTGACACTGGCCGCGGCAGCCCTCACTTTCCCGGCGGCTCCCCGCCCACGCCGCCTCTTCCCCACCCGCCCACGCCGCCTCTTCCCCACGACGGTGGGCAGCAGGGTCCGGCACCCCCACTGTCCTCTCACCACTCGGGGACACTGCAGAGGTCCTCAGGGGTGGGGGGCTCAGCAGGCAGAGCTGAGACTACCCTAGGAACCACCCAGAGACCGGGAGCTCAGGGAAAGGGACGGCACCCAGGGCCACCTCCCTGCGCCCGCCTGGCTCCCGGGGGCTCAGTGCCCTCAGCAGGTCCCTGCCCACCGGATGTTCTGCCCATACCCTACTGTCACAGCACCGCACTCAGCACCTCCTCGGCAGGGTCGAGTCTGGGTCTGAGCAGCCGCCTGCGGCCTGAGCTCCAGCTGGCCTGTCTGGTTCCTGCCACCACACGCCCCACTCCGGCTGACGCTTCCATTCCTTAAGACACCCAGACGCTCTCGTCACTGCCTCTTTTTTTCTTTTTTTTTCCTCCCCGAAGGAGTCTTGCTCTGTCGCCCAAGCTGGAGTGCAGTGGCACGATCTCAGCTCACTACATCCTCCGCCTTCCAGGTTCAAGCAATTCTCCTGTCTCAGCCTTCTGAGTAGCTAGGATTACAGGTGCCCGCCACCACACCCAGCCAATTTTTTGTATTTGTATTTTTATTTTTTTGAGACCGAGTCTCGCGCTGTCGCCCAGGCTGGAGTGCAGTGGCGCAATCTCGGCTCACTGCAAGTTCCGCCTCCCGGGTTCACACCACTCCCCCGCCTCAGCCTCCCGAGTAGCTGGGACTACAGGCGCCCGCCACTGCGCCCGGCTAATTTTTTGTATTTTTAGTAGAAACGGGGTTTCACCGTGTTAGCCAGGATGGTCTCGATCTCCTGACCTCGTGATCTGCCTATCTCGGACTCCCAAAGTGCTGGGATTACAGGCGTGAGCCACCGCACCCGGCCAATTTTTTGTATTTTTAGTAGGGACGGGGTTTCACCATGTTGGCCAAGACTGATCTCAACTCCTGACCTCAGGTGATCCGTCCACCTCAGCCTCCCGAAGCACTAGGACCACAGGCGTGAGCCACTGTGCCCGGCCTCGTCATCGCCTTTCGTGGGGGGCAACTGTCGCCCCTGTGCCGTCGCCTGAGCCTCTGACCGCGAGTGTGGCTCCCGCTCAGGGCACCCTCACAAGTCACCAGGAGAGCAGCCAGGTGCCGGCCACTCTGCACACACGTGCCCACCGGATGCCATGGGGAGGGAGTCATACCACCAAACCCACTTCGCAGGTGAGGAGACTGAGGCCCAGGCTGCCCAACGGAGAGCGGCCCAGCCGCGTGGGGCCTCAGCCTGATCCCAGAGCCCAGGAAGGCAACGGAGGCCTGGAACAGCCCAGCTGCCCGGGGGAAGCCCTCGTGGGCAGGCGCACAGCCCAGCCAGTCCCCTCCGCGTCAGAGGCAGGCAGGAGCGTTCTGACAGCCAGCCCAGGTGTCTCCGCAGCAGCACCGCCGCCTCAGACTCAGCTGCCGCGCAAGCTCCCCATTGGCAGAGACGCCGTTTCGAGGGTGCTGGCTGTGGCTAGGGACTTTCCCCATTACCAGATTCGGAGCAGCCTTCCCTCCTTCCCGCCCCAGAACCAGGTGTGCCCATTTCCCAGCACAGAAAACTCGTTTTTGAGACAGCGTCTTGCTCGTCACCCAGGCTGGAGTGCAGTGGCACCATCACGGCTCACCGCAGCCTCCACCTGCCAGGCTCAAGTGCTCCTCCCACCTCAGCACCTGCCCGGAGCTGGGACTCCAGGCGCGCAGCAACACACCCCACTAATTGCTTCAGTCTTCTCTAGAGACGGGGCCTCGCCACGCACAGAGAAGTTCTGACGCTACCACGCTGTCTACGGGCACCTTGTTGCGTCCTGCTCCAAAGGCACAAGCAGGTGCCCTCTGGATCACCTGTGGGGTGGAGACGGGCAGTCCCCCGGCAGCCCTCCCTGTAGTTATTTGCTCTTAAGGAATTTACCAACGTCCATGATTAAATATTTGTCAATCACTGTTCCATGCTGGCTCCCTGGCCAGCTTGTAAAGTCTGTGAGGGCAAAGACCACAACTACCTGTCACCACTGAGATCCTGTGACCACAGGAGAGCCTCGCCAGGCCCAGTGACAGTCAGAGGAGGTCAGGGTCCTCCCTGTCCAAGGCCACTAGTCCTGTGCAGGCTCCAGGAGCAGCTAAGTGTGCAGCCAGGTCAGGGCAGCGTCGGCCCCCCACCCCCCCCCCCCCCCCCCCCCCCCCCCCCGCCACAGCCACCACTTCGGGCTTCCCGGGGGGCCTCCCAGGGCCTGTCCCAGGGCTCACCGCGGCTGCGAGGGGCTGCCCTGCAACTCACCCAGGCAGGCAGGCTGTCAGGCAACCAGCCCCTCCTGTCACGGCCAGTGGGGACAGGAAGCGGGAAGACGCAGGAGTGAGACCCCTGGGAGACAGAGGAGCAAGGCAAGGCTCAGTCTCAGCTCCCCAGCCTTCACCCCACATCCGAGATTTCACTTTATTTGTTCCTCCTGCTGGGGAGGGGAAGCCCGGTGGCTTCAGTAGAGAGGAAACCACACCTCTCTCTCCACTTCTGGGCCTGGCACCGCGGTCCCACCATGCCCCACTCTAGCACTCGTTCCTCCTCTGTCACCCCAGACATGCGGCTTCTCCCGACTCCCTCCTGCCCCTTCCTGGGTCTCTGCACTGCTTGTTGGGGGCTTGGGCTCCCCTTAGGGGTCAAATCGCAGCAACAACCAGGCGGCAACGCACACAGAGAGCACAGTAAATCCTCAATGCCTGCAGTCTCTTCCCCTGGGCACAGGGTGGGGAGTCCAGACCCCTCCACCTCCTGCAGCTGCTCCCCTCAAGCTCGTCAAGCGGCTGGGGACTGAGCCGGCTCTGCCACTTTCCTGCTGAGCCACCACAGGCCTCAGTTTCCCCATCTATGAAGCAGGCGTGGCTCGACTAAATCACCACTTTCCACGTCAGCCTGGGGAAGGGGAACACTGGTTAAAAATGCAGACCACCGCCGGCCATGGTGGCTCACACCAGTAATCCCAGCGCTTTGGGAAGCTGAGGCAGGAGGATCGCTTGAGCCCAGGAGTTCAAGACCAGCCTGGGCAACACAGGGAGACCCTATTTCTAAAAATAATATTAAATATACAGACTGCTGAGCCCATTCCACACCGACTGACTCCGAAACCCTGGAAAAGGGGCCTGGAAATAGCACGTCCGACCAGCACAGCCCCCGCCTCCCCCAAGGTGACATCAGGGCCGCGTGGGAAACATTGCCCTGAACGAGCAGGAAGTAGCACTCGGAACGCCCAGGCCCAGGGTCCTCCCGGGCGAGGGGTGGCTGTAAACACCTCGAGGAGGAGTGGGCTGCCCGGCCAAGCCCCGGGAGGGGAAGAACGCAGGCTCCGGTCACAAAGCCCCGCCGGCGGGCCGCGCTCGGACCCCGGGACGGTGCCTGCAGCCTCCCGGGCCTGGGCCTGCCTCCAAGGCGGCGGCCAGGGCTCCCCAAGGCGAACCTGCAGCGAGGCGCCGGCGCCCCAGACCACGCGCTCGGCGGGGGTCCCCTGGCGTTATTCTCGGGGTCCGAGCCCCGCCATCCCCTCCTCCAGGCCCCGCCAGGCCTGGCCCCTGCCCCGTGCCGCGCCACCGAGCAATACCCTCTCTCCGCTCGCCAGGCCTCAGTTTCTCCGTTTGCAAAATCAGGCTCACCGGACTCGGAGGTCCCACCTGGGATCCTCGCGGCCTCAAGGGTCGGGAACGCCGCGGATGTGGGGTCACCCAGCCGCGATCCCGCTGCGCCGCTCCGGCCAGGCCCCGCCTCCCGCCCAGGCCTCAGTTTCCCGCATGTGCAGGACGGGGTTCGCGCCCGCACCGCCTGGGCTCCCCGCGGATCCAGCCTGGGCCGGCGCTGCCCCGAGACTCAGTTTCCCTATCTTGGCCAGCTCGCGCAAGCGACCCCCCACCCCGGCCCCGGCCTCGGCCTTGCCTCAGGCCTGTGGCACAGACCCTGTCGCCCGTCGCTCTGGCCCGGGCCTCACCGGCAGGCGCGGGACGATCTCCACGGAGCAGCAGTGGCAGAAGTACCGTCCGGGCTGCGGCGACGCCTCGGCCATGGCCGCCGCCGCCTACTCCGCGCCGCCCGCCCCCCGCGCGGCGCCAGCCGCCGGCCGTTTGCTGCTCCCTCGCCGGCCGACGCGCCCGCGCACGCTCACGCACGGCACGCACGGCACGCGGGGCGGAGCGCGGACGCGGGAGCGGCGTAGGCTGCGCACTCAGCGGGCCGCGGCCGGGGCGACGGTGGCCGCTGAGAGGCAAAATAGGCCCGGCTGTTGGGCGGGGCTCCGAGAGGGGGCGGGGTTCCAGCGGGGGTGGGGCTTCCGACGGGGGCCAAGTCCAGGCGGCGGAAGACACGAGGAGCGGGTCCTGCGCGAGGTGGCGCCGAGGCCCTCCTCGTCTCCCGAAGCTGCCAGGGTCCTCGTGTCCCTCAGTGCTTCCCTACTTCATCGCCTTCTCCCCTCATGGTGCTTCAGCCCACTGTCCCCACTGTTCCTGGGGCTCGCCAGGCGCCCTCTCCCCGCCCCCTCCCGGTGCAGCGCTCCCCCAACCCCCACGTGGCTTTCTTCCAGGTCTTTGCTCAAATGTCAGCTTACAAGGGCTCCTCTGCTGCCCTCCCGCCCCGTGGCACTGTCAGCTCAGCTGCGCAGCGAAGGGATTTTTGGACCCACAGCAGCGCCTGACACACAGCAGGCATTCCTTCAGCTGCGGAATACAGGCAGAGGGGGTCTCAGGGCGCTGCCTGGGCCTGGCTGGGACCCGTGGGGTCAGACAGAGGCTGAGGTCTGTGGCTTGTGGCCGTGTTTCCAAGATGCTCCGCAGGCTGACGGCCCAGGAGCCTCCCGGGTGCGGAGAGGACAGGAAACCTAACCCCCCCTTCCAAATTTAATCAGTAGACACGGTATCAACACCCAGCGCAGGCCAGGATCATTTCTGAGGTTAGTTCTGGCCCAATCATGCATGTATTTCTTTTTTTTTTTTTTTTTTTTTTGAGACAGAGTCTCACTCTGTCACCCAGGCTGCAGTGCAATGGCACAGTCTCGGCTCACTGCAACCTCTACCTCCTGGGTTCAAGCTATTCTCCCGCCTCAGCCTCCCAAGTAGCTGGGACTAAAGGTGCGTGCCATCACACCGGCTAATTTTTGTATTTTTAGTAGAAACGGGGTTTCATTATATTTAGCCAGGCTGGTCTCGAACTCCTGACCTCGTGATCCGCCCACCTCAGCCTCCCAAAGTGCTGGGATTACAGGCGTGAGCCACCGCGCCCGGCCTCATGCATGTATTTCTTTATTCACTCAACACTCATTGAGCACCTACTGCATACCAGACCCTATGCTGAACGCACGCAGAGACCCCCAGCCCCATGAGATTGGACCAGAGTATGGGACTCAGGGGTGACCCCAGCTCTTCCTCGGGAGAGAGAAAGGGCTTCTGAGGGGAAAGGACATTGGAACCAGGGCTTTGAGGGATGAACAGGATTTGATTGAGTTGGTCTTCCTGCAAAATGAGGCATTGGAGCCAGACTGTTGAGGAATTAAGAGTTGGAGCCTGTGCATTGAAGGGTTTTTTGTTTGTTTGTTTTGTTTTGTTGTTGTTTGTTTGCTTTTTAGAGATGGAGCCTGGCTCTGTCACCCAGGCTGGAGTGCAATGGCACGATCTCGGCTCACTGTAACCTCCGCCTCCCGGCTTCAAGTGATTCTCCTGCCTAAGCTTCCCGAGTAGCTGGGATTACACGCTGGGCACCACCACACCCGGCTAATTTTTGTATTTTTAGTAAAGACGGGATTTCTCCATGTTGGCCAGGCTGGCCTAGACTCCTGACCTCAGGTGATCCGCCCGCCTCGGCCTCCCAAAGTGCTGGCATTACAGGCGTGAGTCACCAAGCCCGTCCTGCATTTAGGGTTTTGAATATCCGAGGTTGGGGACAGGGGTTTAAGCCTCCTTCCTGTCCGTCTTTTCAGCAGCGCGAATCCAGTCATTCCTGCTCTGACCACCAGAGAGCGCACGGGCCCCGTCCCTGGGAATCCAGGAAAACCCCAGGCGAGGGGCAAGGCTTGCAGATTCAACACCAGGCCTCCCAGACCCAGCTCCTGCACCAGCCTTCGCGCTGCAGAAGTGTAGAAGGAGCAGCAGACCTGGTTCAAAACGACACCAAACCACGAACTGGCTGTGTGTCCCTGGGCAAGTGGCTTAACCTCTCTGAGCAGGCGGCAGAACCTGAGGGTTTTCCGTTGGCTCGGGGCAGACGCGAGGACCCCTTGCACCTCCTCAGCCCTCCCTGTGCTCTGCTGCCTGCCCTGAGTCACCTGCCCCTCGCTGACCCCTCCCCAGCCTCACTGGCCGCCTTGGGTGGGTTGAGCAGTTTCCCACCTTGGGACCTTGCAAGGCCATTCCCTCTGCGGGTAGTGTCCTTCCCCCAGTCCCCTCTCCTGCCCCTGCTTTTTTTTCTTTTTTTTTTTTTTTTTTTTGAGATGGAGCCCAGGCTGGAGTGCCGTGGTGCAATCTCAGCTCACTGCAACCTCCGCCTCCCGGGTTCAAGCGATTCTTCTGCCTCAGCTTCCTGAGTAGCTGGGATTACAGGCACGCGCCACCACGCCTGGCTAATTTTGTATTTTTAGTAGAGACGGGGTTTTGCCATGTTGGCCAGGCTGATCTCGAACTCCTGACCTCAGGTGATCCACCCACCTTGGCCTCCCAAAGTGCTGGGATTACAGGTGTGAGCCACCGCGCCCGGCCCATCTGTGGGTTATTAATGGCGTCTCCCCGTATGTGAGGCCAATACCCGGCGCACAGTAGGTGTTCAGTAGATTCCCAAATGCATGAATAGTTGGCGAGTGTCTACTGTGTGCTGGGCCCAGGCAGGTGCTGGAAACACAGTGGGAACGAGGAGGAACGTAGGGATTTTGTATCAAACTAAGCAGGGTGAAGTGGCTCCCGCCTGAGACCAGGAGTTCAAGACCAGCCTGAGCAACATAGTGAGACCCTGTCTCTACACAAATAGAATTAGGCTGGGCACAGTGGCCCGTGCCTGTAATCCCAGCACCTTGGGAGGCTGAGGTGGGAGGATTGCTTGAGCTCAGGAGTTGAAGACCAGCCTGGGCAACACGGTGAAACTGTGTCTCTACTAAAAATAAAAAAATTAGCCGGGTGTGGTGACGGGCGCCTGTAATCCCAGTTACTCAGGAGGCTGAGGCAGGAGGATCACTTCAGTGGGAGGCAGAGGTTGCAGTGAGCCGAGATCGCACCACTGCACTCCACCCTGGGCCACAGATGGAGACCCCATCTTTTTTGTTTTGTTTTGTTTTGTTTTGTTTTGTTTGAGATGGAGTCTCGCTCTGCCGCCCAGGCTGGGGCTCAGTGGTGTGATCTCAGTTCACTGCAACCTCTGCCTCCCAGGATCAAGCGATTCTCCTGCCTCAGCCTCCTGAGTAGCTGGGATTACAAGCACCCGCCACCACGCCTGGCTAATTTTTCTATTTTTAGTAGAGACAGGGTTTCTCCATGTTGGTCAGGCTGGTCTTGAACTCACGACCTCAGGTGATCTGCCCGCCTCAGCTTCCCAAAGTGCTGGGATTACAGGTGTGAGCCACCATGCCCAGCGGAGACCCCATCTTTAAAAACAAAACAGAACAGAACAGAGGGCTCAGCACGTGCCAGGCCTGAAGTGTAATTCTCACAAAAGCTCCACGTCGTGGACACAATTTAACGGACAACACAACAACACATAGCACACCCAGGCCCCTCGGCTCCTCCTGCCGGCCACCCGGCCCCTGATCAGACCCAGGCCCCTCGGCCCTCCACCTGCTGGCCACCCGGCCCCCGATCAGAACCAGGCCCCTCGGCCCCTCCACCTGCTGGCCACCTGGCCCCAGTCTAACCGTGGAGCGCGGCCCGGAGGAACCCAAGTGCCGGGCCAGTGTCTGTGTGCGACCCAGTGGCCCTGGGCTTCCAGGGCACTCCAGCGTCCATTTGCGACCAAGTGGTCACCTTGCTGCTGCCGGCGATGGGACAGACCTGGGAGCGGGACGCTGGGCACCCCCAGGCCCCTCTGAGGCTCTGAGAGACCCCCAGAGTCTCAGCGGGTGCTGTGAGACGGGGGTGCTGTTTCCCAGTTTCTCAGCACTTCCTTGGAACAGCTATGAAAGCAGATTCTTGGCTGGGCGCGGTGGCTCACACCTGTAAGCAGAGATCTCTCGACTCTCCTCTCTCCTGATCAGTTGTTTGGGTGTTGCTAACTTTGTTTTATTTTATTAATTATTATATTTTTTTGAGACAGTGTCTAGCTCTGTCACCCAGTCCGGAGTGCAGTGGCACAATCTCGACTCACTGCAGCCTCCGCCTCCCTGGTTCAAGTGATTCTCCTGCCCCAGCCTCTTGAGTAGCTGGGATTATAGGCACCTGTCACCACGCCGAGCTAACTTTTTTTATTTATGTATTTTTTGTAGACACGGGGTCTCACCGTGTTGGCCAGGCTGGTCTTGAACTCCTGACCTCAAATGATCTGCCCGCCTCAGCCTCCCACAGTGCTGGGATTACAGGCGTGAGCACTGTGCCCGGCCACTAACTTTATTTTAAATAATTTCCAAGATGCAGAAAAGTTGCAGGCATACCACAAAGGGACCTGTGTGCCCTGAACCCTGACCCCATTATTCACAATTTGCCTCATTTATTTATTTTTGAAATGGAGTCTCGCTTTTTTGCCCAGGCTGGAGTGCAGTGGTACAATCTCGGCTCACTGCAACCTCTGCCTCCTGGGTTCAAGGGATTAACCTGGCTCAGCCTCCCGAGTAGCTGGGATTACAGGCGTGCACCACCACACCCGGCTAATTTTTGTCTTTCTAGTTGAGATGGGGTTTCTCCATGTTGGTTAGGCTGGTCTCGAACTCCTGACCTCAGGTGATCCACCCACCTCAGCCTCCCAAAGTGCTGGGATCACAGGCGTGAGGCTAATTTGTTTTTAAATTTTTATTTTGTAGAGATAAAAACTTGCTATGTTGCCGAGAGTGATCTCCAACTCCTGGGCTCATGGGATCCTCCCACCTTGGCCTCCCAAAGTGCGGGCAGTACAAGTGTGAGCCACAGTACTTGGCCCCCCCTTTATCCCAAACACACCAAAAAGCAGCCTGCTGTTCCCTGAAGGCAGTAACACGTTGATCAGATTGACCAGCGGGCACCAACACCACCGCACACAAACGCACAGACTCACACCCTGCCCCGGGCCCCGCTGGCCACCCTGGTTGCATACACATGGCACTC
This sequence comes from Chlorocebus sabaeus, assembly GCF_047675955.1. NCBI lineage: Eukaryota > Metazoa > Chordata > Mammalia > Primates > Cercopithecidae > Chlorocebus > Chlorocebus sabaeus. The sequence goes on along the minus strand of NC_132909.1, from coordinate 62,015,115 downwards.
TGTTTCTCCCATTTCCTCTCACCAGGGACCTCGACAGATGTGGGCTTGGTTCCATGAGCTCTCCTGGCCCCTTTTTCAATTCAGGATCCCATCCTTGTGAACCCTGGGGGCCTCGGCCAACACGAACCGAAAGGACTCAAAGGAATGACATGGGCCACGCCTGACATTCTCAAAGGAATGTCAACACAGCTCATTCTCACGTCCCAGGCAGACCAAGCCCAGGTAGACCACGTCCCAGGCACACCAAGCCCAGGTAGACCACGTCCCAGGCACACCAAGCCCAGGTAGACCACGTCCCAGGCCGACCAAGCCCAGGTAGGCCACGTCCCAGGCCGACCAAGCCCAGGTAGACCACGTCCCAGGCCGACCAAGCCCAGGTAGACCACGTCCCAGGTAGACCAAGCCCAGGTAGACCACGTCCCAGGTAGACCAAGCCCAGGTAGACCAAGCCCAGGTAGACAACGTCCCAGGTAGACCAAGCCCAGGTAGACCAAGCCCAGGTAGACCAAGCCCAGGTAGACAACGTCCCAGGTAGACCAAGCCCAGGTAGACAACGTCCCAGGTAGACCAAGCCCAGGTAGACCACGTCCCAGGTAGACCAAGCCCAGGTAGACCACGTCCCAGGTAGACCAAACCCAGGTAGACCAAGCCCAGGTAGACCACGTCCCAGGTAGACCAAGCCCAGGCAGACGATGTCTCAGGTAGACCAAGCCCAGGTAGACGATGTCCCAGGTAGACCAAGCCCAGGTAGACCAAGCCCAGGCAGACCAAGCCCAGGTAGACCAAGCCCAGGTAGACCACGTCCCAGGTAGACCAAGCCCAGGTAGACCACATCCCAGGTAGACCAAGCCCAGGCAGACGATGTCCCAGGTAGACCAAGCCCAGGTAGACGATGTCCCAGGTAGACCAAGCCCAGGTAGACCAAGCCCAGGCAGACCAAGCCCAGGTAGACCACGTCCCAGGCAGACCAAGTGGCTGTGCATTCCCTCCTCCCAACCCCCGGGGAGAAAGAACCGCAACTGGCCCCATTGCACCAATGAGGAAACTGAGGCCTGGGGAGGAGGCCGACTGCCCGAGGTGGCAGCTTTGGGGCTGGACTGTGGCTGCCTCCTGGGGAAGGAAACAGTCCCTCCCTCCACTCCTCATCCTGGCAGGGGTGTTTGGGCCACTGTTCCTTCATCAAATGTCGTGGAGCCTCTGCCGCGTGCCAGGAGTGGGGGGCCCATGCCACAAACGTCTGCTGAAACCAGCCATCCACCCAACAGCATCGAGCACCATGATCAGAAGGATAAAGGCCCCAAACAAGGCCAGGAGCAGTGGCTCATGCCCATAATCCCAGCACTTTGGAAGCCCGAGGCAGGTGGATCATTTGAGGTCAGGAGTTCGAGGCCAGTCTGGCCAAAATGGTGAAACCCCATCTCTGCTAAAAATACAAACAAACAAAGAAAGGCCTGGTGCAGTGGCTCACGTCTGTAATCCCAGCACTTTGGGAGGCCGAGGTGGGTGGATCACTTGAAGTTGGGAGTGTGAGACAGCCTGACCAACATGGAGAAACCCTGTCTCTACTAAAAATACAAAATTAACCAGGCGTGGTGGCAGGCGCCTGTAATCCTAGCTACTCGGGAAGCTGAGGCAGGGGATAGGCTTGAACCTGGGAGGCGGAGGTTGCAGTGAGCCAAGATCACGCCATTGCACTCCTGCCTAGGCAACAAGAGCAAAACATTGTCTCATTAAAAAAAAATAAAATAGCCAGGTGTGGTGGTGCCTGCATGTAATCCCAGGTGCTCAGGAGGCTGAGGCATGAAAATCACTTGAACCCAGGAGCACAGGTTGCAGTGAGCTGAGATTGCACCACTGCACTCCAGCCTGGGAGACAGAGTGAGTTAGACTCCATCTCAAAATAAACAAATAAATAAAGTCCCCAAACACACTTGATTTTTGCCCAGCAAGACTCATGTCTGTGGTGGGAAGTCAGGGAGCCCGAACGGACGGACTGGCTGGAGACGCAGCAGAGGAACATAAATTGTGAAGATTTCATTTTAATATGGACATGTATCAGTTCCCAAATTAATACTTTTATAATTTCTTACACCTGTCTTATTTTAATCTCTTAATCCTGTTATCTTCATAAGCTGAGGATGTACGTTACCTCAGGACCACAGTGATAATTGTGTTAACTGTATAAATTGGTTGTAAAACGTATGTTTGAACAATATGAAATCAGTGCACCTTGAAAAAGAACAGAATAACAGCGATTTTAGGGAACAAGGGAAGACAACCATAAGGTCTGACTGCCTGTGGGGTCGGGGCAAAAAGAGCCATATTTTTCTTCTTGCAGAGAGCCTATAAACGGACGTGCAAGTAGGGAAGATATCGCTACATTCTTTTCCCAGCAAGGAATATTAATATTAACACCCTGGGAAAGGAATGCATTCCTTGGCAGAGGTCTACAAATGGCCACTCTGGGAATGTCCGTCTATGTGGTTGTGATAAGGACTGAGATATGCCTTGGTCTGCTGTAGTACCCTCAGGCTTACTAGGGTTGGGAAACTCCACCCTGGTAAATTTGTGGTCAGACCAGTTCTCTGCTCTCGAACCCTGTTTTCTGTTGTTTGAGATGTTTATCAAGACAATACGTGCACCGCTGAACATAGACCCTTAGTAGTTTGGTTTTGCCCTTTTGTCCTGTTCCCTCAGAAGCATGTGATCTTTGTTCTGCTTTTTGCCTTTCGAAGCATGTGATCTACTCCCTGTTCTTATACCCCCTTCCCTTTTGAAACCCTTAATAAAATCTTGCTGGTTTAAGGCTCAAGTGGGCATCACAGTCCTACCAATATGTGATGTCACCCCTGGCGGCCCAGCTGTAAAATTCCTCTCTTTGTACTCTTTCTCTTTATTTCTCAGCTGGCCGACACTTATGGAAAATAGAAAGAACCTACGTTGAAATATTGGTGGCAGGGCTGGACGCAGTGTCTCACGCCTGTAATCTCAGCACATTGGAAGGCCGAGGCAGGCAGATCATGAGGTCAGGAGATCGACATCATCCTGGCTAACACGGTGAAACCCCATCTCTACTAAAAAATACAAAAAATTAGCCAAGTGTGGTGGCAGGCGCCTGTAGTCCAGCTATGCAGGAGGCTGAGGCAGGAGAATGGCATGATCAAGCCGAGATCACGCCACTGCACTCCAGCCTGGGTGACAGAGCGACACTCCGTCTCAAAAAAAAAAAAAAGAAATATTGGGGGCAGGTTCCCCTGATACATGTCAGATTTCTGATCCCCAGAACCATCAGGTAATTCATCTGTGCTGCTTTCAGCTGCTACCTCTGGGTCCATTTGTTACAGCAGCAGATAGCATGCTCATACATCAAGCTATAATGAGTCGAGCCCAGTCAGTCTGGGTGTTTGTGGGTTTCCCCAGAAGCCTCGAAGCTGTAGGCGGTCCCTTCTGTCATTGGCCAGAGCAGGGTCACATGGTTGTGCCTGAACCAATGACTAGCAAGAGGAATGACTGACATTGCCGTGATCTTTTTTGACCAATCAGTATTCACCTCTGAGGCTGAGGCAGGGCGCTGCCTTCTGTTAGAAATCTGGCTGCCTGAATCTCACACAAAATCAGGTCCCTCATCAGGGAACAGGAACAGCCAGCTATGGGGTGGGGATGCTTGGGGGCCAGCATGGAGAGTTGCTATGGGAAGAGGCCTGAACTGAGCAGGTTCAGCAGGAAGGAACCCAGGCCAATAAACCTGGACTGGTCCCATGGCCATCGGGAGCCATGGGTGGTGTTTGAGCTGTGGAAGTACCTCTGAAGGCGGTGTTATTTTTTTTTGTTTTTTTTGTTTTTTTGTTTTTTATTTTAGACGGAGTCTCGCTCTGTCGCCCAGGCTGGAGTGCAGTGGCGCAATCTCGGCTCACTGCAAGCTCCGCCTCCCGGGTTCACGCCATTCTCCTGCCTCAGCCTCCCGAGTAGCTGGGACTACAGGCGCCCGCCACCGCGCCCAGCTAATTTTTTCTATTTTTGGTAGAGACGGGGTTTCACCATGGTCTCGATCTCCTGACCTTGTGATCCGCCCGCCTCGGCCTCCCAAAGTGCTGGGATTACAGGCGTGAGCCACCGCGCCCGGCTGGTGTTTTTTGTCTGTTTGTTTTGTTGGGTTTTTTTCTTTTTTGAGACAGTCTCACTGTGTCACCCAGGCTGGAGTGCAGTGGTACGATCTCGGCTCACTGAAACCTCTGCCTCCTGGCTTCAAGCAATTCTCCTGCCTCAGCCTCCTTAGTAGCTGGGACTACAGGCACCTGGCACCACGCCCAGCTCATTTTTGTATTTTTAGTAGAGATGGGGTTTCACCATGTTGGCCAGGCTGGTCTCGAACTCCTGACCTTAAGTGATCTGCCTGCCTCAGTCTCCCAAAGTGCTGGAATTACAGGCATGAGCCACTGTGCCTGGCCGTTTTGTTTTTTGAGATGAAGTCTCACTGTCGCCCAGGCTGGAGTGCAATGGCCCGATCTTGGCTCACTGCAGCCTCCGCCTCCCGGTTTCAAGTGATTCTCCTGCCTCAGCCTCCTGAGTAGCTGGGATTACAGGCGTGCACCACCACGCCCGGCTAATTTTTTTGTATTTTTAGTAGAGAAAGGGTTTCACCATGTTGGCCAGGCTGGTCTCAAACTCCTGACCTCAAATGATCCACCCACCTCAGCCTCCCAAAGTGCTGGGATGACAGACGTGAGCCACGGCACCTGGCCAGTGGGGTTGCTTTAGGGCCGGGCTCACACCGCACCCTGCCGATGGGGACGTTTTAGGGCTCAGCTCACTTCCTAGAGTTCCCACCCACCCACCAGGCCAGATCTTCAGGCCTGAGCTGTGGTTATCAGCATCACAGGCGCCAGAGAGGCCAGCAAGGCTTTGCTTCGTGGAGCCCAGGGGTTGGCAAGTTCTAGCTCAGAGGCTGCGGACAATGGACAATAAGCCAATGCCAAGTATCTTCGGGCTCGGGAAGGTGGGACCGGGTGTCCCTGAGTGTTCTGTACCAAGCCACGATCCACGTCCCATCCTGGAGGCCAAAGGTGGTACAGCAAAGTGACCCCGCTACAGCCCCGCAGAACCTGCTGCTCTGGGTCCTAAAGGCTCCCCTTGAATAAATGCAAACCTACTAATTGCAAAGGTGGTTATTATTATCAGATCCAAGGGACAGAAGCTTGCTTTAAACTGGCTTCGTCTCCCTGCAGAGGAGGAGTTCAGGCACAGCTGGATCCAGCGACTTCCAGTGTCACTGGGAATTGTTGCTGCCCCTTTTGGCTCTGTGGCCCATGGGGCTGGCCTCTCCCTAGCCATCAGAAAGAGCCACTTGCAACTTCAGGCTCACACCCTTCCAGCCCCAGCAGGAAGCAGGTGTCCCTGTCCCTCTCCCAGCAAAATTCCAGGGCCGTTGGCCAGGCATGGTGGCTCACACCTGTAATCCCAGCACTTTGGGAGACTGAGGCAGGCAGATCATGAGATGAGGAGTTCGAGAGCAGCCTGGCCAATACGGTGAAACCCCATCCCTACTAAAAATACAAAAATAAGCCGGACGTGGTGGCGTACACCTATAGTCCCAGCTACTCGGAAGGCTAAGGCAGAAGAATAGATTGAACCTGGGAGGCGGAGGTTGCAGTGAGCTGAGATCACGCCACTGCACTCCAGCCTGGGCAACAGAGTGAGACTCCGTCTTGAAAAAAGAAAAAAAAAATCCAGGGCTAACTCGTCCTGGTGGTTTTGTTTTGCTTTGTTTTCTTTTCTTTTTTCTTTTTCTTTTTTTTTGAGATGGAGTCTCGCTCTGTCACCCAGGCTGGAGTGCAGTGGCGTGATCTCAGGTCACTGCAAGCTCCGCCTCCTGGGTTCAAGCGATTCTCCCGCCTCAGCCTCCTGAGTAGCTGGGACTACAGGCATGCGCCACCATGCCCGGTTGATTTTTGTATTTTTAGTAGACACTGGGTTTCACCATGTTGGCCAGGGTGGTCTCGAACTCCTGATCTCAAGTGATCCGCCCGCCTCAGCCTCCCTAAGTGCTGGGATTATAGGCGTGAGCAACCGCACCCGGCCTGGTTTTCTGAGTGTCAGAGAAGCCTCACTCACTGGTTGGGCATGCGCGGGTGTCCATTCCTGGGGTCCCTTGTGCTGGGACGATTGGAGATGATTCCCCAGAGGAAAATATGGTGCTGGGAGCAGAAGTGGGGAAGCAGCCCTGGGCTGGCCCTCGTCGTGCATGGGCAGTACACGGGTCCTGGAAGCTTGTGAACTTGGTGCTGACCCTAGTCCTGACTCTGCAGGGCTGTGACTCCAAGAAAGTCACTTCCCACCCTCCAACCTCATTTGCCGCCTATAAATGGGGTGCCTGCCTCACAGCCTCCCGGCAAGCAGCAAAGGGGACTCACCATGGTCCCGTCCTGGTGCGCACCTATTAACTAGGTGATTAACAGGAATCCACGCATGCATGCTGTGGTCCTACTGTGCGCCCGGTACTGTCCACATCCCACCTGGAACCTGTAGCACTGGGGTCTTTGCCCATTTTACAGATAAGAAAACAGGCATAGGCCGGGCACGGTGGTTCACGCCTGTAATCCCAGCAATTTGGGAGGCCAAGGCGGCTGGATCACCTGAGGTCAGGAGATCGAGACCAGCCTGGCCAACATGGTGAGACCCCGTCTCTACTAAAAATACAAAAAATTAGCTGGGCCTGGTGGTGCCTGCCTGTAATCCCAGCTACTCGGGAGGCTGAGGCACGAGAATTGTTTGAACCCAGGAGGCAGATGTTGCAGTGAGCCGAGGTCACACTACTGCACTCTAGCCTTGGCAACAAGCGCAAAACTCTCTCTCAAAAAAAAGAAAAAAGAAAAGAAAAGAAAAAGGGCTGGGCGCGGTGGCTCAAGCCTGTAATCCCAGCACTTTGGGAGGCTGAGACGGGCGGATTATGGGGTCAGGAGATCGAGACGATCCTGGCTAACACGGTGAAACCCCATCTCTACTAAAAAATACAAAAAACTAGCCAGGCAAGGTGGCGGGCGCCTGTAGTCCCAGCTACTCGGGAGGCTGAGGCAGGAGAATGGCGTAAACCCGGGAGGCGGAGCTTGCAGTGAGCTGAGATCTGGCCACTGCACTCCAGCCTGGGCGACAGAGCGAGACTCTCTCTCTCTCAAGAAAAAAGAAAAGAAAAAGAAAAAGAAAACAAGCATAGAAGGGTCTCCGGGCCTGGCACACAGTGGGCACCTATAGTTGCTATAACAAATCTGTACAAACTTCCTGGTTTAAAGCAACACACGGGCTGGGTGTGGTGTCTCACACCTGTAATCCCAGCACTTTGTGAGGCCAAGGTGGGCAGATCACCTGAGGTCAGGAGTTTGAGACCAGCCTGGCCAACATGGCAAAATCCCATCTCTATAAAAAAAAAAAAAAAAAAATTAGCCGGGTGTGGTGGGAGGCGCCTGTAATCCCAGTTAATCGGGAGGCTGAGGTTGCAGTGAACCAAGATCGCACTTCTGCACTCCAGCCTGGACGACTGAGTGAGGCCCCATCTCAAAAAGATAAAATGGCCGGGTGTTGTACTAAAAATACAAAAATTAGCCAGGCGTGGTGGTGGGCACCTATAATCTGAGCTACCTGGGAGGCTGAGGCAGGAGAATCGCTTGAATCTGGGAGGTGGAGGTTGCAGTGAGCCGAGATCGCGCCACTGCACTCCAGCCTGGGTGACAGAGTAAAGACTCTGTCTCAAATAAATAATAAATAAAAGTAATAAATAGCCGGGCACAGTGGCTCACGCCTGTAATCCCAGCACTTTGGGAGGCCGAGGCGGGCGGATCACGAGGTCAGATCGAGACCATCCTGGCTAACACGGTGAAACCCCATCTCTACTAAAAATACAAAAAATTAGCCGGGCGTGGTGGCGGGCGCCTGTAATCCCAGTTACTCGGGAGGCTGAGGCAAAAGGATCGCTTGAACCCGGCGGGGCGGAGGTTGCAGTGAGCTGAGATCGTGTCATTGCACTCCAGCCTGGGCGACAGAACGAGACGACATCTCAAAAATAAAAAAAAAAAAGAAGTTCCACACAGGTCTCGCTGGGGGAAGATCGAGGTGCTGGCAGAGCTGAGTTCCCTCTGGCAGCTCCAAGGAGAATCTGCGCCCTTCCAGGCTCCTAGAGGCCGCCCACATTCCCTGGCTCGAGCCCCCTTCCTCCATCTCCGAATCCCACAATGGCAGCCAGGTCCTTCTCTTATCCCATCTCTAACCATAGAGGGCAGGTATCTCCTTTTCTTTCTTTTTCTTTTTATTTTTGAGATGGAGTCTCGCTGTGTTGCCCAGGCTGGAGTGCAATGGCACGATCTCAGCTCACTGCAACCTCCGCCGCCCGGGTTCAAGCAATTCTCCCGCTTCAGCCTCCCAAGTAGCTGGGATTACAGGCACACGCCGCCATGCCCACCCTTTTTTTTTTTTTTTTTTTTTAATTTTTTTTTTTTTTGTATTTTTAGTAGAGACAGGGTTTTACCATGTTGGCTAGTCTAGTCTCGAACTCCTGACCTCAAGTGATCTGCCCATCTCAGCCCCCTAATGTGCTGGGATTCCACCGCGCCCGGCCAGGCATCTCCTCTTCTACGGACGCTTCGAGGACAGTGGGCCATCTGTATAACCCAGGATGAGCCCCTGTGTGAAAGTCCTCAACTCAGTCCCGCCTGCAGAGCCCCTTTGGCCAGAGAGAGTGGGACACCCACAGGTTCCAGGGATGAGGGCCTCGTGGTCTCTGGGGCCGCCGTTCTGCTGATCACCCCCAACTGCACTTTCACTCACTCACAGCACAAGCGTCCGTTTCCAGCACACACCCCTGCCATTCCAACCAACGTTCGTCTCAACCTCAACATCCCTTTCCTCTGGGAAGCCTTCCTCAGTCTCCCCCAGGCCTGGGGCACCTCTGCTATCTGGGCATCCTCTACCACAGAACAACACTAGATTGTTACTGTTTACCTGTCAGGATTTACCTCGAGGGAGACAGAAGCCTGGGGGGGTGAGCAGAGGCCATGGCACCCACGGTGGGTGTCTGAGTCAGGGAGAACTGTTATGGCAGCTGGGGTAGGAAGTGGGCCACGGGGGCCAGGCTGTGGGTGGAAGTCCTAGGATGAGCCTCGGGGCTGGATAGGGTAGGGAGAGGGGCAGAGCTGGGAGAGGGGAGGTCGTCACTGGGGTCTCAAGGAGGAGGCAGTGCCCCAGAAAAGGCCAGTGACCTGTTTGTGGTCACCCTGCACAGAGCCTCTGGGTTAGGGAGGAAGACAGAGCCGGGAGCAGGAGGCCACTGGCAGCTGGCCTCGGTTTCCCCGGAGAGGGCCGGAACCCACGCCAGCCAGACAATGACCCTTTGATTCGCACAGCCCAGGCCGGAGTGGCTGAGCCACAGCGGGGTCAGGTCTTGGCCAAGGTCACACTGTCCAGCCCCCGCACACCCTCAGTGAGAACACAGGGTCCTGTCCCTGCCCCACTCCCCAACCCAGGGAGATTCCCAGGGGAATGCCAGAGGCCAAGGCCAGGTCAAGACGGCGGGGTGTCCCCCTCACGGCCACTAGGGCAGGAACTTGGCCCCTGGCCATTGGCTTCGAGGGGACAGAGTCAGGCTGGGCAGCTGAGGTGGAGGAAAGGGTACAAGTGCGTCTTCCGTGGACGCAGGTCTCACTTACACCAGAGAAGGGGCTGTGCCTGGGGCTGCTGGACGCCTCCGTTTCCACACCTGGGGGGCGGGCAACGCCGGAACAGCCAGTGGCCAGACACAGGCATCCCCGGGAGACACCCAACTGCTCTCCATCTCCTCAACCTTCTTTATTTTCCTGAAAGCATTTACCACTCTTTGAAGTTACAGATTAATTTGTCTCTGCATTTTGCTGTCTATGGCCCCTCCAAACCAGGAGCTCTGTGAGCGTGTGATGGGGTCTGCCTTGGTCACCACGGCACCCCAGCACCCTGCAGGGCCCCTGTGGCCAACAAGAGATGTTCACTGATGGTTCCTTAGAAGCAGGAACAGAGGGGCTCTGCAGAACCCTTGAGCTCGCCACGGGCGCCCTGACAAATCCGGAGGCCTCCACCGCAGCATCAGCTCCCAAGTAGGAAATGTGTCTGGCTGCGGCAAAGCCCCCCGGGCACAGCGCCTCCGGGCCCACGCAGATGTCGCTGTCATAAATTGTGGGAAACGCCTCTGCTGGAAACAGTGTTTGAAACAGTGTTTGCTGAATCTCGGAGGGAGAGGAAAAAAACCTAGTAAACATTCTTGTTGATATGACCTGGGGGAACCTTTCCAAAGGCTTGGAAGGCTGTGGGGGGCAGAGTTGCCCAGGGGCCCAGGACAAAGGCCTGGCGTGCACGCACACACGCACACACACAGACGGTGGCCTCCCTGGGGGCCTTGGCTGGGCGAGGCCTGCTGTTGTCCACGATGCTGGAAGGAGCTGTGTCTCTGGGTCTGTCCCGGCCGCACCCCGTTCTGTCCCACACCCAACCTCTCCCCACCCACAGGCCGGCTCCAGCGGCCAGGTGGACGGGTGGGCGGCCTGCGCCATGAACAGGGAACCATATCCAGCTGAGGTTTTGGGTGTGTGGGGCAGGTCGGGACCAAGGAGGACGGGTTGGGGGGCTCAGACTATGAAAGTGACCACATGCAAATCACAGAAACGGGGTGCAGGGATCCACAGACGTGCCCCTCGTGGGTCCCCGCTAGCTCACCACCACCCCTGCAACTGAAGATCCCCAAACCCACTTTGACTCCTGGAGACGGCCCCTCCATCCACCCGAAAGGCTGCCACCACCTCGAACCCACACCCCTGTCCCAGTTCCGCCCTGGGTCCAGCCACATCTCCCCAGATGCATTCTCTGGCTCCGGGAAGGGACCCGGGCGCGCGCCCCCAGCTGCCCCCCGCAGCGGCCGGGCCCGGCGCCTGCCCACCCCGCGCGGGACACGGCCTCGCCCCCGCCACTCCCGGGCCGCGCCCCGCCCCGTGCCCCGCCCCGCCCGCGGCCCGCGGGACCTTTATAGGGAGCGCCGGCCGCGCGCTGGGAAGTCGGTGCCGCTGCCGTCTCTGCGTTCGCCATGCGTCCCGGGGCGCCAGGGCCACTCTGGCCTCTGCCCTGGGGGGCCCTGGCTTGGGCCGTGGGCTTCGTGGGCTCCATGGGCTCGGGGGACCCCGCGCCCGGTGAGTGGGGCGGCCAGAGGGGCGGGCGGGGCGGGCCACCCACGTGGGGCTGCCCGGAATGCGGCCGGGGGGACGTCGGGGGGCGCGGCGGCGGTGGGGGCGAGGGCGGTGTCCGGCGCAAGCTGGAGCCGGGAGGGTCTGAAGGGGGGTCACCAGGAGGTCAGCAGAGCAGAGGTTCCTAATCACAATGACCGCTGACATTTATTGAGCGCTTAGTGTCTACCTCTCCCCTCCCGGAACCCGTGCTATCCCAGTAGTGCCGGAGTTCTCTTCATCTCCGTCTTCCAGATCGGGAAACTGAGGCTCAGGGTCACACAGACTGTAGGCGGCAAAGCCAGGATTCTAGCTGCGACCGTCTGGGTCGGTCCTGGTGCCCCGCGAGGCAGCGCTGGGTGTCTGGAGCCAGGCCCTCCAGCTGGGGCTGAGAGCTTCCCCGGGTCCTGGGTAGACCAGGCATGGAGACTCACACCTGGGACTTGCCGGGAGGCACCAGGCAGGAGACGGCCCCACTCCTGGCCTCAGTTTCCCCTATGATGGGTGCCAAGGTGCTGCATTCCCCAAGCTGGTCCCTGGCAGTGTCTGTGAACCAGTGAGTGCTCTGGGAAGGGGGCTGTGGCCGTTCCTGTCCCCAGGGACAGGGGAAGAAACTGGGGGCTCTCTGGCTCCCCACCCCCCATCCCTGCAGCCCCACCCCACCCCAGCCCCGCGCCAAAGGGAGAGCAGAGCCCCCTCCCCGAAGGCCACGTCCCTGGGGAGACAGTGAGCTCATGCAAGGGGAATGTTCCCAAGTTGGAGTGAGTAAGAGGCGGGCCAGGCGGTGGGGGGGCTGCCAGGCGCAGGGCTCCACGTGCCCTCGCCCTCGGGTGCTGTCTAGACAGAGGGCAGAGACGGGAGAAGCGGTTCCAGGGCCCGCTGACCCTGACATGCCCAGTGCCTGGCATTGGGTGGTGTTTGACGGGTTGGGCAGGGTGCCAGCCCCCGGCCTGGGGGCTCGGAGGGAACGAGGGGGGACCTCCTGGGATGGGTGAGGGTTGGTGGTGAGGGTGTGGGCGGGGGCATAGAGCTAGAGGGGAGGAGGCATCTCCAGGGACCCGGAGCCAGGGTGGGGACACCCATGTGGTTTTCTGCCCCTCTTCCTGGGTTGGGGTAGGTCATCGTGCGTAACTACTGAGCACCACCTGCATGCATCTCTGGGCGGGCCAGAAGCTGGGTGTCAGGAGTGGCCCAGGAGAGCACCCCGTCCCCTGGCCCGCAGGTGGTGTGTGTTGGCTTCAGCAGGGCCAGGAGGCCACCTGCAGCCTGGTGCTCCGGACTGACATCACCCGGGCCGAGTGCTGTGCCTCCGGCAGCATCGACACCGCCTGGTCCAACCTCACTCACCCGGGGAACAAGATCAACCTCCTTGGCTTCTTGGGCCTTGTCCACTGCCTTCCCTGCAAAGGTGAGACCCCAGGCCAGAAGCAGGGCAGGCATCTCAGCTCAGGACCAGCCAAAAACAGTCACGGTGGTCGAGGGCAAAACATGTGGGACTGAGCCTGTCACAGGGGTTGCAGGGGGGATCCTGGTCTCAGAGAGGGACTGGGGGCACCTCCCAGTTCCCAGGCTTCAGTCTCTTGCAGCTTAGGACTCAGGAAGAGGCCCTGAGGACTCCCCACGTGGCTGAGCCTTTGCTGGGGCTGAGCTCTCTGCCTGGGTGGCTCTTCGATAAATGTCTGGCTTACACCTAGCTCCTGGGAAAGTGGGTTTGCCATCTGGCCTGTGACCCCAAATGTTCACACCAGGGACCTTCACTGCAGACTCCAGGGTCTGTGGTGGGGTTACAGCTGCATGTTTAACAAGCATTTGCCTCGGGACCCGGTTTTTTTTTTTTTTTTTTTAAGATGGAGTTTCATTCTTGTTGCCTAGGCAGGAGTGAAATGGCACGATCTCGGCTCACCACAACTTCCACCCCCCAGGTTCAAGCGATTCTCCTGCCTCAGCCTCCCTCGTAGCTGGGATTATAGGCGTGCGCCACCACACCCGGCTAATTTTTTGTATTTTTAGTAGAGACGGGGTTTCTCCATGTTGGTCAGGCTGGTCTCGAACTCCCAACCTCAGGGGATCTGCCTGCCTTGGCCTCCCAAAGTGCTGGATTACAGGCGTGAGCCACCGCGCCCAGCCACTCGGGACCCTCTTCTGAGACAATGCCTTCCCCATCAAACTAGGGGCTCTTGGGTGGCAGAGAACGAATGAATGAGTTAAGATATACTCTCCGCACTGGAGGATGAATTTTTTTTTTTTTTTTTTTTTTTTTTTTTAAAGACGGAGCCTTGCTCTGTCACCCAGGCTGGAGTGCAGTGGTACGATCTCGGCTCACTGCAACCTCGGCCTCCTGGGTTCAAGCGATTCTCTTTCCTCAGCCTCCCCAGTGGCTGGGACTACAGGTGTGCGCTGATACGCCTGGCTAATTTTTATATTTTTGGTAGAGACGGGGTTTCATCACATTGGCCAGGCTGGTCTCAAACTCCTGACCTCAAGTGATCTGCCAGCCTTGGCCTCCCAAAATGCTGGGATTACAGGCATGAGCCACCATGCCTGGCCTGTTGGGGCACAACTTGAAGGAGGTGGGCATTAGAGCTGGGGTGTTGGGGGATGTCTAGGAGTTTGCCAGATGGAGCCATTATGGGAGAGGGGATCAGGAGACAACATGGCTTGAGGTTAGGTCCTGGTGGGTGGGGTGAGTCAGAGGAGCCAGGGGGAGGCTGGAGCTGAGGGGTGCAGACCCGAAGGCCAGGATGAGGAACTCTGTTGGCCTCTGAGATGTGATTAATCCCAGATCAGCCTGGCTGGGTGGTCCTGAACTCATTGCCACATACCCCTGGCTCCCTCCAGACCCCCCTCTGGCTTCTGGGAGAAGGACAGACTTCAAAAAGTGCCTGGCCTGGGCATGAGACGGCCCAGGACCCCCCACCCCCAACCTCATCTGGTCCTGGGGACGGGAACTCAGGCCCCCTTCCGTTCTCGCTTGTATGAAAGCCATCCTGGCCAAGCATTTCCAGATGTGCCTGTGAGCCGCTGTGCGGGGGCCGCCCAGGTGCGCCCCACATGCCCTGCAGGGCTGCGTCGGGGGCGCTGGCCACCCTCTAAGGAGTGCCTGACTGCCTTGTAAGTGGGGCTCCTCCGTCAGTCCCGCTTTACACACAGAGAAACTGAGGCTGACACATAAACAACAGCTGTGTTCAGAGGCCCCACCAGACCCACAGACAACAGAAAGGGGACAGGTCATCTGGGTCCTGCTGCAGCTTTCAAGCTGAGGTGCTTGGGTCCCCTGCACTCATAGCTGCGACCCGGCCTCAGTTTCCCCATCTGTAAAATGATGACTTGGGAGGATGCAATGAGCCTAGGTGGCGATGGACATCACATTAAAAGCGGGGGCGGGGACCCCAGAGAGTTTCCCTAGCAGGACCTCAGTATCCCTGCCTGAGCAGTGGGGCTGCGGGGCAACTCCTGGTTCAGAGGCCTAGGGCTGTGGGCGGCCCCCTCCCCTGGAATCGCTCCCCAGGCCAGGAGGGGTGTCCAGAGCCCCGCCCTCCCCGACGCCTCCTGGGGGAAGATTCTGGCAGCCCCAGACTCGCGCCTGGCAAGAGCGGAACACCCCAGGCTGACGCAGCTGGGGCCCCTCCGGCCTTCCCAGAAAGGCGCGTGCATCGGGGGCAGACGTCAGCCAGCTACAAGGAGGAGCGGCCCGAGGCTGCGTAGTTCCGCCGGACCCCGATTCCGGGCAGAGACCCCACGGCCTGCGCGCACCGAGCCCAGCCCCCGCCCCCAGCCCCACCGGTCCCGCGCCCCGACCCGGAGCCCTGCCCCTGGGAACCCGAACGCCCCGACTCCGACTGACCCTGACCTGGGACGGCGCCCCCGCCTCCGCCCTGCAGAGGGGGCGCAGGGAGGGACCCCGAGGCCTTCGCGCGGCCCCACGCCCGGGAACCTCCCGTGCCCGGCCCCACGCGCGTGTCCTGTGTCCGCAGATTCGTGCGACGGCGTGGAGTGCGGCCCAGGCAAGGCGTGCCGCATGCTGGGGGGCCGCCCGCGCTGCGAGTGCGCGCCTGACTGCTCTGGGCTCCCGGCGCGGCTGCAGGTCTGCGGCTCAGACGGCGCCACCTACCGCGACGAGTGCGAGCTGCGAGCCGCGCGCTGCCGCGGCCACCCGGACCTGCGCGTCATGTATCGGGGCCGCTGCCGCAGTACGTGGGGGCGGGGTCTGTGGAGGGGCGGGGCGGGACCTACCAGACCTGTGCGTCATGTATAGAGGCTGCTGGCGCAGTACGTGGGGGCGGGGCCTGGGGCGGGGCCACCCGGACCTGAGCGTCCCGTTACGGGGCTGCTGCTGCAATGCGTGAGGGCGAGGCCTGCGTGACGGCCCGGCCTCCGGGGGCGGGGCCTGCTGGAGGGGTGGGCCCGCTGCCGCAGCGCGTAAGGGCGGGGCCTCCAGCCCAGTATATGTCACGTGGGGCGTGGTGGGGCCTAATTAAGGGGGCGTTTACACTTCCGAGGGAGTATTACGGGGTGGGGTCTTTTGTAGGGTTGGGATTTGGAAAGTAGTGGGCCTCTGGGGCTCACATTGGGCGAGAGGTATGTGGCATGGTCAGAGCGGCAGTGTGACGCAGCGAGGGGCTTGTGGGTGTAACCAGAGGGGCATGATGGAACCAGGGGGTGAGACTTTGGGTCATGGAAGGGGCGGGGCTCTTGACTGGGGCGTGGTTCCTGGGTGGAGATGGGCGGGGATTTGTGGGTGGAGCTTGCGTGGGCGGCCCCGCAGTCGCGGAGGGGCGGGGCTTTGGGTAACAAGGGTTAGGGGTTACGAGGAGGTGTGGCTCCTGGGTACAATGGGAGGGGCAAGGCTTGTGGGTGGAGCCTGAGGGGGGTTGGTTGGGCTCGTGGAGGGGCGGGGCTTTGTGGGTGGTAGGAGGGTGGGGCTTATGGCTAAAGCAAGAGGTGGGGCTTCTGGAAGGGGAGAGACTCCTGGGTAGAATCAGAGGGGCAGGGCTTGTGAGTTCTATGGGGGGTTGGACTTCTGGGTAACAAGGGGCGAGGCTCGTGGGAGGAGCAGGGTTTCTGGGTGGAGCCTGATTGTGGGCGGGGCTTTGTGGTGGTAAGGGGGTGGGGCTTACGGCTAATATAAGGGGTGGGGCTTGTGGAAGGGGAGTGACTCATGGGTACAATCGGGGGTGGGGCTTGTGGGAGCTTTAGGGGGTGGGACTTTTGGGTAACGTAAGGGGCGGGGTTCCTGGAAGGGGTGTGGCTCCTGGGTACAATTGGAGGGGCAGGGCTTGTGGGTGGAGCCTGGTGGTGGGTGGGACTTTGTGGGTGGTAAGGGGACGGGGCTTCTGGAAGGGGAATGACCCCTGGGTACAATCGGGGACAGGGCTTGTGGGAGCTTTAGGGGGTGGGACTTGTGGGTAACAAGGGGCGGGGTTCCTGGAAGGGGTGTGGCTCCTGGGTACAATTGGAGGGGCAGGGCTTGTGGGTGGAACTCAAGGGGTGGGATGGAGAGGGGGCCTCATGGGGAGGTGCGGGGGGCTTGTGTCCTACCAGAGGGTTTTCTCAACTTGGGGGTTAAGGGCAGGTCTTGGGGCCAAGAGCCCTGCGGGGTTCTCAGCGAGATGTCTCCTGAACTGCCCCTGGCACCCGGCCTGCAGAGTCCTGTGAGCGTGTGGTGTGCCCGCGGCCACAGTCGTGCGTCGTGGACCAGACGGGCAGCGCCCACTGCGTGGTGTGTCGGGCGGCACCCTGCCCTGTGCCCTCCAGCCCCGGCCAGGAGCTTTGCGGCAACAACAACATCACCTACATCTCCTCGTGCCACCTGCGCCAGGCCACCTGCTTCCTGGGCCGCTCCATCGGTGTGCGCCACGCGGGCAGCTGCGCAGGTGCAAACGCAGGGCGAGGGCACAGGCCTGTCCTGGGGGCCGGAGAACCCCCTGCCCTGCGCCCTCAATGCTCTTATCCACCCTTGCAGGCACCCCTGAGGAGCCGCCAGATGGTGAGTCGGAGGAAGAGGAAGAGAACTTCGTGTGAGCCTGCAGGACAGGCCTGGGCCTGGTGCCCGAGGCCGCCCCCCACCCCGTTATTTATTGCCACAGCAGAGTCTAATTTATATCCCACGGACACTTCCTAGGGCCTGGATTCGGACCAATTGGGGATCCCAGAACCCCCTGGAAGGACTGAGGAAGGGAGGCCTGGGGGCCGGCTGGTGGGTGGGACAGACCTGCATTCCGGACACCGAGCGCCTGATTTAGGGCCTTTCTCTAAGAAGCTGCAGCCCCTACCCTAAGACCTATTGCTGGGGAGGACTCCACCCTTCTGCTCTGCTCCTTTGGGGATAAACCTGTTAATTATTGCTACCATTAAGAGGGCTGGGCATTCCCTGCTGGTAATTCCTGAAGAGGCATGACTGCTTTTCTCAGCCCCAACCGTCCTAGAACAGGGGCCTTGGGCTTAGGCCAGAAGGAGCAGAGGAGGTCTAGCCTGGGTGAGTACGGAGGGTCTAGCCTGGGTGTGTAAGGAGGGTCTAGCCTGGGTGTGTACGGAGGGTCTAGCCTGGGTGAGTACGGAGGGTCTAGCCTGGGTGTGTAAGGAGGGTCTAGCCTGGGTGTGTAAGGAGGGTCTAGCCTGGGTGAGTACGGAGGGTCTAGCCTGGGTGTGTACGGAGGGTCTAGCCTGGGTGAGTATGGAGGGTCTAGCCTGGGTGTGTACGGAGGGTCTAGCCTGGGTGTGTACGGAAGGTCTAGCCTGGGTGTATAAGGAGGGTCTAGCCTGGGTGAGTACGGAGGGTCTAGCCTGGGTGTGTAAGGAGGGTCTAGCCTGGGTGTGTACGGAGGGTCTAGCCTGGGTGAGTACAGAGGGTCTAGCCTGGGTGTGTACGGAGGGTCTAGCCTGGGTGAGTACGGAGGGTCTAGCCTGGGTGTGTACGGAGGGTCTAGCCTGGGTGAGTATGGAGGGTCTAGCCTAGGTGTGTACGGAGGGTCTAGTCTGAGTGTGTGTGGGAACCTCAGAACACTGACCTCAGTCCAGCAAGCCAGGCCCTTCATGAAGGCCAAGAAGGCTGCCACTGTTCCCTGCCAGCCCAAGAACTCCAGCTTCCCCACTGCCTCTGTATGCCCCTTCCCGTCCTGCAAAGGCCGCTGAGAAATGCCCAGTGTGACCCATGGGAAAGGGCACGGCCTGTCCTCCTGACACGGGCCGTGCTCAGCCACAGAACCGCCCAGCGCCTCCCCTGCTGCCGTCCACGTCAGTTCACGAGGCGACATCACACCGTCTCAGGCATGCGGCAGCCAGCGGCAGCTCAGCGCAGGGCACTGTGTCCAGCGGAGCCCAGTCCACTTTGAGGGACTCCGGCAGGGACCACGGACCCCTGCTCACCCACTGGCCCCGAGGAGGGTATAGATGCCAAGACTCACGCATGTGTGACATCTGGAGTCCTGGAGCTGGGTGTCCCAGCAGCACCACTAGGTGCCTGCTGCCTCCAAGGTGGGGTTCACACCCAGAGCTCCTTGGTCCCCTACATGTAGCCCGCCCCGGCTACGTGCCAGACCTGCCTCACCCACCAGCACAGCCAGAGCTGGTGACACCAGCCAGGTGCTGGTCTTGGGCCAGTTGTCCCATGACGGCTCACCCTCCCCTCCATCTGGGTTGTCGCTCAGAATTGCCTACCTGTGCCTGCGTGTAAACCAGAGCCTCAGACCAGCTATGGGGAGGGGACAACGTGGAGGAAATCCAGCTTCCCCGGTCTGGGGTGAGGAGTGCCGGGAGCTTGGGCATCCTCCTCCAGCCTCCTCCAGCCCCCAGGC
Source organism: Chlorocebus sabaeus (assembly GCF_047675955.1). NCBI lineage: Eukaryota > Metazoa > Chordata > Mammalia > Primates > Cercopithecidae > Chlorocebus > Chlorocebus sabaeus. Next base: position 61,996,094 of record NC_132909.1, on the reverse strand, counting down.
AGTGCCTTACCTGTGGTGCCCAGAAAAGTGCCCCTGGGCTGGTGGGTCTACGGGAGCCTCAACCAGGCAGCCCTCCCCACCCTGGGGCCCTGCCTCACCAAAGAAATAAAGACTCAAGCCATTTTGGGGTGTCCAGGCCTCAGTTTGTCTCCTCTCTCAGGGCTTCAGGCCACCCCCTCGGCCGTGGGATTGGCAGCATGGGGCCTGGGGTGCTGTGTGGGGGCTCTGGAGGCACCAGAAGAGAGACCCAGCATTAGTCCTTGGGCAGCCTCTGGCCACCTCTGGGCCTCAGTGCCTCTCCAGGCAGTAGACAAGCCCAGGAGGGGCTGAGGCAGTGCGGGAGGGGAGGGAGAGAAAATAGGCCTTTGGGGAGGGCACACAGGATAGACAAGATGGCTTAGGGCAGCCCTAAGACACCAGCTGGCTTGGGGCCCAGAAGTGGAGGCCCAGCCTTGAAGGACTTGGGTGAACAATAGCAGTAATAATAATGACAGGATTAGGGCCGGGGCGGGTAGCTCACCCCTGTAATCCCAGCGCTTTGAGAGGCCAAAGTGGGTGGATCACTTCAGGCCAGGAGTTTCAGACCAGCCTGGGCAACATAGTGAAACCCCCGTATCTACATTAAAAAAAAAAAAGGTCAAGTGCCCCTGTAGTCCCAGCTACTCAGGAGACTAAGGTGGGAAGATGGCTTGAGCCCAGGTTGTCCAGGCTGCAGTGAGCTAGGATGGCACCACTGCACTCCAGCCTGGGTGACACAGTGAGACACTGTTTCTAAAATAATAATAATAGCATCATCAGCCAGCAGTCGTGGTTCATGCCTGTAATCCCAGCAGTTTGGGAGGCCGAGGCAGGTGAATCACAAGGTCAGGAGTTCGAGACCAGCCTGGCCAACATGGTGAAACCCTGTCTCTACTAAAAATACAAAAATTAGCCAGGTGTAGTGGCGGGTGCCTGTAATCCCAGCTACTCAGGAGACTGAGACAGGAGAATTGCTTGAACCTGGGAGGTGGAGGTTGCGGTGAGCCAAGATCATGCCACTGCACTCCAGCCTGGGTGACAGAGCAAGACTCTTATCTTGAAAAAAAAAAAAAAAAAAAAAATTAGCCAGCTGTGATGTCATGCGTGTGTAATCCCAGCTACACGGGAGGGTGAGGCGGGAGAATCGCTTGAACCCAGGAGGAGGAGGTTGCAGTGAGCCGAGATCGCACCACTGCACTCCAGCCTGGGTGACAGAAGGAGACTCTGTTTCAAAATAATAATAATAGTAATAAAAAGGCCGGGTGCAGTGACTCACGCCTGTAATTCCAGCACTTTGGGAGGCCGAGGCGGGTGGATCATGAGGTCCGGAGATGGAGACCATCCTGGCTAACACGGTGAAACCCCGTCTCTACTAAAAAATACAAAAAAAGTTAGCTAGGCGTGGTGGCAGGTGCCGTGGTCCCAGCCTCGGGAGGCTGAGGCAGGAGAATCGCATGAACCCGGGAGGCGGAGCTTGCAGTGAGCCGAGATTGCGCCACTGCACTCCAGCCTGGGTGATAGAGCGAGACTCCATCTCAAAAAATAAATTAAAATTAAAATTAATAATTAATAATAAGAAAATAAATAAAATTTAAAAATAAAAAATAACACAATAACAAGCTGTGACAGTAACATCAGCTGGGACTTGCAGTGCACCCGGCGCTATTCTCCGTGGTTTTCAGAGGATGAACGCCAGGCTGGATGGGAGGCCAGACCCTCTTGGGATTCTATGGTGTGGCCGGCGCAAGCCTGCACTGGTGTCCAGCCGCCCCTGCGCCCTGCAGAGGGAGCTCAGGGCGTCCTAGCCTCCGTTTCCCAGCCTACTCATCTGTGCTGTGGTTAGCCGGCTGGAGGGAGGTGGAGGAACAGCGTTCCAGGTGGGAGGCTGCAGGAGTGTGGGTTGCAGGCCTGCGGGGGTGGACCCAGAGGGGTTCACGGTGGGGGGCATGGGAAGGTGGAAAGGGGCTGCGGACAAGGAGCCATGACACAAACACGGGTGGACCCTGCCGCTGACCACCCGAGGGTGAGGCTGGAGGTCAGTTAACATTTTACTGGGTAAGATTCTGCCCTTTGCATACGGAACGGGTGTTCCCCACCGCTGCCCGTCCCACCCCAACCCTGAACATCAGGCTTCCCGGTGTCTGGGGCCCCAGGGACCCCCTGCCCCAGCCATGGAACATTCCAGGCCTCAAAGCAGCAACCTCATTTGCATGCCGCAAGGCTGTGGCTCAGGCGACTCCTCCTGGGGGCCTGGTGGTCTCAGGCAGGGGTCCGGGCTGGGGGCTGCTCCGCCGAACCACGTCCCAGATCCAGGCCACAAAGGAGGACACCTGCGTGTACACATCGGGGGTCTTGGGGTCGCCGCACCAGAGGCCGGAGAACGACACGAGGCCGTGAGCCCGGTTCCTGCACACCAGGGGCCCCCCGGAGTCGGCCTGGAGTAAAAGGAGAGGTGAGGTCAGGTCCTCTGGGAGCTGCTGCAGGCACATCTCACCACTGCCCTCCCTGCCTCAGAACCCTCTGTGACTCCCTACTGCTCTCCAAGGAAAAAGTAAACTCATCTCTGCCATCCAGGCCCTGAGGACCCGGCCTCCCCCGCCAGCCTCCTCGGTGTTCCAGCCTTTGCATAGCCTGGAGGCCTGTTCCTGGCCTGTGCTGGATGCTGCGTGTGTAAACATTCGAGTCTGCAGTGCTCTGGGCAGTGCACAACCTGCACAGCTGTACGCGGCCGCCCTCCAGTAATGGGTCTCTCTGCCTTGCATGTGTTTCCTCCAATCTTCTAAGGATTGCTTCAAGTCTCAGCTCAAAGGTGCTCTCCTTGGAGAGGGCTCCCCGAATACTCACCCTAAAATCCCTCATCCTACCCTCCTAACTGCCATCTGGAATCCACTCTGACACCAGATACTATTCGGGTGGCAGTTTTACAGATGGAGAAGAACAGGCCCAGAGAAATCAAGTGACTTTTCCAAGGTCACACATTGGGAAAATGGACAGTCTCGTTTCTCCTGGGCTTGGGCTGCCGGGTTCCAGAGTGTGTGTCCTGAACCAAGTCGCTCTCTTGCCTGCAAAAGACCTTCCAGGCCCCGTGTCTCCCTTAGCACCAGGGGATTCGTTTATCTGACAAGATTTTAGGAGTGGGAGCTGCTTTCTCTCAATCTGTTACTACCCTCTACTGAACACTGCTTGTGCAAATACACAAGTGTGTGGCTCTTTGTGCAGTGCACAACCTGCGCAACTGAACATGACAGCCCTGCATGACCCTTGCCAACTCCCTATCTTTCCTGGGCCTCAACTTCTCCATCTGGTCCAATATCAATGGGACTCAGTTCCCAAGGCCCTTCCTGGCCCTGACTGTCTCTGTGGGCCTTGGTTTCCCCATACAGTAAGTAGGTGGAGCGGGGAGGGGATCTTACCGAGCAGAAGCCTCGCCTGTGGCTGTCCCCACTGCGGGTGCAGAGCATCGTATGGCTCAGGTGGCCCTTCCAGGAGCTGTTGCAGACGTCCAGGTCCAGCACTCGGACCTCGGCCTCCATCAGTCCAGGCGGCAGATCCTCAAAGTCAGACACGAAGCCCCAGCCAGCCACCCGGCACCGTGTCCCGGCTGTAGGGGGCCTGGCCCGTCTCCCTGGCAGCCTCAGCAGCCCCACTGCAGGGCCCAGGACAGCAGAGCCGTTCAGCTGCAGGGAGAGCATGAGTTCAGGCCACCAGGCTCCCTCCCAACCCCCGCTCCTGCCTCAGTTTATCCATGGGACCCCTGGTTCTGCCCTTGTGAAGTGAAATCAATGGTGGCCACCATGAGGCCGGGTCAGGAGGCCCCGTTCCTTCTGCCAACATAAACCCCTACCCCTTGGGTCTCCAGTGTCACCGTCAGCTGCCCAAAGGGTCTTTCTTTTTTTCTTTTTTTTTGAGAGAGTCTCACTCTGTTGTCCAGGCTGGACTGTAGTGGTGCGATCTCAGCTCGCTGCAACCTCCGCCTCCCGGGTTCAACCCATTCTCCTGCCTCAGCCTCCCAAGTAGCTGGGATTACAGGCGTGCACCACCACACCTGGCTAATTTTGGTATTTTAGTAGAAACGGGGTTTCACCACGTTGGCCAGGCTGGTCTCCAACTCCTGATCTCAGGTGATCCACCCGCCTCGGCCTCCCAAAGTGCTGGGATTACAGGCATGAGCCACCGCACCCGGCGGTGAAACCTCATTTCTACCAAAAGTATAAAAATTAGCCGGGTGTGGTGGCGGCGCCTGTGATCCCAGCTACTCGGGAGGCTGAGGCAGGAGAATCGCCTGAGCCCGGGAGGCGGAGCTTGCAGTGAGCTGAGATGGCGCCACTGCCCTCCAGCCTGGGTGACAGAGCGAGACTCCATCTCAAAAACCAACCATGTGTCAGACACTTCTACGGGCCACCCCACCCCCACCCCGGGCTCACCCGCAGCAGGCAGATGTCGTTGACGTGGGTCACAGGGTGGAAGTCGGGGTGCTTGGTGACAGCACTGATGCCAAACACCTGCTGGGTGGGCTCTGTGGTACGCAGGGCATGGGCGCCCAGCACCACCAGGCCAGTTCGGAGGTCTCTGCGGGGAGGAAGGGGTAGGCGAGACGGGGGTGAGGGGCTGCCTGTCCTGGGCCTCAGTCCACTCATCTATGAAACAGAGACCCAGGCCGGGCGCGGTGGCTCACGCCTGTCATCCCAGCACTTTGGGAGGCCAAGGCGGGCGGATCATGAGGTCAGGAGTTCGAGACCAGCCTGGCCAACATGGTGAAACCCTGTCTCTACCAAAAATACAAAATTAGCAGAGCATGGTGGCAGGTGCCTGTAATCCCAGCTACTCAGGAGGCTGAGGCAGGAGAATCGCTTGAAGCCGGGAGGCAGAGGTTGCAGTGAGCCGAGATCACCCTACTGCACTCCAGTCTGGGTGACAGAGCAAAACTCTGTCTCAAAAAAAATTACTTTGCCAGGCGCAGTGGCTCACGTCTGTAATCCCAGCACTTTGGGAGGCCGAGGCGGGTGGATCATGAGGTCAGGAGATTGAGACCATCCTGGCTAACACGGTGAAACACCGTCTCTACTAAAAATACAAAAAATTAGCCGGGCGAGGTGGCGGGCACCTGTAGTCCCAGCTACTTGGGAGGCTGAGGCAGGAGAATGGCGTGAACCCGGGAGGCGGAGCTTGCAGTGAGCCAAGATCACGCCACTGAACTCCAGCCTGGGCCACAGAGCGAGACTCCGTCTCAACAACAACAACAACAAACAATTACTTTTGCACCAACTTAATATTCTTTTTCTTTTTCTTTTTTTTCTTTTTTAAACGGAGTCTCACTCTGTCCCCCCAGGCTGGAGTGTGATCTTGGCTCACCGCAACCTCTCCCTCCCGAGTTCCAGTGATTCTCCTGCCTCAGCCCTTCAAGCAGCTGGGACTACAGGCACGCACCACCACGCCCGCTAATTTTTGTATTTTTAGCAGAGACGAGGTTTCAGCATGTTGGCCAGGCTGGTCTTGAACTCCTGAGTAGCTGGGACCACAGAAGCACACCACTACTCCTGACTAATTTTTGTATTTTTTGTAGAGACGGGGGGTTTCATTTTGTTGCCCAGGCTGATCTTGAACTCCTGGAGGCAAGTGATCCTCCTGCCTTGGCCTCCTGAAGCCCTGGGATTGCAGATGTGACTGTCTGCGCCCAGCCCCAATATTCCTTTCTTTTTTCCTTCCTTTGAGACGGAGTCTGGCTCTGCCACTCAGGCTGGAGGGCAGTGGCACCATCTCAGCTCACTGCAACCTCCGCCTCCCGGGTTCAAGTGATTCTCCTGCCTCAGCCTCCCGAGTAGCTGGGGTTACAGCCACTCACCACCACGCCTGACTAATTTTTGTATTTTTAATACAGATAGAGTTTCACCATGTTGGCCAGGCTGGTCTCGAACTCCTGACCTCAAACAACCCACCATGTCCCAACGTGAGGGGGACTCCAGGCTGGCGGGGGAGCTGGGGACACCGCAGTCCAGGACCAACCCATCTCTTGCCTGGTGGGGGCTCCGGCAGGAGGGGGCCCACCCACCTTGGCCCCAATATTCATCTTAATAGTTATTATAACAACATATTTAAAATGAGGCCGGGCGCGGTGGCTCCCACCTGCAATCCCAGCACTTTGGGAGGCAGAGGCAGGTGGATCATTTGAGGTCAGGAGTTCCAGACCAGCCTGGCCAACATGGTGAAATCCCATCTCTACTAAAAATAACAAAAATTCACCAGGCGTGGTGGCGGGCGCCTGTAATCCCGGCTACTCGGGAGGCTGAGGCAGGAGAATCGCTTGAACCCGAGAGGCAGAGGCTGCAGTGAGCTGAGATTTCGCCACTGCACTCCAGCCTGGGGGACAGAGACTGTCTCAAAGAAAAAAAAGAAAAAAAAGAACATAGTAACAGTTACAGTCACAGAATAGATACTTGTTGCCCCTGGTGCTTCTTCTGTGCTTCCTCTGCCTCCCTGACTTCTCCTCCTGTTTTCCCTTTGTTGCCCCTTAAATCCGACCCCCACTGAGGCGCCCCCTCCTGCAGGAGCCCCCACAGGCAAGGGATGGGTGGGTCCCGGGTTGCCGCACCTCCAGCTCCCCCACCAGCCTGGAGTTCCCCTCATGTTGGGACACGGTGTCCACAGAGAAGGGGCCCGACAGGTGAGCTCACCTGTGGCCGAAGCAGTGGGCGGCCGAGACCACCCAGCGGGCTCGAAGCAGGAAGCCTCCACAGTGGTGCTGGCCCCCGAAGCGCACGGATGCCATGTAGGGCCTGGAGTGGGGGGTCACCTCGTGGCCGCCGATGATCTGGGCCCCCCAGGAGCCTGCTGGAGGGACAGCCCGAGTCAGGGACGAGGCAGGAGGAAGGGCTGACAGGCTGGGGTCAGGGCAGGGGGAGAAGGAGCGGCCGAGACACAGACGGGTGAGATGCGAGACGGAGAGACAGAGAGAGCTGGAGACAGAGCCCAGACAAGCTCCCCCAGTTGTGCTAGGGGGAGCTCCCGAGACCGGGAGATCCAGGGCGAGCCGGCCCGAGATCCCCATCGGATTTGCACCCATTTCCAGCAGAGGCGGCCACGGGGGCCTGGCAGATGGAGCAGGTGGAGCTCTCCTCAGGGTTCTCCGGGGACTGGGGGCTCCTGGGTGTGGCTGCCCTACGGGGACTTGGCGGGGGCCTGGGTGGGGATCCGGGGGGCTCCTCACCGGGGGGCTTCATGGGCAGCATCAGGGCAGTGGCCACGGTCAGCAGCGGACGTCCCCAGGCCCCCGACCCAGGCCCCATGGCAGACGCGGGCTGGTGTCTCCCTGTAGAGGTCTTCGGTCCGTGGCTCCCACCCTCAGCCAACGGCCGGAAAGGGGGAGCCTGACTGTGGCCTGTGGTCAGGAGGCCCCACCAGCAACGCCTGAACCCCAGCCGGTCGTTTCTGGGAAATCGATGGTCTCAGGTGGTGGCTGATAATAATCATGTTGATAATAATCACTGCCGCCTGGGGCCGGAAACGGGGGTGGGGGAGATAGCTCTGGGGCTGCAAGTGACCTCAGCAAGGCGCTTGACCCCTCTGTACCTCAGTTTACCCAGCCTCAACACAGCTCAGCATGTGTGGGGAGCTTTCTGAAGAGCCGAGGTCACAGCGGCACTGGAGACCCTGCAGCTCCCCTCCGGTCCCCACCCCCCAAACCCCAGTCTTCCCATCTCCAACCCTAGTGCCCACCTCAGGACTGCGGGGACAATGAGGAAGGTGGGTCTCCTGGGAAGCTCTGATGATTTCTGCCTTTATTTTATTATTATTATTTTTTTGAGACAGAGTCTCACTCTGTCACCCAGGCTGGAGTGCAGTGGCACGATCTTGGCTCACTGCAAGCTCCGCCTCCCGGGTTCACGCCATTCTCCTGCCTCAGCCTCCTGGTAGCTGGGACTACAGGCACCCGCCACCACGCCCGGCTAATTTTTTGTGTTTTTAGTAGAGACGGGGTTTCACCGTGTTAGCCAGGATGGTCTCGATCTCCTGACCTCGTGATCCGCCCGCCTCAGCCTCCCAAAGTGCTGGGATTACAGGCGTGAGCCACCGCACCCGGCATTCTTTTATTTTTTTTTAGAGATGGGGTTTTGCTATGTTGCCCAGGCTGGTCTCGAATTCCTGGGCTCCAGCGATCCTCCCTCCTCGTCCTCGGCCATCCAACGTGCTGAGATCACAGGAGACAGTCACTGCACCTGGCAGATTTCTGCGTTTATTCAGCAGTTATTGAGTGCCTAGTGTATACCAGACCTCATGCTACGAGGTGAGGATGTGACAGTGACCGCAACGTCCTCACCTTGCCCTTCTGAGGCCTTCAAAACAGTCCAACCTGTAGCGCTGACATTCTGTGGGGTCCGGAGTCCAGTGGGACATGGCTGTATGTGGGGGTCTTCACCTTTCTTTCTTTTTTTTTTTTTTGAGATGGAGTCTCACTCTATTGCCCTGGCTGCAGTGCAGTGGCGCAATCTCAGCTGTAACCTCCACCTCCCGGGTTCACGTGATTCTCCTTCCTCAGCCTCCCGGGTAGCTGGGACTACAGGTACCTGCCACCACGTCCGGCTAATTTTGTTTTTGTATTTTCAGTAGAGACGGGGTTTCACCGTGTTAGCCAGGATGGTCTCGATCTCCTGACCTCGAGATCCGCCCGCCTTGGCCTTCCAAAGTGCTGGGATTACAGGTGTGAGCCACCGCACCGTGCTTGGCCTCTTTTTCTTTCTTTCTTTTTTTTTTTTTGGGAAGGAGTCTCGCTCTTGTTGCCCAAGCTGGAGTGCAATGGCATGATCTTGGCTCACCGCAACCTCTGCCTCCTGGGTTCAAGCGATTCGCCTTCCTCAGCCTCCCTAGTAGCTGGCATTACCAGCGCCTGACACCACGCCTGGCTAATTTTGTATTTAGTAGAGACAGGGTTTCAGCATGTTGGTCAGGCTGGTCTCGAACTCCTGACCTCAGGTGATCCACCCACCTCAGCCTCCCAAAGTGCTGGGATTAAAGGCGTGAGCCACTGCGCCCGGCCTGGCAGTGCGCCCGGCCTGGCAGGTCTTCACCTTTCACTGGGAGTGTTGTTAGTGGCAAAGCTCAGGTTGTAAAGTGCAGCTCACACAGCTGGGTGATGGCGTTCACAGTGGTGGCTGGCAGTGCGGTGCTTGTCAGTGTTTAACAGTGGACAGGCTGGGGCAGGGCGTGGTGGCTCACACCTGTAATCCCAGCACTTTGGGAGGCCGAGGTGGGTGGGTCACCTGAGGTCGGGAGTTTGAGACCAGCCTGGCCAACTTGGTGAAACCCCGTCTCTACTAAAAATATAAAAATTAGCAGGGCGTGGTGGTGCGCGCCTGTAATCCCCGCTACTTGGGAGGCTGAGGCAGGAGAATCGCTTGAACCGGGAGATGGAGGTGGCAGTGAGCCGAGATCGTGCTTCTGCACTCCAGCCTGGGAAACAGAGTCTCAAAAAAAAGGTGGATCACCTGAGGTCCATCTCAAAAAAAAAGAAAGAAGCCACCGGTGAACGTGCCAGATCTGTGTTTTACCAAATGTAAAGTGTTCCCAATAAAGAAGGAAGTGAAATGAAGCAACAGGAAACACATCGAAAGGAAGGTATATAAAGGTCCCACAAAGAACTCGGGATCTGCGAGATGCAGGCAGGAAAAGAGTTTTCCCCTGGAGCCTCCGGGAAAAGCCGGCCCTACTGATGTCTTCACCAGCTCAGTGAGGCCTGTGTGGGCTTCTGACCTCCAGCACTGTCAGAGAATAAACTGGTGCCATTTCTTCTTTTTGTTTTTTTTTTGTTTTTTTTTGAGATGGAGTCTCGGCTGTCACCCAGGCTGGAGTGCAGTGGCCGGATCTCAGCTCAGTGCAAGCTCCGCCTCCTGGGTTCACACCATTCTCCTGCCTCAGCCTCCCGAGTAGCTGGGACTACGGGCGCCCGCCACCTTGCCCGGCTAGTTTTTTGTATTTTTTAGTAGACACAGGGTTTCACCGTGTTAGCCAGGATGGTCTCCATCTCCTGACCTCATGATCCGCCCCTCTCAGCCTCCAAAAGTGCTGGGATTACAGGCTTGCACCACCGCGCCCAGCCAACTGGTGCCATTTCATTTCTTATTTATATATTTATTTTGAGATAGGCAGACAGGGTCTTGCTCTGCCGCCCAGGCTGGAGTACAGTGGTGCAAGCATAGCTCACTGCAGCCTCGACCTCCTAGGCTCAAGCGATCCTCCCACCTCAGCCTCCCACGTAGCTAGGAGCACAGGCAACTGCCGCCACCACGCCCGGTTCATTATTTCACTTTTTGTAGAAACAGAGTTTCGCCGTGTTGCCCAGGCTGGTCTTGAACTCCTGGCCTCAAGCGATCCTCCAGCCTTGGCCTCCCAAAGTGCTGGGATTACAGGTGTGAGCCACCGTGTCTGGCCTAAATTGGTGTCATTTTAAACAACTATGTTTCTGGGAGTTTGTTACAACAGCTACAGGAAAGAGGAAAATAGGAAGCTGTTTCCAGGGCTTGGGGACAGGTGGGACCCCTGCTCAGGGTCTGTGTACTTGGGGACCATTTCCTGCTCTGCTCTGGTGTACTAGGCTGTCTGGCACTGCTGTGACTGCATGGGCTGTGCTCCATCTATCTATCTATCTATACATATATATATATATATATATATATTTTTTTTTTTTTGAGACAGAGTATTGCTCTGTTCCCCCAGCTGGAGTGATCTCAGTCACTGCAACCTCTGCCTCCCCAGTTCAAGTGATTCTCCCTCCTCAGCCTCCCGAGTAGCTGGGACTACAGGCGCCTGCCACCACGCCCAGCTAATTATTGTATTTTTAGTAGAGACAGGATTTCACCACGTTGGCCAGGCTGGTCTTGATCTCCTGACCTCATGATCTGCCTGCCTCAGTCTCCCAAAGTGCTGGAACTACAGATGTGAGCCACCGCGCCCGGCCTAATACTGGTTTTTGTTTCTTTTTTTTTCTGTTTCTTTTTATTTATTTATTTATTTATTTATTTATTTTTGAGATGTCTCGCTCTGTTGCCCAGGCTGGAGTGCAGTGGTGCGATCTCGGCTCACAGCAAGCTCCGCCTCCCGGGTTCACGCCATTCTCTTGCCTCAGCCTCCTCAGTAGCTGGGACTATAGGCGCCCGCCACCTCACCCGGCTAATTTTTTGTATTTTTAGTAGAGACGGGGTTTCACCATGTTAGCCAGGATGGTCTCGATCTCCTGACCTCGTGATCCACCAGCCTCGGCCTCTCAAAGTGCTGGGATTACAGGCGTGAGCCACCACGCCCGACCTAATTTTTGTACTTTTTAGTAGAGTCGGAGTTTCGCCATGTTGGCCAGGCTGGTCTTGAACTCCTGATCTCAGGTGATTCATCTGCCTCAGCCTCCCAAAGTGCTGGGATTACAGGCATGAGCCACTGTGCCTGGCCCTGTTTATATCTTTTAGAGACAGAGTCTCTTTCTGTTGCCCAGGCTGGAGTGCAGTGGTTCGATCTCGGCTCACTGCAGCCTCTGCCTCCTGGGTTAAAGCGATTCCTTCTGCCTCAGCCTCCTGAGTAGCTGGGATTACAGGTGCCTGCCACCCCGCCCGGCTAATTTTTGTGTTGTTTGGTTTTGTTGGCAGAGATGGGGTTTCACCATATTGCCCAGGCTGGTCTCAAACTCCTGAGCTCAAGTGATCTGCCTGCCTCGGCCTCCCAAAGTGCTGGGATTACAGGCATGAGCCACCGCACCCGGCCGTCCGTCAATACGGTTGAAGAACTGGACAGCCGGCGCTCTGGTCTCCAGGTCATCACGTCAGCACTAGTGGGTCCCCTGGGCTTGCTCCTACCTCTCCTGCTGCCCTCTGTTGGAGAGCACCGAGGCAGAGACCTGGAAAACGGCCCCAGCTCCAGGGGCCTCAGAAGGAGAATTGCCCGAAGCTGCAGGAGTGTGGAACTCCGTGCCCCCAGGGTGCTGTCCCTCTCCCGGTCGCTGATGGGGACACGGTACAGAGAGGGTAAGCGCCTTAGCCCCTCCACACAGTCAGGAGCCAGGGGGCCAGGGCTGCAGCCTCAGAGGATCTCCCACTGCCTGTCAGGGCCGATTCTACCCAGAGCTGGGCCGTTTCCTTCCCTTTTGGTGAATAGTTGTGAAATAAATAACCGTCCTCCGGCATCTGAGAAAACCGAGCTCCTAGCAGCTCTGAGGAGGGGGCTGAGTGAGCCGTTGTTCCCACTTCCCAAACTGAGGCCCAGAGAGGGGAGCCGGTTTGTCTGGGGCCACACAGCACAGGGTGTTGGTGCATGAACTGCTGGACTGGGATTCTCCCGGAGGGCCTCTCCATGGCGGATTTGGGGGACGCTTCAGGAGTTCAGACACCAGCCACTGCAAGGAGTCAACAGCAGTGGTGACAATGGCTTCATTTATTGTATTTAATTTTAAATATTCATTTTATTTTATTTTATTATAATTTTTTTTGAGTTGGAGTCTCGCTCTGTCGCCCAGGCTGGAGTGTGGTGGCCCGATCTCGGCTCACTGCAAGCTCTGCCTCAAGGGTTCACGCCATTCTCCTGCCTCCCAAGTAGTTGGGATTACAGGCGCCCGCCACCACACCCGGCTAATTTTTCGTATTTTTAGTAGAGATGGGGTTTTACCGTGTGAGCCAGGATGGTCTTCATCTCCCGACCTCGTGATCCACCTGCCTCGGCCTCCCAAAGTGCTGGGATTACAGACGTGAGCCACCGCGCCCAGCCTATTTTATTTTTTTGAGACGGAATCTCGCTCTGTCACCCAGGATGGAGTGCAGTGGCACCATCTCAACTCACTGCAAGCTCCGCCTCCCGGATTCAAGTGATTCTCCTGCCTCAGCCACCCGAGAACCTGGGATTGCAGGTGCCCATCACCATGCCCGGCTAATTTTTTGTATTTTTAGTAGAGATGGGGTTTCACCATGTTGGTCAGGCTGGTCTTGAACTCCTGACAGCAGGCGATCCACCTGCCTCGGCCTCCAAAAGTGCTGGGGTGAAAAAATTGTTTTTCAAAACAAGATATTGCCTGGTCGCTGAGACAGAAATGCAGTGGTGCAATCACAGGTCACTGCAGCCTCTCCCTCCTGCCTCCGCCTTCCCCGTAGCTGGGACCACAGGCTCACAAAACTACCAGGGTAATAAAAAAAAAAAAAAAAGCCGGGCGCGGTGGCTCACGCCTGTAATCCCAGCACTTTGGGAGGCCGAGACGGGCAGATCACGTGGTCAGGAGATCGAGACCATCCTGCCTAACACGGTGAAACCCCGTCTCTACTAAAAATACAAAAAATTAGCTAGGTGTGGTGGTGGCGCCTGTAGTCGCAGCTACTCGGGAGGCTGAGGCAGGAGAATGGCATAAACCCGGGAGGCGGAGCTTGCAGAGAACTGAGATTTGGCCATTGCACTCCAGCCTGGGCGACAGAGCAAGACTCCGTCTCAAAAAAAAAAAAAAAAAAAAAATACACATAGCACTGCTGGGCACAGTGGCTCATGCCTGTAATCTCAGCACTTTGGGAGACCGAGGCAGGCGGATACCAAGGGGACAGGAGTTCGACTCTGTCTCAAAAAAAAAAAAAAAATACACATAGCACAACCCAACACTGTCTGCCTTCCAGCCAGACTGGAGAGGGCTGGCTTGGCTGCTGTTGGGGTCCCTGAGCTGCCTAAAGGCCCTGCTCCCCAGAGCTCTCTGGGGCAACACCGAGATTGCTGGGGAGAATTCAGCAAGGCTGGCCGGGCACGGTGGCTCCCGCCTGTAATCCCAGCACCTTGGGAGGTCAAGGGAGGCAGAACACCTGAGATCAGAAGCTCCAGACCAGCCTGGCCAACATGGTGAAACCCCGTCTCTACTAAAAATACAAAAATTAGCCAGACGTGGTGGTGGGCGCCTGTAATCCCAGCTACTCGGGAGGCTAAGGTGGAAGGATGGCTTAAACCCAGGAGGTGGAGGTTGCAGTGAGCCAAGATTGTACCACCGCACTCCAGCCTGGGCGACAGAGCAAGAGTCTATCTTAAAAAAAAAAAAAAAAATTGCCATGTGTGGTGGTGCATGCCTGCAGTCCCAGATACCCAGGAGGCTGGGGTGGGAGGATTACCTGATGTGGGAAGTCGAGGCTGCAGTGAGCCAAGATCATGTCACTGCACTCCAGCTTGGGTGACAGAGTGAGACCCTTATTCAAAAAACCAAAAATAAAAAAGGTACCGAGGGAACCCAGCGACAATGGGGAAGCTGGGGAAGTTCTTCCCAGAGGAACACACAAGGCGTCTAACAGCAGGTGTCCGGACGGTTGAAGCCCAAGCTGGTTGTGGGGCAAGGAGAGGTGAACAGGGAAGAGACGGGATTGTCTGGTCTCAGCTCTGCCTTGTGGGGCTGCAGGGCACTGGGGAGCCATAGATGGTGTTTGAGCTGGGGCAGGCCAGGGCATATTTCTTTGGAGAAAGAGTGGAGTGGGGAGAGGAGGTGGGGAGACCTGGAGGTGACACGGCTCAGGGTTGCGGTGGGGGCCCCAAGGCCTCAGCTAAAGTCACGACTGGGGAGAGGCGAGGGGTTCTCTGACTCAGGGACAGGGGCGGAGTGAGGTTTTGGGGCCCCCCTAGAGCTTCCGGTTGTCCAAGCCTCCAGAGGGTGGCCAGATCTGCCAGGAGTGGGGGAGTGTGGGGGGCGGAGCCCTGGGGTGGAGCTCTAGGGAAGTAGGAAGGGCAGGGGCGCCCTCCGGGAAACCTCAATCCTCCCCTGTCCCTGAGTCCAGGAAGGGATCGGGCCAACAACACTGGAAGCCTGGAGGCGGGGCCGAGGTGCAGGGGCGGGGCCGACATTGCCTGGGAGGCGGAGCCGAGGCGCAGGGGGCGGGGCCGACATTGCCGGGGATGCTGGGAGGTGGGGCCGATGTCGGGGGCGGGGGCATGGGGCATGGGGCGGGGCCGGGGCGGGGCCGAGATGGCCTAGGCTGCTAAGAGGCGGGACCAGGGTGCAGAGGGCGGAGCCAGGGGCGGGGTGCGGAGCCGAGATTGTCCGGGAGGCGGGTCCGAGGTTCAGGGGCGGGGCCAGCGTCCTGGGGGCGGGGCCGACATTGCTTCGGGAGCTGGGAGGGGCGTCCGAGGTGCAGGGGATTGAGCCTTAGTGCAGTGACTGCTCCCCCCAGGACGCGGATGGGCGCTGCAGTGCCTGTGGGTGGGTGAGCGCAGTGAGGCGGTGGAAGTGAGGGTGTGGAGGTCAACTCGAGGCAGCTTCTCTCGGGTCCACTGCACACCTCACCTTGTCCCACCTCCACACCCCACCTTGTCCTACCTCCACACCTTTGCCCAGGCCGTTCCGGCCACCCGGAATGCCTCCCTCCCCACCTCCAGACCTCCGTGTGCTTGAGTCTGGAGGTGTGGGCGGCGCGTGTTTTTCGTGCTGGGCCTTGAGAGTGCCAGCAGAACTTTGGCTTTTGCTTGGAGGGAGGTGTGAGCCCTGGAGGTTTACAGCTGGGATGGTGGGAGAAATGATCCCAGCAGTCCCTTTGCCTCCCCACGGCCTCCTCCACGTCCTCTTATTTTTACACAAAATGCATCCACCACCTTCAAATCCTGAATCATTTATTTTTAATTTTTTTAAATTTCATTTTTGAGATAGGGTCTGGCTCTGTCACCCAGGCTGGGGTGCAGTGGTGCTATCACAGCTCACTGCAGCCTCGATCTCCCGGGTTCAACTGATCTTCCTACCTCAGCCTGTGAGAAACTGGAACTACAGGGGCATGACACCTCACCTGGCTAATTTTTAAAAATTTTTTGTAGAGATGGGGTCTTGCTATGATGCCCAGACTGATCTCAAAGTCCTGGGATCAAGTGATCCTCCCTTCTCAGCCTCCAAAGTGCTGGGATTACAGGTGTAAGCCACTGTGCCTGGCCCTGAATCATTTATTTTATTTTGAGCCGGGGTCTGGCTCTGTTGCCCAGGCTGGAGTGCAGTGGCATGATCACAGCTCATTGGAGGCTCATGCGATCCTCCCACCTTAGCTTCCCAAGTAGCTGGGACTACAGGCGCACACCACCATGCCCAACTAATTTTTTTTTTTTTTTTTTTTTTTTTTTTTTTTTTTTTGAGACGGAGTCTTGCTGTGTCACCCAGGCTGGAGTGTAGTGGCCAGATCTCGGCTCACTGCAAGCTCCGCTTCCCGGGTTTACGCCATTCTCCGGCCTCAGCCTCCCAGTAGCTGGGACTACAGGCGCCCGCCACCACGCCCGGCTAATTTTTTTTTGTATTTTTTAGTACAGACGGGGTTTCACTGTGTTAGCCAGGATGGTCTCGATCTCCTGACCTCGTGATCCACCCGCCTCGGCCTCCCAAAGTGCTGGGATTACAGGCTTGAGCCACCGCGCCCGGCCCATGCCCAACTAATTTTTAACCTTTTGTAGAAATGGGAGTCTCACTATGTAGCCCAGGGTCTTGAACTCCTGGATTCAAGTGATCCTCCTGCTTCAGTCTCCTGAAGTGTTGGGATTACAGGTAAGAGTCACTTCATTCACCCTGAATCATTTATGTAGGGAACAAAAAACACTGTTTCTCCAAGGATGGAACTTCTTTTTTTTTTTTTTTTTTTTTTTTTGAGATGGAGTCTTGTTCTGTTGCCCAGGTTGGAGTGCAGTGGCGCAATCTCTGCTCACTGCAACTTTTGCCTCCCGGGTTCAAGCCATTCTCCTGCCTCAGCCTCCCGAGTAACTGGGATTACAGGTGCACACAACCATGCCCAGCTAACTTTTGTATTTTAGTAGAGAAGGGGTTTCACCGCCTGGGCGCGATGGCTCATTCTGTAATCCCAGCACTTTGGGAGGCTGAGGCGGGGCGATCACCTGAGGTCAGGAGTTTGAGACCAGCCTGACCAACATGGAGAAACCCCATCTCTACTAAAAATACAAAAGTAGCCGGGCGTGGTGGCACATGCCTGTAATCCCAGCTACTGGGGAGGCTGAGGCAGGAGAATCGCTTGAACCGAGGAGATGGAGGTTGCAGTGAGCTGAGATCGCGCCATTGCACTCCGACCTAGGCAACAAGAGTGAAACTCTGTCCCCCACCCCTCCCCCCCAAAAAAAAGAAAGAAGGGGTTTGCCATGTTAGCCAGGCTGGTCTCAAACTTTTGACCTCGTGATCCACCCGCCTCAGCCTCCCAAAGTGCTGGGATTATAGGCGTGAGCCACTGCGCCTGGCCGCAAAAACAGAACTTCTGCATCACAGGTGACTAACGGTGCCAGGCATACAGTAGATGTTCAATAAATCACTTTGGACTAAAAGAACACAGAGGCCAAGGGGCAGTGAAGAAATGATTCACAGGTCAGTTTTATTGGGTGCCTAGTTTAGGAGTCAGTCAACTATGGCCCTCGGATCAGCTCTGGCCCACTACCTGTTTTTGTAAATAAAGTTTTATAGGCACCTAACCGTGCCCATGGTTTTACATATTGCCTCTGGCTACTTTCTCACTGCAATGGCAGAGCACAGTCATTGCCGCAGAGACTGTGGCCTGCAATGCTGAAAATATTTACTCTCTGGCCCTTTACAGAAAAAGTTTGCCAAGCCCTGAGCGAGTGTGTGCTGGGCCCTGTGCCAAGCCCTTTGTGTGTACTCACTCAGTTAACCCTCCCACAGTCCTAAGTGGGGGGCGGGAAATGACGCTCCGAGAGGTTAAGAAACAGACCCAGGGTCACACAGCTTGGAGGTGGGTGAGCTGAGAATCAGACCCAGGACCCCTGATATTCCATAGGATCTTTCCTTTGTTTACCTTTGCTAATTTATTGTCTTAAATGCTAAAAGGAATACACATTCACTGTAAAAAGAGAGGACTATGGAAAAGGTGTTGATGGCCCTCTTCAGTCTGGGGTACATGCTTCTCCACAGCTCATCCAGGGTTACTTTCCTTTAAATCTACAGCCATTCAGCAAACATCGACAGAGGAGAACCGTTTTATAAGAAAACTAAGGAGTTTGGAAGAATCTTTCCTTCCTGCCCACCCTGGACCCCCAGGAGTAGGTGTGCTGGGGCTGGGCTGCGGTGTTCTCATGGGAAACCGGGAAGCTGGGCCCACGACCTACATGTTGGGGAAGACGGGTCCTGCCTGTCTCCTGCTGTGCCTCCCCAGTGCTCTGAGGACAAAGCCTGAGCTCTCCCTGATCCTCCATCGTCCCTCTCACTCACTCTGGTCGTCTGGTCTCTGGGCCTTCACTGAGTGTGCCATGGGAGCCCTGGGGCCGATTAAATTCATCGGCCTACTTCCAGCCCCGGACCAGGCTCAGCTTCCAGCCGGGGCCCAGACACATCAGTACCTGCGGTTGTCTCCATCCCAACCGCCGGCCTCTGCAGGCACAGAGCCCTCCACCAGATACTCCCGCAAAGGAGGCCTGGGGACCCTGCGGGCGGGGCCTGGGGTGCAGGGAGATGTCAGGACCCCCTGATCCCCTCGCTCGCCCTGAAATATGTGTCCCCCTCGGCGCCTGGGCTCTCGGGAAAGGCCTTTGCTTGTTGTCTGACTTCTCGAGGGTCCCGGCTCGGGCCCGGGAGCTGGGGAGGGGCGGGACTTGGTGACAGCCGGGTCCCAGCGCCGCGCCCAGACCTAGGCCCTTCTCAGGGGTGCCCCAGGGCGGGGCGCGCGGGGCGCGCGAGGCGGGGGGGCGGCGGCACGGCCGGCAGGAGGCGCAGCGCCCGCTCGCAGCGCGGGGAGGTGGGAGGGGAGCGGGGCGGGGAGCGGGGCGGGGAGCGGGGCGGGCGGGAGGGAGAGGGGAGCGCGCCGGAGACGCGCGCGCCCAGCCCACCCCCCGCGCCCGCCGCCGCCCGGACAATAAACAGCCGCTTTGCGCGGGGCGATGCCCGAGCCGGTGCCGCCGCCCCCGCGCCGCGCAGCCCCGGCCGCCAGGCCTTAGCCCTCCCCGGCCCCCGCCCGTCCGCGTCCCCCTCCCCTCCCCCGCGCGCCTCCCGCGCCCGCCCCCGCCCGGCACCGCGGACCCACCCGGACCTCGGCGGGGAGATGGAGTGAGTAGGCGCGCTCGGGTCGCGGGGCTGGGGGTCCGGAGCGCCGGGAGCCGGGGAGGGGGTGGCCCCCTCTCTCGCGCCCCCACTGGGGGCGTCGCGGCCCCCGCGAGGAGCAGGAGGCGGCGCGGAGCTGCTGGGGCCGCAGCTCAGCCGGGAAGAGACTCGGGCTGGGCCGCGCCTGCCGGGAGGCCTCCCCGCTCCCCGACCCCGGCTGCCCACCCACCGGCGCGGGGGGACCCGGGCAGCGGCGACTCGGGCCAGTCCAGGACTCGGGGAGGGGGAGGCTCGAGTCTCCGCCCGCGCCCCGCCCGCGTCTCCAGGGCGAGCCTCGGCTCTCGGCCACCTGTGGGTGGCCCCGGGGAGATGGAGCGACCCCTCCCCGGATTGCAGCGGTCCGGCCTCGCGCTCACGCACCCTTCCCCCGCCCCAGCCTGAGCGCACCGCTCCTGGCGCCCTGGACGCGCGCGCGGGCCGGTCCTCCCCCACCCCCGCCCTTCCCAAAGGCCTCCAGGGGTGTCCCGAGCCCCCCGCCACTGCCCAGGTCCCGAGTTACCGCTGGAGGGAGAGGGGCTGCCCTCGGCTTCCCGGGTTTCCGGGATGTGTGAGAGGGGAGAGGAACCGGCGCTTTCCAGCGGGGCGCGTGGGTCGGATGCCCTCTCGGGGAAGTGTCTCGGAGCTGGGGCTCCAATGGTGTAGCTCCAGGAGTGGGCTGGCCCCGGGCTGGGATCCCTGGACCCCCGCATGCCTGCGCCTGTGTGGGGTCGGGAGTGCTGGGCAGTGGAGGGTTCCTTTGCACAGCAGGTACCAAGCGAGGGCGCATGGTCATTTCGGGGACCGGTCCCCTCCTCCCGGTGCTCGGGTGCCCCCCTGCCCCTCACTCCCACAGGTGGGCACTGCACGGGCAGGGGTCAGGAGGCGCCTCCTGGGGTCACCCACCTGCCCACTTCAGGACAGGGGGGCCAACTGCCCTGCTGGGGCCCGGGTCCCCACCCCAACCGGAGGACACAAGACCGGATCTGGAGGCCGCCTGTGGCCCCCTGCCCTTCCCACTGGGCGTGTTTTCTAAGCCGCCAACTTTCCCCGGGGGACTCACCCCTGACCCGCCACGCCCGCGGCTGGGTGGGGGCTGCTGCCTCCCTCCCTCCCTGGGAAAGCGAGACACCCAGTGTCCTCCGCCTTTGAAAACCCAGACAAAGGCCTGACCCCGCTCCCAGTCACCCCGCCCCGGGAGCTCAGCCAGGGGCTCAGGGGAGCCAGGGCCCAGACTTGCCTGGTCCACACCCCCACCCCGCAGCCTTGTTTATTTGCCCTGCTCTCCAGGCCCCGGGGGAGCCTCTGGGCCTCCCACAGCCAGGCCTGGGAAGGGTGTGGCTGTGGGGAGGGGGCTGCCTAGGAGGACTACGGAGATCTCCCACCCAGAGGAGGGGTGTCAGGGAACACTCCAGGTCGGGCCCATTGTTTCCATCCTGTCACCCCTTCGTTTTCCCACGGGGGATACTGAGGCCCAGAAAGGAGCTGCTGCCCCCCCACCCGGTCACACAGCGCCTGGTGGTGGGGGGCTCGATGCCTTCTGCTCTGCCCACGACTTCTCCGTCCTGCGTCAGAGGTGGCCCACAGGTCCCCATTGGGTCATCACTGCTTTTGGGGACACACATATGGGACAGGCACCCAGCGTTAACCGGCTGTGAGCCGCCATGCGAGGACGCCTCTCTCCCCGGTTCCCGGGCTGACAATGGGTGGGGACAGGCCCATCTGGTGCTGGCCCGTCTTGGACACCTGCCCCTTCGTTCTTCTCCCGAGCGGGCTTCAGGCACGAAGGCCCCGTCGGCTAGAACGTGGTGGCTTGCCTCCTCCCTATCCACAGATTTTCCAGTCGAAGACACGGAGCTGGCTGTGGTTTATGGTGGTGCCTGTCTCGCTGGAAAGTTTCACAAATGAATTTAAGAATTTAAAGAATTGTAAATGTCATTCAAGAACAGGTTAAGTAATTTTTTTGTTAAGGTGAGGGTTTAAGGAAAACTAGCGGGTTGCTAACCACAGGGCTGATGCTGCCAGGGTGCTGGGGTGAGGACACCGTCCGGGAAGGAGTTGGGGAGAATCTCTGTGGTCTGGGAAGGTTTGTGTGGCCCCTGAGTGACACATGGTCTGGCTGGTAAAATAAAGATAATTGGGCTTGGAGCAGCCATTCTCCAGCACGCACAGCCCCGTCCTGGGTAAAGGCAAGGCTCAAACCCCCAGAATGGGGAGGAGAACAGACCTGGGCCTGGACAGATGATCAAGACCAGCCCAGACTCCTCCCTGCTCACAGACCTGGAAATTTTCAAGAGGAAATTCTCCGTGTTGGGTGCTGACTGGGTCCTTAATGCTCCTTCACACTTGCTAATCCCCCTTTTTATTGAGAGGCAGAGCCTGTTAAAAGGTAACAGTATCTAGTGATAATTGAATTTAATAGCAAGCTTTTATTTTCATTGTATCTGTTTCTTCCTCCGTGTTTTCTTGTTTATGGACGTGGCTTGTGGTTCTGGTTTGCTCAGTCTTGATCACAGTATAATGTTTCTTTCTAAAACAAGGTGATCTGATTTAAATTTGAGTGGCTTTGAAGACAAGGAATAGACAGATACTGTCCGGGAGGCAGTGGAACTTGGGAACGTGGTTTCTTTCTTTTTTCCATGTTGCCCAGGCCGGTCTGGAACTCCTGGCCTCAAGGGACTTCCTGGCCTCAACCTCCCAAGTAGCTTCGACGACAGGTGCGCGTCATTGCACGGGAAGGCGGTTTGAGAAGTGTAGGCATAATTTATGTGATTTGTTCACTCAGCAGCCATTAAGTGGGTACCTACCTTTTCCACAGCCCTGTTCTGAGTGCTCTACGTGTGAATTCCTTTGATGCTTTTTTTTTTTTTTTTTCTTTTGGAGACAGAGTATCTCTCTGTTGTCCACGCTGGAGTGCAGCGGTAGGATCTCCAGTCACTGCAACCTCCGCCTCCTGGGTTCAAGCAATTCTCCTGCCTCAGCCTCCCGAGTAGCCATGACTACAGGCGCCCACCACCACGCCCAGCTAATTTTTGTATTTTTAGTAGAGGCAGGGTTTCACCATGTTGCCCAGGATGGTCTTGAACTCCTGACCTCAGGTGATCCGCCCGCCTGGGCCTCCCCAAAGTGCTGGGATGACGACGTGAGCCACGCGCCCGGCCGGCACTTGCTTTTTCCACGGCCCTGTTCCGAGTGCTTTATGTGTGAAAACTCCCTTGACCCTTGATCCTTTTTTTTGAGACAGAGTCTTGCTCTGTCGCCCAGGCTGGAGCGCAGTGGCGCAATCTCGGCTCACTGCAACATCTGCCTCCCGGGTTCAAGTGATTCTCCTGCCTCAGCCTCCCGAGTAGCTGTGATTACAGGTTCATGCCATCATGCCTGGCTAATTTTTTGTATTTTTAGTAGAGATGGGGTTTCACCGTGTTAGCCAGGATGGTCTCATCTCCTGACCATGTGATCCGCCCGCCTTGGCCTCCCAAAATGCTGGGATTACAGGCGTGAGCCACCATGCCTGACTTTTTTTTGTTTTTTGAGACAGAGTCTCTTTCTGTCGACCAGGCTGAAGTGCAGTGGTGCGATCTCAGCTCACTGCAACCTCCACTTCCTGGGTTCAAGCGATTCTCCTGACTCAGCCTCCTGAGTAGCTGGGACTACAGGCTCCCGCTAACACGCCCAGCTAACCTCTGTATTTTTAGTAGAGATGAGGTTTTGCCATGTTGGGCAGGCGGGTCTCAAACTTCTGACCGCAGGTGATCCGCCCACCTGGGCCTCCCAAAATGCTGGGATTACAGGTGTGAGGCACCGTGCACAGCCGCTCCCTTGATCCTTACGGAAGCCCTGTGCGAGAGGGAAACTGAGGTACAGGGCGGTCCAGTGGCACGTGTAAGGACACACAGCTGCAGAGGCGTGGATGGGAGTTCGCTGCTGGGTGGTCCGAGCATGCTCCCTCTAAGCCGCCGAGGTTGGGGATGGGGGAGGGTTTTTGGTACCTGTGTCTGGGGGTTGTGGTCTTGTGGGGCATGGTTCTGGATATCAGACATCCTGGTGTCGGCTTTCGATCGTGGTGTGTTTACTGAGAAACACAGAAGTTGGCCTTGTCAGTGGTCTTGGCTCCTGGGGCACCTGCCCTGCTTCTGAGCCCACCCACGCTGTTCTGTGATTTGGGAGAGGAGTGTGGAGAGGGGGTGTCCCGACTCCCCGTCGCGCCCTGGCATGTCAGTCTCCTCTGGGCCTCACTATTCTCATCTGGCGAATGGGGATGTGACTGCCATTCTTGGGGGAGGCAGGGTTAGAGGAGTGGCAGGTGTTTTATGGGCCTGTACCCTCTGAGCACCACACAGTGGGGGCATCTCTGCCTCTACCCCCTTAGCCAGGTTCGTTCTCAAGGGCCTCGGATTTTGAAGCTTGGAAATGGGCTTATGTTCTTTTTGTTTGTTTGTTTGTTTGTTTGAGACGGAGTCTCGCTGTCACCCAGGCTGGAGCACAGTGGTGCTATCTCGGCTCATTACAACCTCTGCCTCCTGGGTTCACACGATTCTCATGCCTCAGCCTCTCAAGCGGCTGGGACTCCAGGCACGCGCCACCACGCCTGGCTAATTTTTTGTATGTTTCTTAGTAGAGACAGGATTTCACCATGTTGGCCGGGCTGGCCTCGAACTCCTGGCCTCAAGTGATCTGTCTGCCTCGGCCTCACAAAGTGCTGGGATTACAGGCATGAGCCACCATGCCCTCCCTTCCTTCCTTCCTTGCTTCCTTCCTTCCTTCCTTCCTTTCCTTCCTTTCCTTCCTTTCCTTCCTTCCTTTCCTTCCTTCCTTTCTTTGTCTCTCTCTCTTTTTCTTTCATTTTTGAGACGGCGTCTTGCTCTGTCGCCTAGGCTGGAGTACAGTGGCGCGATCTCAGCTCACTGCAATGTCTGCCTCCCTGGTTCAAGTGATTCTCCTGCCTTAGCCTCCTGAGTAGCTGAGACTACAGGCGCACACCACCACGCCCAGCTAACTCTTGTATTTTTAGTAGAGATGGGGTTTCACTGTGTTAGCCAGGATGGTCTCAATCTCCTCACCTCGTGATATGCCCTCCTCAGCCTCCCAAAGTGCTGGGATTAAATGCGTGAGCCACCGCACCTGGCCTTCTTTTTTTTTTTTTTTGAGATGGAGTCTCGCTCTGTCGCCCAGGCTGGAGTACAGTGGCGTGATCTCGGCTCACTGCAAGCTCTGCCTCCAAGGTTCACGCCATTCTCCTGCCTTAGCCTCCCGAGTAGCTGGGAATACAGGCGCCCGCCACCTCGCCCAGCTAATTTTTTTTGTGTGTTTTTAGTAGAGACAGGATTTCACCGTGTTAGCCAGGATGGTCTTCATCTCCTGACCTTGTGATCCTCCCGCCTCAGCCTCCCAAGCTGCTGGGATTACAGACATGAGCCACTGTGCCTGGCCTTCTTTTTATTAGACTGAGTCTCCCTGTTTCCCCCAGGCTGGAGTGCAGAGGTGTGATCATAGCTCACTGCAGCCTCAACATCCCGGGCTCACGTGATCCTGCACCCAGCATCTTGAGTAGCTGGGACGACAGGTGCCACCACCACACCCAGCTAATTATTTTGTTTTGTTTTTGTAGAGACAGGGTCTCCCTGTGTTGCCCAGGCTGGTCTCAAACTCCTGGGCTTAAGCAGTCCTCCCACCTCAGCCTCCCAAAGTGCTGGGATTATACACGTGTGAGCCACTGCACCCAACCTGATGTTCTTTAAAAGCTTCATCTCCGGCCGGGCGCGGTGGCTCAAGCCTGTAATCCCAGCACTTTGGGAGGCCGACACGGGTGGATCACGAGGTCAGGAGATCGAGACCATCCTGGCTAACACGGTGAAACCCCGTCTCTACTAAAAACACAAAAAAAACTAGCCGGGCGAGGTGGCGGGCGCCTGTAGTCCTCGCTACTCGGGAGGCTGAGGCAGGAGAATGGCGTAAACCTGGGAGGCGGAGCTTGCAGCGAGCTGAGATCCGGCCACTGCACTCCAGCCCGGGCGACAGAGCAAGACTCCGTCTCAAAAAAAAAAAAAAAAAAAAAGCTTCATCTCCGCTGGGCGCGGTAGCTCATGCCTGTAATGCCAGAACTTTGGGAGGCCAAGGCGGGAGGATCACAAGGTCAGGAGATCGAGACCATCCTGGCTAACACGGTGAAATCCCGTCTCTACTAAAAATACAAAACATTAGCCGGGTGTGGTGGCGGGCGCCTGTAGTCCCAGCTACTCGGGAGGCTGAGGCAGGAGAATTGCTTGAACCCGGGAGGCAGAGATTTTGGTGAGCCAAGATTGCACCGTTGCACTCCAGCCTGGGCGACAGAGCGAGACTGTCTCAAAAAAAAAAAAATTGTATCACCTTTTTCTGAGTGTGGGCCCCTGTTTCTTCTCATCCTTTCTTGATTTAGGAAACCTGGCATTTGTTTATCGAACAAATGCTCCCTCCTCACCATCCTCGTGCTGTGCAGGATCAGAAGGGTCTGGAAGGCCATAGAGGGTCTTCCTGAAGTGTGAGAAGGGCTTCCTGATCCAGTCCGTGAACCTTTTCTGAGAAGGATGTTTCAGGGTTCATCCAGGCAGGCAGAAGGATGCACCTTGTGGAGGGACGAGGTGGGAAAGCGTTGGAAGAAGAGAATACTCTTTGGTGTTTGTTCTTGCTGGGCCTTGAGTGCCAGGAGGGGGAGTCATGGATAGTGTGTGGGCAGGGGAGGAGCAATGGCTGACCTGGTCATTAAAAAAAGACTCTGGCAGCTGAGGGGTGAGACCAGGGAGGAGCAAGTCATGGCCAAGCCTTGATTGTGGCCACTGGGGCCGCATGGAGAGAAATGGCAGAGGCAGAGGGAGCAGGACCCTATGTCTAGGAGGGCAAACACAGGATTCCAGAACTGTGTGTGGTCAGCGATGCCCACAGGGACAGGGCACCCTGGCCAGGGAGAGGTGGCCTGGACCCTGGATACATGAGGGGATGGAGGGGGCCCTCTGGGAGGATGGCTGAGTGGACGTCTTGGTGTCTGAGGAGTGTAAAATCAGGCCAGAGTGGCTGTCTCCTGCCCCAGGGTTTTAAACAGGAATTCAGGGACA
Source organism: Chlorocebus sabaeus (assembly GCF_047675955.1). NCBI lineage: Eukaryota > Metazoa > Chordata > Mammalia > Primates > Cercopithecidae > Chlorocebus > Chlorocebus sabaeus. The sequence continues at coordinate 61,969,949 of NC_132909.1, read as the reverse complement.
GTCAGAGCTGGGACAGAGCCTGGACTGGGTGGGGAGAGGAAAGGGGAGCCAGCCAGAGGAGCTAGGCCTTGGGATGAGCAAGACTTAGATTAGGGCCAGTCGCGGTGGTTCACACCTGTAATCCCAGCACTTTGGGAGGCTGAGGCAGGTGGATCACTTGAGGTCAGGTGTTGGAGACCAGCCTGGCCAACATGGTGAAACCCTGTCTCTACTAAAAATAACAAAAATTAGCCAGGCGTGGTGGTGGGCGCCTGTAGTCCCAGCTACTTGGGAGAAAGAGGCAGGGGAATCGCTTGAACCCAGGAGGCGGAGGTTGCAGTGAGCCAAGATTGTGCCACTACACTCCAGCCTGGGTGACAGAGCGAGACTCTCTCTCTCAAAAAAAAAAAAAAAAAAAAAGACTTAGATTAGGACCAAAGTGAGACCCGCTGAGCGGGAGGCACTGCATGGTCAACACTGGTGGTGGGACAGGGACAGGCCTGGGAGCCCCGCCTGGGTGGGCAGAGGCTGTGGGCAATGGAGGCAGTGATGTGGGACCCTGAAGGCCAGGGCGGGACAGAGGCCTGGGGTGCTTCAGGAACCCCATCAGGGAGCAAGAAGCTGATGTCCTCATCGGTTTGTATTCAAATGCTTCCAACCATGGAAAGTCTCAGGGCAGGACCAGCAGGGGCTTCAACACCCCATGGGGATTGAGAAGGACCTCAGCCCCTGCCCTGGCCTGGCCCTTGTTGAGAAGGCTGGCATTCCCATTACACACGCACACAGATATGTATACACACGTCTCTATGTATATAATTCTTAACAGCTTTATTAAAATATAATTCACATGCCACACAGTCTGGCTGTTTAAAGTGTACAGCTCAGTCGTTTTTAGTATGCTGATGGTTGTATATCTTTCTTTCTTTTTTTTTTGAGATGGAGTCTCTCTCTGTCACCCAGGCTGGAGTGCAGTGGTGTCATCCTGGCTCACTGCAACCTCCACCTCCCGGGTTCAAGCCATTCTCCTGCCTCAGCCTCCTGGGTAGCTGAAATTACAGGTGCACATGCCACCACGCCCGGCTAATTTTTGTATTTTTAGTAGAGACGGGGTTTCACCATATTGACCAGGATGGTCTCGATCTCTTGACCTTGTGATCCACCTGCCTTGGCCTCCCAAAGTGCTGGGATTCCAGTGTGAGCCACCACGCCCAGCAGGGTTGTGTATCTTTCACCGCAATTTTAGAACGCTTTCATCACCCCCAAAACAAACCCTGTTCCCATTAGGTGTCCCCTCCCATCCCCTTCCCCGGCCCCCGGGGAGCCAATCCCCTTCCTGTCTCTGGATCAGCAGGTCCTGGACATTTCATAGACAAGGGATCACACACTGCGCGGCCTTGTGTGTCTGGCGTCTCTCACTGAGCGTGACGTCCTCAAGGTGCATCTGCGTCGTGGCCTGGGCCAGAGCCTCGCTCCTGTTCACGGCTGAGTCGTGTTTCAGTGTGTGGACAGCCACGTTGCGTTTACCAAAGCATCTGTGGATGGACACCCGGGTTGGTTTATCTGTGAATCTGTGGTTCCCCCGCCCGAGGTGGTTGGAGCTTCTGCTCCGTTCACACTGAGGAGTCCGGGTCCTGCTTTACAGAAATCGTGACAGTGAGTTCCTTTAAAAAGAAGAGGAAGTGATCAGATGACAGGTGGCCCTGGGAGTGGCGGGAGCGTGAGAAGAGGGGGGGCTGGGGGCTTCCTCTGAAGATGGAAAGACCCTCATTGACTCCCTGGGGCAGCGAGCATTTACTGAGCACCTACTGTATGCCTGGTCCCAGGGATGCGGCAGGGACAAAAATGGCACAGTTGCTGTCCTGGTGGGAAGACAAGATCACACCTGTAATCCCAGCGCTTTGGGAGGCCGAGGCGGGTGAATCACCTGAGGTCAGGAGTTCAAGACCAGCCCTGCCAACATGATGAAACCCTGTCTCTACTAAAAATACAAAAATTAGCTGGGCGTGGTGGTGGGCTCCTGTAATCCCAGCTGCTCAGGAGGCTGAGGCAGGAGAATCACTTGAACCCGGGAGGCGGAGGTTGCAGTGGGCCGAGATCGTGCCACCTCACTCCAGCCTGGGCGACAGAGGGAGAGTCCATCTCAAAAAAAAGAAAAAGATAAGTAAAGTGATCCGGGTGGAGATGGCTGCAGGGGGTGCTTGGGGCTGAAAATTAGGCCGGAAGAGGCCTAAATGAGGAGGTGACGTCTGCAGAAAGGCCTTGGGCGTGAGGCCTGTGGAGGTCTGGGTGACTGTGCACCAGGCCGGGGTGCAGCCAGCGCCGTGGCCCTGCGGCGGGAGCTCTGTGGGGTGTCTCAGCAGTGTGGCTGCAGTGCTGTCGGGTGGGGAGGGACCATGGGGTCCCTGCAGCAGGGTTTGCCCTGAGACCCTGCCGAAAGCCAGGGAAGGCCTGGTTCACGCCTCACTGCCCCATCTTCCTGTGAGGGCCTGGGCAGGGTCCAGCTTTTCTCCCTTCCTACCCCAGGTTAATAGGCAACAGGTCTGCCTCTGTGCATCTGTGGCCTGCTTTGACCTCCGTCTTCTCCTCTCCCCACGGGGTGATGCGTCTCTGCCTTGACCCATTTAGGGTTCTTGGTGCCCCAGAGACAGGGCTGGTCTCCGTGCTGTGTCCTGGGAGGGCTGGGAGGAGGTTCCTTCCTGGAAGGCTGCCTGGAGGAGGTGGCTGTGCTGGATCTGATCTTGGCAGTGGAGAAGGGAAAGGGGAAGCTGGGAGCTGATGAAGAGCGAGGGGCTGACACTAGGGCTTGGAGCAGGGCAGGGCGGTGGAGGAAGCAGGGCCGGGGGCGCCAGCGCTCAGGGCAGACACAGGCTCTGAGGACCGAGTATCACCTGGACCGGGAAGCAGCTGGGGTCCAGACTCCCCGAACTCCATCCCCTGCCCAGTGGGGGAAGGGGCCGCCCTGCTCCCCCTTCACCCCACACCTCGCAGCCCCGCGTGACTCCCCCACCCCCCACCATGGCCAAGGTCACCGTCAGCTCTTTCCTTTCAATTAGCAGCAGGAATGTTCCCGGCGCTGGGCTCGGCGCCTGCCCGGGCAGGGACCCCCTCGTTCTGGCTGGAGCTGCCCGGGCGTGGGTTCTGGAAGGACAAGTGCGACGCCCCCATCCCACACACGCCCCTCCCGCCCCAGACGGGGCCCGCCCTGCTCGCTGGGTGACCTTGGCCGTTGCGTAACCTCTCTGGACCCTTCCAGCACCAACGCCCCGCATCGCGGAGGCCTCTGCGGGGCTCTCTCGTGGGGTTTGGGCCTCAGTAGCTCATCTCCTGGAGCCGGATTATCTCACGCGCTCCAGACGACGCCCTCGCCGGGCCCCGAGCCGCCCACACCGCCACGCGCCGTAAAAAGCATCGCGGGGACGGGAGGCCTGTGCGCGCCGGGGTGGGCGTCGGGCGGGGGGTGTGGCGCTCCAGGGGCTCTTCGCGGCTGCCGGGAGCCAGGGAAGCTCCGAGACCCAGCACCTGCCCCGGGACCCCCGGCAGCACCAGGACCGCCGCCGCCCCGAGCCTTTCCACGCCTTTGCCCCGGACTCAGCTCCTCCGCCCAGCATGTAAGACCTTTTGTGATCTGACCTCTGCTTCCCTCCGTGAGCCCAGGGGAGCCTGAGCCTCCGCCGTCCCGCCGACCCCGGGAAGCCCCTGCTCCGGGGTCCTGGTCCCGGCCTCGCTGATCAAACGGGAACGAGACTCCCCCGCGCCTGGCGGGCCCCGCCCGCAGGAGGATGAACGCCTGGCGAAGGCCATCTGCAGACCGCCCTGCTCGGCCTGTTTCCCCGTCGGTGAAATGGGGCGGACCCGACCGCAGGAGGGAGTGAGCGCCGGGGGAGGCGTTCTCGGTTTGTGGCCGTTTCCTCAGTTTCCCCATCTGCGAACTGGGCCGCAGGAGGGAGTGAGCGCCGGGGGAGGCGTTCTCGGTTTGTGGCCGTTTTGATCCGTGAGTCGTGGTCCTATTTCGCTTGGTTTTTCGGATCTGTGACGTGGAGCGTTCTGTCGGCCTGACCTTGGCTACCCGGCGTCGGGGGCGGGTCCACACCCCTCCCGGATGGAAGCCCCTTCCTGGGCGGGCGCCCCCCGGACGCCCAGACGGGACCCCTCTCCCCTCCCCCAGCCGCAGCGCGGGGGGGGGGGAATGCCCGACCCCTCCCGCCCCTCTAGGCCGCCCCAGGCCCGAAGCCTCGGGCCCCCCCAACCCCCCCAAGGGGCGGGGGCGGGAGATGCTGCGCCGGCCCCACCCCCGCGCGCCGGGCCTCGGCGTTGCCATGGGGACCGCGCGGTTGCCACGGCGACCGCCTCCCGCGGGCCCCGCCATCCATCACCCGGGGCGGCGGCGCCCGGGCTTGGGGAGGGGCGAGGGGGGCGCATCCTGCGTGTTCTGGGAAGGGGCGAAGGGTGCGCCCGGGCCTGGGGAGGGGCGAGAGGGGCGCATCCTGCGTGTTCTGGGAAGGGGTGAGGGGGGCGCACGGGCCTGGGGGGGCAAGGGGGGCGCATCCTGCGTGTTCAGGGAAGGGGTGAGGGGGGCGCCCGGGCCTGGGGAGGGGCGAGGGGGGCGCCCGGGCCTGGGGAAGGGGGAGGAACGAGGGAGGTGTCTGGGCCTGGGGAGGGGCGAGGGGAGCGCCTGTGACTGGGAAGGGGCGAGGGGGGCGCCCTGGCCTGGGGAAGGGGGAGGAACGAGGGAGGTGTCTGGGCCTGGGGAGGGGCGAGGGGGGGCGCCCGGGCCTGGGGAGGGGGGAGGAGCGAGTGAGGTGCCCGGGCCTGGGGAGGGGCGAGGGGGGCGCATCCTGCGTGTTCTGGGAAGGGGTGAGGGGTGCGCCCGGGCCTGGGGAGGGGCGAGAGGGGCGCATCCTGCGTGTTCTGGGAAGGGGTAAGGGGGGCGCAGGGGCCTGGGGGGGGCAAGGGGGACGCATCCTGCGTGTTCTGGGAAGGGGTGAGGGGGGCGCCCGGGCCTAGGGAGGGGCGAGGGGGGCGCCCGGGCCTGGGGAAGGGGGAGGAACGAGGGAGGTGTCTGGGCCTGGGGAGGGGCGAGGGGAGCGCCTGTGACTGGGGAGGGGCGAGGGGGGCGCATCCTGTTTCTCCTGGGGAGGGGCCTGCGCCCTGAGGCTGCTTCCCGCGCGTCCCCTGCCCGCCCGCCTGACATTCCCCGCCCTGGCCGGCCCGGCAGGGACAAGCTGCCCGAGGACAGACACTACCGCCTTGTCTCCAGCCTGGGAGGCGGCCACACAGCCACACTCTGTCCCCGGGTCTGGTCCGAGCGGCCACCTGCCTGCCGGATGGGGACGGATGGGGACGGGCCCTGGGCGGGCGGCGTCCAGCCTGATCCTGGGACCCAGGGGTCCCGCCGTTTTGCAGACCTCCTGCCCCAGCTCTGCTCCCTCCGGGTTGGCCCCGAGCCCGCTTACAGCTGGAAACCAGGACTGTCGGGTGGCCCGGGGTTGGTCGGTTGTTCCCGTCTGTGCCTGTGCCCTCCCTGGACGCGGCTTACAGCCATGGGAAGAGGGTGCCGGGCAGGGGGAACCGTGTGCTAGAGGCCCTGGGGTAGAGGGGCTTGTGCACAGCCAGGGAGACCCTGCAGGAACAGACCGACCAAGGGGGAAGTGAAGGGGCCGACCTGGGGGTTCCTTCAAGGGCTGGTGGGAGCCAAGGAGCGTCTAGAGCAGGAGGAGGACAGGGTCTGATTTATGATTATTTTAAGATAGGGTTTCACTCTGATGAACAGGCTGGAGTGCAGTGGCACTATCTGGGCTGACTACAACGTCCGCCTCCTGGGTTCAAGGAATTCTCCTGCCTCAGCCTCCCAAGTAGCTGAGATTACAAGCACGCGCCCCCACCCCCAGCTAATTTTTGTATTTTTAGTAGAGATAGAGTTTTGCCATGTTGGCCAGGCTGGTCTCGAACTCTTGACCTCAAGTGACCCACCCACCTTGGCCTCCCGAAGTGCTAGGATTACAGGCATGAGCCACCGTACTTGGCCTTCTTTTCAAAAATTTAAAAAAATTTTTTTGTTTTGTTTTTTGAGACGGAGTTTCTGTTGTGTTGCCCAGGCTAGAGTGCAATGGAGTGATCTTGGCTCACCGCAACCTCCGCCTCCCGGGTTCAAGCGATTCTCCTGCCTTGGCCTCCTGAGTAGCTGGGATTACAGGTGCCCACCACCACACCCGGCTAATTTTGTATTTTTAGTAGAGACAGGGTTTCTCCATGTTGGTCAGGCTGGTCTCGAACTCCCAACCTCAGGTGATCCACCCACCTTGACCTCCCAAAGTGCTCGATTCTAGGTGTAAGCCACTGTGCCTGGCCCATTTTTTAAAATATTTATTTATTTTTATTTTATTTATTTATTTATTTTTTGAGACGGAATCTTGCTCTGTCACCCAGGCTGGAGTGCAATGGCACGATCCCAGCTCATTGCAAGTTCCGCCTCCCGAGTTCACGCCATTCTCCTGCCTCAGCCTCCCGAGTAGCTGGGACTACAGGCGCCCGCCACCACACCTGGCTAATTTTTTGTATTTTTAGTAGAGATGGGGTTTCACCATGTTAGCCAGGATGGTCTTGATCTCCTGACCTCGAGATCCACCCGCCTCAGCCTCCCAAAGTGCTGGGATTACAGGCATGAGTCACCGCGCCCGGCGTTAAATTTTTATTTTTGAGGCAAGGTCTTGCTCTATCACCCAGGCCAGAGACAGTGGCACAATCACAGCTGAACCCAGCCTCAACCTCCTGGGCTCAAGTGACCCTCCCACCTCAGCCTCCCAAGTAGCTGGGACCACAGGGACACACCGCCACTCCTGGCATGCATTTATTTATTTATGTGGAGACAGGATCTTGCTATGTTGTCCAGGCTGGTCTCGAACTCCTGGGCTCAAGCAATCCACTGGCCTTGGCCTCCCAAAGTGCTGGTATTACAGGCTTGAGCCACCACACCTGGCCTAGGGTCTGATTCTCTTTTTGAGAAGCTGCCTCTGGCTGGCAGGTGGAGAGGGAGCTGTGAGAGAGCAGGGAGTTGTCAGGGAACACTAGATGCCTGGGCTTGGGTGGGGAATGTGGGGTGGGCAGGAAGCAAGGGCCCGGGCCTCAGGCGAATGCACAGTGGATGGTTCACTGCCTGCTTCACCCATTGATGTGGGACTGACTCAGAACTCCAGCTGATCTGGCCATTCAGGAAGGACCCCAAGCCAGAAAGCTGGATCAAGCCTTTCCTGAACCCCACCCGGTGGACGCAGCTGAACCCAGCCTCCCTGAGGAGGGAGAAGGGGAAGCCAGAGAGCGCAGCTCGTGCTCCTGGGCCCCTGGGAGGCACTGGGAAGGGTAGGTGTCACCTGCCAGGAAGGGAGGAGCCGGTGGGGTCACCTCTGGGGCATGGGAGCTGGACAACTTCACAGGCCTCAGCAGGGCCAGGAAACCAAACCCGAGTGGGGTAGGCAGGCGGGGTGCCTCGGGCTCCAGGGAGGTCTTGACCCAGAGCAGCCTCCAGGGCCGGGGCTGGGTGGTGAGCCAGTGCACTGTGCAGTTTCATTTTCTCTGCTGAACAGGGGGAGGGGACGGCAGCACAAGGGGGACGTCATAGGAGGCCTTGGAGCTGCAGGTATCTGTGCCTCCGTGTTTGTGCGGATGGGGAAACTGAGGCCCAGAGAGGCATGGGGGCTCTTCGGAGGCTCTTCTCTGGGCCCTGACACCAGGCTGAGAGGGCTGTGGGTGGCGGCGGGCATGAAGGGCGGGCTGTAATTTCAGTCTCTGGGAAGATAAGACGGGGGACTGGGGTAACCTGTCTCCCACCCCCACAGCCCTGGTTCCTGCCAGGCCCTGCCTGTCAGCCCCGGCCTCCCCCTGTGGATGCTGCCCAGAGCCCTGGCATTGTTCGGGACATGGGGCCAATTCTCCAGAAATCCCCTACTTGAGTCTGGGACACCCACCGCCAACCCCTGCCGTCCTCTCCCTGCCTCACTGCACCAGCTCTGGAAGCCTGAGGGTCGCTGGCAGTCAAGGCTGAGCCCAGCCCCAGTCTAGGGCTTCGGTGCTGCTTGCGTTTTTGTTGTGTTTGTTTTCCTTTGATGGAGTCTCGTTTTGTTGCCCTGGCTGGAGGGCAGTGGCGTGATCTCTGCTCACTGCAGCTGCCTCCTGGGTTCAATCAATTCTCCTGCCTTAGCTCAAGTAGCTGTTCTTTTGTTTGTTTGTTTGTTTGTTTGTTTGTTTGTTTGTTTTTTGAGACGGAGTCTCGGAGTCTCGCTCTGTCGCCCAGGCTGGAGTGCTGTGGCCGGATCTCAGCTCACTGCAAGCTCCGCCTCCCGGGTTCCCGCCATTCTCCTGCCTCAGCCTCCCCAGTAGCTGGGACTATAGGCGCCCGCCACCTCGCCCGGCTAATTTTTTGTATTTTTTAGTAGAGACGGGGTTTCACCATGTTAGCCAGGATGGTCTTGATCTCCTGACCTCGTGATCTGCCCGCCTTGGCCTCCCAAAGTGCTGGGATTACAGGCGTGAGCCACCGCGCCCGGCTGAGTAGCTCATTTTACAGGTGCCTGCCATCACGATCGGCTAATTTTTATATTTTTGGTAGAGGCAGGGTTTCATCATGCTGGCCAGGCTGGTCTCGAACTTCTGACCTCAGGTGATCCGCCTGCCTCAGCCTCCCGAAGTGCTGGGATTACAGGCGTGAGCCACCGCGCCCGGCCTGCTCCTTGCATTTTACTAAGCACCTGCTACGAGGAGCTCTCCAAGGGCCCGCAGACCAGGGACGGGAGGGGTTGGGTGGCAAAGCTCCTCTTCTGGGAGGTGGGAGGGGAAGCGAGAAAGCAGGGGGGCGGGGTACCCTGAACTCGGGGTGTGGACCGTGGGCCTGCAGAGGGGTGAGGAGGGGGATTCTGCCGCAGCTTTTGGAGCTGCAGGGTGAGGTTGCTGTGGGGAGGTCAGAGAACCACGGAATTCCTCGGTTCCTTCGGGGCGAGTGAGCGTGTGGTGGGTGCCTGGTGGGGGTGGCGAGGGCTTCGGTTCCTGGATCTCCTTCCCACACTGCAAAGGGTCCTGTATCTTTGAGGCGGGAAGCCCTGTCCCTTCAGGTGTGTCCGGCAGCACTGGTATTCATTCATTCATTCATTCATTCATTCATTCATTCATTCATTTCGTTCGTTTGTTTGAGGCAGAGTCTCGCTCTGTCTCCCAGGCTGGAGTGCAGTGGTGCGATCTCAGCTCGCTCCAACACTTCCCGGGTTCAAGCGATTCTCCTGTCTCGGCCTCCGAATAGCTGGGATTACAGGCACCCGCCACCACGCCCGGCTAATTTTTGTATTTTTAGTAGACACGGGATTTCACCACGTTGGCCTGGCTGATCTAGAACTCCTGACCTCAGGTGATTGGCCCACCTCGGCCTCCCAAAGTGTTGGGATTACAAGCGTGAGCCACCGCGCCCGGCAATTCATTCATTCATTTTTTGAGACAGAGTCTCGTGCTGCTGCCCAGGCTGGAGTACAGTGGTGGGATCACAGTTCACTGCCCCCTGGACCTCCCAGGCTCAAGCGATCCTCCCGCCTTAGCCTCCCGAGTGGCTGGGACTACAGGCGCACACCGCCACACCTGGATAATTTATTTTTTTTATTTTTGGTAGAGATGGGGTCTTACCAGATTGCCTAGGCTGGTCTCAAACTCCTGGGCTGGAGAAATCCTCCCACCTTGGCCTCCCAAAGTGCTAAAACTACAGGCGTGAGCAGCTGTGGTTCTGGTTTTGTTTTGATTTGTGACAGGGTCTAACTCTGTTACCCAGGCTGGAGTGCAGTGGCGTGATCTTGGCTCAATGCAGCCTCGACCTCCCAGGTTCAAGCAATTCTCCCACCTCAGCCTCCTGGGTAGCTGGGAGCAATTCTTGTGCCTCAGCCTCCATGCCCAGCTAATTTTTGTATTTTTGGTAGAGACGGGGTTTTACCATGTTGGCCAGGCTGGTCTTGAACTCCTGACCTCAAGTGATCTGCCTGCCTCAGCTGCCCCGATATTTGTTAAGTGCCTACTGCATACCAGCCCTGGGAAGTGAGGCTACAGCAGCACTCGGTGGGCTCTTGTCAAAAGACAATGATTGGGCCCGGCAGGGTGGCTCACGCCTGTAATCCCAACACTTTGGGAGGCCCAGGCAGGTGGATCACCTGAGGTCAGGAGTTCGAGACCAGCCTGGCCAACATGGTGAAACCCCGTCTTTATTAAAAAAACAAAAACTGGTCGGGCGCGGTGGCTCACGCCTGTCATCCCAACGCTTTGGGAGGCCAAGGCGGGCAGATCATGAGGTCAAGAGATCAAGACCATCCTGGCAAACATGGTGAAACCCTGTCTCTACTAAAAATACAAAAAAATTAGCCGGTCGTGGTGGCGGCGCCTGTAGTCCCAGTTTCTAGGGAGGCTGAGGCAGGAGAATGGTGGGAACCCGGGAGGCGGCAGAGTTTGCAGTGAGTGGGGATCATGCCACTGCTCTCCAGCCTGGGCACCAGAGCGAGACTCTGTCTCAAAAAAACAAAAAACAAAAATTAGCTGGGCATGGTGGTAGGTGCCTGTAATCCCAGCTACCCAGGAGGCTGAGGCAGGAGAATCGCTTGAACCTGGGAAGCGAAGGCTGCAGTGAGCTGAGATCGCACCTCTGCACTCCAGCCTGGGCGACAGAGCGAGACTCCGTCTCAAAAAAACAAACAACAACGATTGGATGAGAGCGAGTCTGGGGTTGAATCCGGACTTGGTTTCTTTGCTGTGTGTCCTCAAGAGGCTTATCTCCCTCTCTGGGCTTTTGCAAGCCCAGGCTTAGGAGGTGGGGCTGGTGGGTCTTTCACCCTATTTGCCCCTCCTGGGTCTAGGTGGGCAGGAGGGTACGGAGAGGACTGTCCCGCTCCGTCTTCTGGTCTGTGCCAGGAGGTAATACACTTCCTTCTTCCTGAAACACCCTTCTCTGGCCTTTGATGCCTGGTGAATGCCTGTGCATCCTTGGCGGCCCTGCCTCAATGTCCCCTTCTCCCCAAACCCTTCCTGGTCACTAGGCAGAGCCTCGTCCCCTCCTGTCCTGGCTGCTGAGGGGACAGGGAAGGTCCCACTTTACAGAAGGGGAAACTGGGGTTCAGAGATGAAATCATTTGCCCTGGTTACCCCTAGGGGAAGAGGCAGAGCTGGGATTTGAACCACGTTTGACGGGCGGCCCAGCTCCGTGAACCAGAGCTTGACCTTATCTCCCTCCCACAGGGTCCTGGTGGCAGAGACCACGTCCCAGCAGGAGCGGCTGCAGGCCATCGCAGTGAGTCCCCGCAGACGGTGTGGTCGGGGTGGGGAGGTGGGGGGACCCGGGGTCTCGGGCCCTGGACCTGTTCTAGGACCTGGAACCTGGGCATGGGGGATGGTGAGTTATTTGGGCAGCTTGAGTCCTGCTAACCTGCAGAGAATGGAAGCGGAGACCCCCTGAGTGTGTAGCTCCTGGACCCCCGGCCTCCCTCTGCCTGATGGGTCAGCGGGGAAACTGAGCCTGGCCTTCCTTGGAGCCTTGCCCTCGTCCTGCAGGAAGATAAGCTTTGGTGGGGGGAGCACAGATGTGCTCTGGTGCCGTCTTGGTGGTCTCCAGCCCAAGAAGACCCCCTTGGGGTCTGAAGACCCTCTCCGTGGCCCAACCCTCCCGGGATGTGGCCTGTTTCCCAGCTTCAAGTCATTCTCTTGCCTCAGCCTCTCGAGTAGCTGGGATGACAGGCACGCGCCACCACGCCCGGCTAACTTTTGTATTTTTGGTAGAGATGGGGTTTTTCCATGTTGGCCAGGCTGGTCTTGAAGTCCTGAACTCAAGTGATCCTCCTGCCTCGGCCTCCCAAAGTGTTAGGATGACAGGCGTGAGCCGCCGCGCCCGGCCAATCATTCCTTTTCAAGACAGGGTCTCGCGCTGCGGCCCCGGGCTGGAGTACAGTGGTGCGAACCGCTGTCACCTGGGAGCCAGTGGGCCACGCGGATCCACGGACAGAGGAAGCAGGGTCGGGCTGGGCAGAGCCTTGCGCGGGTGTTGGGGGGTCTCCAGGGCCCCCAGGCCCAGCCCCGACCTCACCCGGCTCTCCCCACAGGAGAAGCGGAAGCGGCAGGCGGAGATCGAGAATAAGCGCCGGCAGCTGGAGGACGAGCGGAGGCAGCTGCAGCACCTGAAGGTACGGGCGGGGCCGGGACCCAGGGTTAGGGAGCGTGGGTGGCAGTGAGGCGGAGGTGACCCAGCCCCGGACCCCTGCCCAACCCTGACCCCGACCCCAACCCTGACCCCGACCCCAAACCTGACCCTGACCTCAACCCTGACCCCGACGCCAACCCTGACCCCAAACCTAACCCTGACCCCGACGCCAACCCTGACCCCAACCCTGACCCTGACCTCAGTTCTGACTCTGACCCTGACCTGACCCCAACCATAACCCTGACCCCAACCTTGGTCCTGACCCCAACCCCGACCTTGATTCTGACCCTGATCCTGACCTCGATCTTAATCCTGACCCCAACCCTGACCCTGGTCCTGCCCCCGACTCTGACCTGGACCCCTGCTGCCCAGTCCAAGGCACTGCGGGAGCGCTGGCTGCTGGAGGGGACGCCGTCCTCGGCCTCGGAGGGGGACGAGGACCTGAGGAGGCAGATGCAGGAGGATGAGCAGAAGACACGGCTGCTGGAGGACTCGGTGTCCAGGTGAGGGCCACAGCGTGGGTGCGACCAGCTTGAAGGGGCCTCGGGGGCTGCTGGAGGACTCGGTGTCCAGGTGAGGGCCACAGCGTGGGTGCGACCGGCTTGAAGGGGCCTCGGGGACCACAGGCTCCCGGGAGGGTGTGGGAAGAGTCGTCTGTGTGCTTTGAGGGGGATGTGTGAACGGGGCAGGCCAGGACCCAACGTGCTTTGAGGGGGACGTGGGCCGGGGCAGGCCGGGGCATCCACCTGGGCCTGGGGCAGCTTACTGGGGGCAGAGGCTGGCTGCGTGACCTCGGGCAGGGAGTCACCCCTTTCCCCTCCCGCCGCCCCCATTCGAGCCAGGGATACGGGATGGAGCTGGCGGGTCCCTGGGGCTGGGTGTTGCCGGCACTGGCCTCCCCGGGGGCTTCCTGGCGCCAGCCCAGCTGGCGGGCGAGCTCTCCCTCGGTGCGAACAGGGACACAGAGCAGCTGGGCCCGCAGGAAGCCCGGGCGGGGGCAGGATGGGGACAGGATAGGGAAAGGGGCCATCCCTGTGGGGGCTGGGACCAAAGGCCTGGAGTTTCCGGCGGGCGGGAGGCCCAGGCTCTGCTCGGGGCAGCAGGGTCAGGGCGGAGGGAAGTGACAACCAGGATTCCAGAGTCTGCCCTGGCCAGGGAAGGGCCCAGAGGCGGGAGGCCGGCCGGCCGGGTCACTCGGACCTCGCAGGCCCTGCCTGGACGCTGGGTTCTGACCCCCGTGGGGGCCCCTCCCTGCCCAGTTCTGCCCATTTGCTTTGAAGAAAGCATGTTGGGGGTGTTCGGGATGGACTTCCCTCCCTGGCAGGGCGTTCAAAGGCATGGACAGGCCGGGCACAGTGGCTCACGCCTGTAATCCCAGCACTTGGGAAGCCGAGCAGGTAGGATCACTTGAGATCAGGAGCTTGAGACCAGCCTGGAGAAACCCCGTCTCTATTAAAAATATAAAATTAGCCGGGCGTGGTGGCGGGCACCTGTAATCCCAGCTACTCGGGAGGCTGAGGCAGGAGACTGGCTTGAACCCGGGAAGCAAAGGTTGCAGCGAGCCGAGATTACACCACTGCACTCCAGCCTGGGCAACAGCAGTCTCAATAAAAATAAATAAGCCGGGCGCAGTGGCTCAAGCCTGTAATTCCAGCACTTTGGGAAGCCGAGGTGGGTGGATCACGAGGTCAGGAGATCGAGACTATCCTGGCTAACACGATGAAACCCCGTCTCTACTAAAAATACACTCCAGGCATGGTGTCGGGCGCCTGTAGTCCCAGCTACTCGGGAGGCTGAGGCAGGAGAATGGCGTAAACCCGGGAGGCGGAGCTTGCAGTGAGCCGAGATCACGTCACTGCACTCCAGCCTGGGCGACAGAGCAAGACTCTGTCTCAGTAAATAAACAAACAAACAAATAAATAAATAAATAAATAAATAAATAAATAAATAAAACATCAATAAAGGCGTGGACATGCTGGGCATGGGTGGGGGCTCACACCTGTAATCCCAGCACTCTAGGAGGCCAAGGTGGGTGGATCACCTGAGGTCAGAAATTTGAGACCAGCCTGGCCAACATGGTGAAACCCCGTCTCTACTAAAAATACAAAAATTAGCTAGGCGTGGTGGCAGGCGCCTGTAATCCCAGCTACTCGAGAGGCTGAGGCAGGAGAATCGCTTGAACCCGGGAGGCGGAGGTTGCCTTGAGCCAAGATCTCGCAGCCTGGGAGATAGAGCGAGACTCCATCTAAAAAAAAAGAAAAAAGAAAAATGGAAGGTATGGACAGGGTGGGGCAGTTCTGGTGGGTTTGGGGCCTTGGAATGAGCTGAGTGTTACTGACTTCCTGGGCCTCAGTTTCCTTACCTATGGACCAGGGAGGCAAAAATCCCACGGTGTGTCTTTTTTTTTTTTTTTTCTTTTTTTGAGATGGAGTCTTGCTCTGTCACCAAGGCTGGAGTGCAGTGGCATGATCACTGCTCACTGCAACCTCCGCCTCCTGGATTCAAGCGATTCTCCTTCCTCAGCCTCCCAAGTAGCTGGGACTACAGGTGCCCGCCACCACCCCTGGCTAATTTTGCATTTTTAGTAGAAACAGAGTTTCTCCATGTTGGTCAGGCAGGTCTCGAACTCCTGACCTTAGGTCATCTGCCCGCTTTGGCCTCCCAAAGTGCTGGAATTACAGGCGTGAGCCACCGCAACCGGCCCCACTGTGCATCTTAATTCCAGCAAACATTAAGCACCAGCTGTGTCCCTGGGCTGAACGGGATGTTCAGACAGGTGGGGCTGAGACGGGCCTGGCCCTGTTTGCAGAGAGGTGGACGGTCAGACACCTGGGCGAAGGCAGTGGGAGTTACTGGCCATGGGGGCTGGGCACGTTGGGATTCTTTTCACGCAGCCCTAGTGGGCGCAGGCTCAGGCCCCTCGATGGAGGGTGAAGACCTGGCTTGAGGCCTAGTTTGCTTTCAGAGGCCTCGGCTTCACCCCTCCCCGGGGAAACCCACTTCTCAGGTGCTGAAACTGAGCTGCTCTGGGTCTCCACTACCTTCTGCCAGCTCGGGCTCTGCCCAGACACCTCCTGCAGGAAGCCCTCCAGGCTGACTGTGGGCTGGACCCCTCTTCCAGTGCAGCGGGGGATGCGGGTCTGGCTCTGTGTCCAGCCTGCCAGCCTGAGCCCACCTTGTTAGACCTACGGACTCAGCCTCCATCTGCCCTGTCCTGGGGCTGGGGCTGAGCTGCTGTGAGTGCCGCCCGCCCTTGCCAAAGCCCGGGGCTGGGATTTCATATCCCGGTTTTGTTTTCCTGGATCTATTTGTCCCGTTATCTTCTAACACTTGGAAAGTGACATGGTTTTTCCAGTTTCCCGGTGAGATAAAGTTTCCTGTTAAAATACACAACTTTGAGCGGGAAAGGAGAGTTCGTTTGATACAGATAGTGACATAAACAGCACAGTCCGGGGGTCTGGGGACACGGGGAGCCAGCCCTGGTTTGAATTCCACCTCTGCTACCTGCTGGCTGTGAGGCTTTTGCACTCCGTGCCTCAGTTTCCCCCACCATGAACACCATGGGGTTGCCTGGGAGAGCTGGGCCGGGCGTGGTGGCTCACACCTGTAATCCCAGCACTTTGGGAGGACGAGGCGGGCGGATCACCTGAGGTCAGGAGTTCAAGACCAGCCTGGCCAACATGGTGAAACCCCATTTCTACTAAAAATACAAAGATTAGTCGGGTGTAGTGGTGCATGCCTGTCATCCCAGCTACTCGGGAGGCTGAGGCAGGAGAATCCCTTAAACCCGGGAGGTGGAGGTTGCAGTGAGCCAAGATCAAGCTACTGCACTCCAGCCTGGGCAAAAGAGCGAGAATCTGTCTCAAAAAGAAGAAATTTGGGAGCTGTCGTACAAAAGGTGCCCAGAACCCTGCGGGGCATACAGGAGTCACCCTCACGCACACCCTCTCCCCAGGTTGGAGAAGGAAATTGAGGTGCTGGAGCATGGAGACTCCGCCCCAGCCGCGGCCAAGGAGAACGCGGTGGCCCCGAGCCCGGTCCGGGCCCCGGCCCCGAGTCCAGCCAAGGAGGAGCGCAAGACAGAGGTGGTGATGAATTCACAGCAGGTAAGGGGGTGACCGGGGGGCGGATCCCCAGGCCCCCACTCCCGCTGGCCCCAGAGCGAGACCCCAGCTCTTCCATGTCAGGGCGGCTGAGGGGACAGGCACAGACTAGAGGCAGGCCCTCGATTTCAAGCTCACCGGAGCCACTTCCCGGCTGTGTGAGCCGGGACACGTGGTTTCGCCTTGCTGGGCCTCGGTTTCCCCATCTGTAAGACGGGGGAGTAATGGGAGCAACCACCACTGGGGGCATCGGAGGGCTCAGGGAACGGCAGGAGACCCGGTGCTGGTGGGTGCTGATGGCTTTGGCCATAGTGTTTTTTGGTTTTTGTTTTTGTTGGTTTTTGAGACAGAGTCTCGTTCCGTTGCCCAGGCGGGAGTGCAGTGGTGCGATCTCGCAACCTCCGCCTCCCAGGTTCAAGCAATTCTCCTGCCTCCGCCTCCCGAGTAGCTGGGACCACGGGTGCACGCCACCACGCCCGGCTAATTTCTGTCTTTTTGGTAGAAACGGGGTCTCCCTCTGCTGGCCGGGCTGGGGTTGTCATGGTTTCTGTTGAACCCCTGCATTGTTTCGTGTGGCTGAGCCTCCAGCAAGCCGTTCCCATGGGAACAGCATCTCCGTTTGATGGGAGTAAAACCCCCGGCCCACAGAGGTGGAGAGGCTGGCTCGATGCCCCACAGCTGAGTGGTCCTTAGTGGTCTCAGCTGTTGAATCTGGCATCTGCCATCTAAGCCAGACTATGTTAAAACCAGACCCTCGGCTGGGCTTGGCAGCTCACGCCTGTAATCCCAGCACTTTGGGAGGCCAAGACGGGCAGATCACGAGGTCAGGAGATCGAGACCATCCTGGCTAACATGGTGAAACCCCGTCTCCACTAAAAATACAAAATATTAGCCGGGCGAGGTGGCGGGCGCCTGTAGTCCCAGCTACTCGGGAGGCTGAGGCAGAAGAATGGCGGGAACCCGGGAGGCGGAGCTTGCAGTGAGCTGAGATCCGGCCACTGCCCTCCAGCCTGGGCGACAGAGCAAGATTCCATCTCAAAAAAAAAAAAAAAAAACAGACCCTTGGCCGGGCTTGGCAGCTCACGCCTGTAATCCCAGCACTTTGGGAGGCAGAGGCGGGCACATCATTTGAGGTCAGGAGTTCAACAAGACCAACCTGACCAACATGATGAAACCCCGTATCTACTAAAAATACAAAAATTCACCGGATGTCGTGGCGGGCACCTGTGATCTCAGCTGGTCAGGAGGCTGAGAATCGCTTGAACTCTGGAGGCAGAGGTTGCAGTGAGCCGAGATCCCGCCACGACACTCCAGCTTGGGCGACAGAGCGAGATCCTGTCTCAAAAACAAATAAAAAAGACCTGGTTCTGGGCACAGTCCCGGACCTCACTGAGCTCATGTCAGGTGGGAAGATGGCCATGAGTCAAGAACCACCCAGGGAGGGTGGTCAAGCCCACCAGCCAGGGTTGACGCTGGCGTCTGAAGTGCCTCTGGCCTGGTTTGTGTGTTAATTATTCAGAAGAGGTGGGAAGCCCAAGGCGCTGTGGAATCCCCAAGGAAGTTCCTCATTCGTGGGAGGGCTGGGCGGGCGTCCTGGAGGACGTGGGGTATTTTCTTTGTGGCTTTTTTTTTGAGACAGAGTTTCACTCTTGTTACCCAGGCTGGAGTGCAATGGCATGATCTTGGCTCACTGCAACCTCTGCCTCCCGGGTTCAAGTGATTCTCCTGCCTCAGCCTCTCAAGTATCTGGGATTACAGGCACGCGCCACCACGCCTGGCTAATTTTAGTTTTTAGTAGAGACGGGGTTTCGCCATGTTGGTCACACTGGTCTTGAACTCCTGACCTCAGGTGATCTGCCCACCTCAGCCTCCCAAAGTGCTGGGATTACAGGCATGAACCACTGCGCCTGGCCAAGGAAGTGGGTTTTGAAGGTTGAATAGGAGTTCTCCAGGCACTTTTTTCCCTGAAGGGTGATTGAGCTGGCGTGGGAGGCCCAGCAGTGCACGTGCACGGTCCCTGCCTTCCTGAGGGGCACACCCGGTGACGTGATGGGGAAGAGTGGAGTGAGGGAACATCAGACACCACGGCCGTGAGTCAAGAGTGTGTCCCAGAAACAGCAGGAAGACCAGGGAGGCCTGGGCACCGTTCAGGGAGAGGGGCCTGTGTGCAGGGTCTGACCACGCAGGGTAGAACCGGCTCAGGCAGGAGATGCTAGACCCTGGGCCTCACGCAGTGGCTCCCAGGAGGCCAAGGCAGGAGGATCACTTGAGAGCAGGAGTTCAAGACCGGACTGAAGGGGCATGGAGGAGCCAGCTGGATTCAGGGCGGCCTGCGGGAGCCGCTGATGCGGGGGCATGAGGGGAGGGGAAAAGAAATGAGAAATGAGGGGTGGCTCATGCCTGTAATCCCGGCACTTTGGGAGGCCGAGGTGGGTGGATCACCTGAGGTCAGGGAATCGAAACAGCCTGGCCAACGTGGAGAAACCCCATCTCTACTAAAAATACAAAATTAGCCGCGTGTGATGACGCAGGCCTGTAATCCCAGCTACTGGGGAGGCTGAGGCACGAGAATCGCTTGAACCCAGGAGGCGGAGGCTGCAGTGAGCCAAGATTGCCCCGTTGCACTCCAGCCTGGTCGACAAGAGCAAAACTCCGTCTTAAAAAAAAGAAAAAAGAAAGATGACCTCCGCGTTTCTGGCCAGAGTCCCAAGAGGATGGGATGAGAAGCGGGCGCATGTGACCTCACCCACTGTGCCAGCCCTTCCCAGGCTCCTGACCCCGGGGCTCCCCTTCCTCTTCCCGGGGATGCTGACACCCCTGACCCCTCTCTCTCCTTTCTTGCAGACCCCGGTGGGCACACCCAAAGGTAGGGCTTCTGGAAGGAACTCGTGGGGCCTGGGCGCTCTCTGGTGGCCAGAGAGGGGATGGCAGGGCGGGGAGTGCAGCTACAAAGTAGCAGGTGCTCGGGGGGCCTCAGGCCTGTGATCCCAGCGCTTTGGGAGGCCAAGGCGGGTGGATCACCTGAGGTCAGGAGTTCGAGACCAGCCTGGCCAACATGGTGAAACTCAGTGTCTAGTGAAAAAATATAAAAACAATTAGCCGGGTGTGGTGGCTCATGCCTGTAATCCTAGCACGTTGGGAGGCTGAGGCAGGAGGATCGCTTGAACCCAGGAGTTCAAGAACAGCCTGGGCAACACAGAGAGACCCTGTCTCTGCCAAACATAAAAAAATTAGCTGCCAGCCGGGCCCAGTGGCTCAGGCCTGTGACCCCAGCCCTCTGGATGGCTGAGACAGGTGGATCCCTTGAGGTCAGGAGTTCAAGACCAGCCTGGCCAACATAGTGAAACCCCATCTCTACTAAAAATACAAAAAAATTAGCCGGGCGCGGTGGCTGCCGGGCGCGGTGGCTCAAGCCTGTAATCCCAGCACTTTGGGAGGCCGAGACGGGCGGATCACGAGGTCAGGAGATCGAGACCATCCTGGCTAACACGGTGAAACCCCGTCTCTACTAAAAATACAAAAAACTAGCCGGGCGAGGTGGCGGGCGCCTGTAGTCCCAGCTACTCGGGAGGCTGAGGCAGGAGAATGGCGTAAACCCGGGAGGCAGAGCTTGCAGTGAGCTGAGATCCGGCCACTGCGCTCCAGCCCGGGCTACAGAGCAAGACTCCGTCTCAAAAAAAAAAAAAAAAAAAAAAAAAAAATTAGCCGGGTGTGTTGCGCGCCTGTAGTCCCAGCTGCTGGGGAGGCTGAGGTGGGAGGATCGCTTGAGCCCAGGAGGTTGAGACGGCGGTCAGCTGTGATCGCACCACTGCACCCCAGCCTGGGCGACAGAGCAAGACCCTGTCTATAAAATGCATTTCACGGAAGGTGTCCGCTTCCATATCGATAGCTGGACAGCCAGCAGCCAGGGTTGACGCTGGCGTCTGAAGTGCCTCTGGCCTGGTTTGTGTGTTAATTATTCATAAGTTAGTGTCTCCTTGTCTTACTGTAGAATTAAAAATTAATCACTAAAAAAATCTAGGCAGGCCTCTCAGGGATTTTGTGAAAATCACTGGACTGAGGATGAGGATTGAACTGTGGGGGTGGCTGTGGGATTTTCTAGGGGTCTGGAGGGGTCCGGGTGCCTGTGTCTGTGCGGGGTCTGGGTGTCGGGGGGCCCAGGTGCCTGGGTCTGTGTGGGGTCCGAGGGTCTAGGGGTCCCAGGTACCTGTATCTGTGTGGGGTCTGGGGATCTAGGGGGCCCAGGTACCTGTGTCTGTGTGGGGTCTGGGGGTCTAGGGGGCCCAGGTGCCTGTGTCTGTGTGGGGTCTGGGTGGGGTCAGGGGCCCCGGTGCATGTGGGGGTCCGGATGCACTTGTGTGAGGGGGTGTTGGGCTGTCTGGGGGGTCCGCGTGGCCTCTCCTCTAACCCGCGTCTCTCTCTCCACCTCCCCTCCTGTGCAGACAAGCGAGTCTCCAACACGCCCGTGAGGACGGTTGACGGCTCCCCCATGATGAAGGCAGGTGGGTTGGTCCCCCAGGCTCTGGGCCCCAGATCCAGCCGCCATCGGGTCAAGTCTCGGTCCTGGAGGGCCGGGTGGGGTGGGGGGCGACACCGACCTGCTCTCCGGAGCGTCTGGCGGGGCTGTGGTTGTAGGGGTGGCGGCTGGACCACGGCCGAGGCTCTGAGCCTGGGGTGGGGCCCCCTGTGCTTTGTGTCCTCGTCCCACGCCGGCCCATGCTTCCCTGAGAAGACGGGCCCCACGCATGGCGGCTCTAACCGACGCAACCCCACGGCTTTCATTCCACCCTAACCTCACGGCTCCCTCCTGGGGCCCACGGGGGGTGGTGCTCACGCCTGAACACGCCTGAACACGCTCGCTGCAAATCTTACCTGCTCCGGTCCTTGGGCAGTAGGACCGGCTGCCCCGGGAGAGTGAGCGCCCCGTCCCTGGAGGCAACCAAGCCAGGTCCCCAGCACTGCTGTGCTTCGAAGAAGCAGGGGAAGCTCGGGGTTGACGCCGAGTGCCACACGGTGCTCAAGTCAGGCTCGAACCCCTGGTATGCCACGTGGTGCCGGTGTCTTGAATTTCTCCACCTGCCAGAGGGGTGGAACCTCGGTACGCCATTCTGGGGCCTGGCACAGGACAGGAGCCCAGTAATGGAAAATCATTGCAGTCAGCAAAACCGCTGCGGTGTGAGTGAGCTGGAACAGCATAGGAGCAAGACAGAGGGCCCGGCGTGGTGGCTCACACCTGTAACCCCAGCACTTTAGGAGGCCGGGGTGGGTGGATTGCCTGAAGTCAGGAGTTCAAAACCAGCCTGGCCAACATGATACCCGGTCTCTGCTAAAATACAAAAATTAGCCGGGCGTGGTGGTGCACGCCTGTAATCCCAGCTACTCGGGAGGCTGAGGCAGGGGAAATGCTTGAACCCAGGAGGCAGAGTTTGTAGTGAGCTGAGATCGTCTCACTGCGCTCCAGCCTGGGCGACAGGAGCAAGACCCTGTCTTAGAAAAAGCAGCAAGGCAGGGAGGTGAAAAAGGACTCTGGGGTGGCTGACCAGGACAGGACAGGGCTGGAAGGAAGGAGAGCCACCCAGAGGCCCAGGTCTCCAGCACGGTCCAGGGTGGGGGTTGCCCCAGGATGCAGCAGACAGAGGCATTAATGTGTCAGAGCAGGTGGTGCCTGTAGGCCTCTGTGCCAGTGAGACCAGCCCTGGCAGACACCGAGGACCAGGTCCCCCACTGGTCCCCACGGCCACTGACTTTGTGCAGTGCGCAACCTGCTCAACAGTGTGGGCAGCTCTGGACTAGCTGTCTGGGGTGGAGGGCTGAGGCTGTGCAGGGATATAGGGTTGAAACAGTCGTCCCTTCACTGGACATGCTTATCAAGCGCCTGCTGTGTGCCAGGCATTAGGGGAGCAGGTGTTCTAATGAGGGCCACAGCCTCTGCTACAGTAGAAAAGTGAGGCCAAGGACATTGAGCTGGAGGAAGGAGGATTTGAACCACAGGGCTTGGGAGGGGAGCGTACAACATTTAAGAGGTGACGTCTGGGCCGGGCGCGGTGGCTCAAGCCTGTAATCCCAGCACTTTGGGAGGCCGAGACGGGCGGATCACGAGGTCAGGAGATCGAGACCATCCTGGCTAACCCGGTGAAACCCCGTCTCTACTAAAAAAATACAAAAAAACTAGCCGGGCGAGATGGCAGGCGCCTGTAGTCCCAGCTACTCGGGAGGCTGAGGCGGGAGAATGGCGTGAACCCGAGAGGCGGAGCTTGCAGTGAGCTGAGATCCGGCCACTGCACTCCAGCCTGGGCGACAGAGCGAGACTCCGTCTCAAAAAAAAAAAAAAAAAAAAAAAGAGGTGACGTCTGAGTAAAGACCCGAAGGTGCCGGGGGAGCAAGGCAGGCAGCTATCTGGAGGAAGATGTTCCAGGCAGAGGGCACGGCCAGTACAAAGGCCCCGGGGCAGGACAGCGCCTGGGGTGTTAGAGGAACAGCCAGGAGGCCGGTGTGGCTGGAGCAGCGTGAGGAGGGGGAGAGGGCGGAGGGGAGATGATGGAGAGGTTGTTCAGGGTCTTGTGGTGGGATGGGAGAGGACCTGGGCTTTTTCCCGGAGAGAGGCGGGAACCATGGGGGGCTGTAGGCAAAGCCGGGACCGCCCCGACTCCGTGGTCACTCACGCCCTCTGGTGACTGCAGGGAGAACAGACCGTGGACAGTGCCAGGCGGAGGGACAGGGCTGCTGGGGAAGGAGGCTGGGATGGGCCGTGGAGGGGCGAGCAGTGGGCGGTTCCCTGTGTTCTGAAGGTGGAGCCCCCAGGGTTTGAGGAGAAACAAACGGGGCGTGGGGATAAGAGGCAGGGAGGACTGGCCGGGTGCAGTGGCTCATGCCTGTCATCCCAGCACTTTGGGAGGCCGAGGCGGACGGATCATGAGGTCAGGAGATCGAGACCATCCTGGCTAACACAGTGAAACCCCTTCTCTACTAGAAATACAAAAAATTAGCTGGGCACGGTGGCGGGCGCCTGTAATCCCAGTTGCTTGGGAGCCGTAGACAGGAGAATCGGTTGAACCCAGGAGGCAGAGGTTGCAGCAAGCCGAGATCAGACCCCTGCACTCCAGCCTGGGCAACAAGAGCAAAACTTTGTCTCAAAAAAAAAAAGTCAGGGAGGACTGAGCTGCCCCCAGCGGGTGGGAAGAGCCAGGGTCGGGGCAGGCGTAGGGGCAGGCGTAGGGGCAGAGGGGGAGTGGTGTTATGGAATGTGAGCGTGGGGCTTCTGTGGATAGAGGCTGAATCCAGGCCGAGGTCCTGGTGGGGATGGACGTGCAGGAGATTGGAGCCTGGTGCCTGGACGAGGTCCCCGGAGCAGAGTCCAGGGCCGCAGCTGGGCCTGAGCGTCGAGGTGGGGTGGGAGGAGGGAAACGAGGTGGCTGTGGGGGCTGAGGGGCTGGGCGATGGCAGGGCTGCCCACAGTGGGGACCGACGGGCTCTCAGAAGTGGCGAGGGAGCAGGTCACGCAGCTATCTGGGGGAAGGGTGTGCCAGGCATTGGGAACAGCCCGTGCAGAGGCCCTGAGGCCGGGCCACACCTGGGGTGCAGTGTCACGGGTCAGGCCAGTTGTCCTGGCAGCCCTGTTCAGCTCCCACTGCAGGGCAGGATCTCTGGGAGGTGCTTGATGACCCCCGGTGCTCAGCATCGTCGAGCAGGCCTGGGGTGGCGGGCAGCCACCAGTCGCTGTTAGGATGCAGGCTCTGTGTGGCTTCTGTGGGAATCACTTTTACAGAGCAGGGGACGGGGAGCTGAGTGTGGAGTTAGGGCCCTGATGAGTAGCAATGTTCAGCTATCTCTCGAGGGTCTCCTTCATTCTCTGAGTCTGAATAGATGATGGCACATCCAAGAGTCAGCTAGAAGGAGGCAGCCGGGCGCAGTGGCTCAAGCCTGTAATCCCAGCACTTTGGGAGGCCGAGGCGGGCGGATCACGAGGTCAGGAGATCGAGACCATCCTGGCTAACACGGTGAAACCCCGTCTCTACTAAAAAATACAAAAAACTAGCCGGGCGAGGTGGTGGGCGCCTGTAGTCCCAGCTACTTGGGAGGCTGAGGCAGGAGAGTGGCGTGAACCCGGGAGGCGGAGCTTGCAGTGAGCTGAGATCCGGCCACTGCACTCCAGCCTGGGCGACAGAGTGAGACTCCGTCTCAAAAAAAAAAAAAAAAAAAAAAAGGTGGTCAGCTGGAAGGAGACGTTGAGTCCTGGGAGTTTGGGTGGTTGGGGCGGGGCAGAGGTCGGGCTGGGGACTGTGAGTCTGCAGACTGAGCCCCAATCTTGGCCATGACCCCAGGCAAGGCAGGGTCTCCCTGAGACTCACCTGCCCCTCTGAGAAACCAGGAATGGCGGGGCTTGAGGGCTCACGTCTATAATCCCAGCGCTTTGGGAGGCCGAGGTGGGAGGATTGCTTGAGCCCAGGAGTTTGAGACCAGCCTGGGCAATATAGTGAGACCCCCATTTCCAGAAAAGATAAATTAGCCGGGCGTGGTGGCACACACCTGTGGTCCCAGCTACCCAGGAGGCTGAGGTGGGAGAATGACTTGAGCCAGGAAGGTCCTGACTGCAGTGAGCTGTGATCGTGGCACCGCACTCCAGCCTGGCCTACAGAGGGAGACCCTCTATCGATTTAAATAATAGGCCAGGCGTGGTGGCCCACGCCTGTAATCCCAGCACTTGGGAGGCCAAGGCAGGCGGATCACCTGAGGTCAGGAGTTTGAGACCAGCCTGACCAACATAGAGAAACCCGGTCTCTACTAAAAATACAAAAATTAGCCAGGCGTGGTGGTGCACACCTGTAATCCCAGCTACTCAGGAGGCTGAGGCAGGAGAATCGCTTTAACCCGGGAGGTGAACCTAGATCACACCACCGCGCTCCAGCCTGGGCGACAGAGTGAGGCTCCATCTCAAAAAAATTAAAACGATCTGGGAACAGTGAAGCCTTTCCAGATGGGCTGGGCTGGAACCTGAGCTTGAAAAAGAGTTTGGTGGCCAAACAGAGGACACTGCAGAGGACAGGGATGAGGACCATCTGGGTGGACAGCAGGATGGGGCCTCGAACGCCAAGCAGAGGTGTTCAGACTGGTCGCCCCGGGTACTGGGGAGCTATGGAGGGATGTAGAACTGGGGAGGGCCGCGTGGAGAAGGTGCCCTGGCATCCCCAGCTCCTCCTGCCCCATCGCTGCTTGGCTCTGTGCTGCTGGCTCCCCCTCCCTGGCTTGGCCGCAGCCCGGCGGGGGGCGCGGGGGCGGGCGGGCTGTGGCGTAACCCCGTGACTCTCGTGCCAGCCATGTACTCGGTTGAGATCACTGTGGAGAAGGACAAGGTGACAGGGGAGACCAGGGTGCTGTCCAGCACCACGCTGCTCCCTCGGCAGCCGCTCCCTCAGGGCATCAAAGTCTACGAGGACGAAACCAAAGGTATGAGCACCCCGGCCCCTGCCCTCCCTCCGCCCGGGCCGGAACCCTGAACGAGTGTGCTCCTGGCACATGGGCCCAGCGTCGCCCCAGAGTTGGGACCTGAAGCAGATGACGCTTTCAGGCCAGGGCCTCACCCCCCTGCGGCCCACGGCTGGGCTCGGAGGTCGTTCAGCCCCACGCCCACTGCCCAATCATTCGTCCACTCCTGAAAGCTGAGCCGGGTGCCAGGTACCCAGCCGGGCTCTGGAGGGAAATCTGGAGGTAGATTCAGCTTCTGTCCTCGCCGGGTGGCAACCCAGGCCCTTCCATTTGGAGCTCAAAAGAATTCATTTAAATTACTGCTAGCACAGGGGTTCACGCCTTTAGTCCCAGCACTTTGGGAGGCTGAGGCAGGAGGATTGCTTGAGCCCAGAAGTTTGAGACCAGCCTGGGCAGCATAGCAAGGCCCCGTCTCTACCAAAAAAAAAAAAAAAAAAATACCCTGGCATGGTGGTGCGTGCCTGTGGTCCCAGCTACTTGGGAGGCTGAGATGGGAGGATCCCTTGGGCCCAGGAGGTTGAGGCTGTAGTGAGCCATGATCACAACACTGCACTCCAGCCTGGGCAACAGAGTGAGACCCTGTCTCTTAACAATATAAAAAGAAAAAGAAAAAAAGAATTGCTAGTGTGATAAAAGCTACAGAAAATGCACATCCAGGGGGCTGTGAGAGGGTCTCACAGGACGAGGATGGGGTGTGGGGAGGCTTCCCAGAGGAGGCAAGCAGGCGCTCATCAGAGGCACTCAGTGCATGGGAACCAAACCTGGCAGAGCCGCAGCCCCTGCAAAGGCCCTGAAGTAGGATGGAGTTTGCTGGACTGGAGGGGTGAGGGGAGCCGGGCTCCTGGGGTGAGAGGAACCAGTGTGCAGGGGTGAGAGGAGACAGGCTGCAGGGGTGAGAGGAGTCAGTCTGCGGGGGTGAAGGGAGACGGGTTGCAAGAGGAAAGGGAGATGGGCTGCAGGGGTGAGGGGAACTGAGCTGCAGGGGTGAGGGGAGACGGGCTACAGGAGTGAGGGGTGATGGGCTGCAGGGGTGAGGAGAACTGGGCTGCAGGGGTGAGGGGAACTGAGCTGCAGGGGTGAGGGGTGCTGGGCTGCAGGGGTGAGGGGAGCCGGGCTGCAGGGGTGAGGGGAGCCGGGCTGCAGGGGTGAGGGGAACCAGGTTGATCGGGGAGTTGAGGAACTGGTCTCATGCAGGAGAAGGGTACTTTGCCTGGAGGCAGGGGGACAGGGACAGGCAGGGCCGTGTCCTGAGGGCTTTGGGAAGCCTTGGGTGGGTTGGGTCCCGACGGTGCTGAGGTCTGATGTGGTTTTAAGGGCTCTTCCCGGTCAAGAGGCAGACACGCTGTGGGAGATGCCAGGGATCCTGGGAGGAGGAGGGAAGCTCCACACAAAACCCCAGTCTCATTCTCTCTCTTTTCTTTTTATTGATTTATTTTCTGGAGGAAGAGTTTCACTCTGTCGGCCGGGCCGCAGTGCTACAGCGCCATCGCGGCTCCCTGCAGCCTCCAGCTCCTGGGCTCAAGTGATCCTCCTGCCTCAGCCTCCCAAAATGCTGAGACCACAGGCATGAGTCACCACACCCGGCCTCTTTTTCTTCGTGAGATATAATTCGCAGACCATAAAATTCCACCTTTTTGGGAGACTCACCTGGGCCCGGGACACTGCAATGAGCTGAGATGGCACCCCTGCACTCAGCCTGGGCAACACACCAAGACCTTGTCCCAAAAAAAACAGGACAGAAGCCGCGTCCCCATCAGCTGTCACCCCCCGTCCCCTCCCCAGCACTGGCGCCCACACATCCCCTCCTGTCTCTCTGGATTGGCCTGTCCTCGACATTTCATAGAAATGGGATCACACGGCCGGGTACGGTGGCTCACGTCTGTAATCCCAGCACTTTGGGAGGCCGAGGTGGGTGGATCAACTGAGGTCAGGAATTCAAGACCAGCCTGGCCAACATGGAGAAACCCCGTCTCTGCTAAAAATACAAAAAGTAGCTGGATGTGGGGGCACACGCCTGTAATCCCAGATACTTGGGAGGCTGAAGCAGGAGAATCACTTGAACCCGGGAGGCGGAGGTTGCAGTGAGCCGTGATCGT
The DNA here is from genome assembly GCF_047675955.1 of Chlorocebus sabaeus. NCBI lineage: Eukaryota > Metazoa > Chordata > Mammalia > Primates > Cercopithecidae > Chlorocebus > Chlorocebus sabaeus. The sequence goes on along the minus strand of NC_132909.1, from coordinate 61,942,083 downwards.
GCCACTGCGCTCCAGCCTGGGTGACGAGTGAAACTGTGTCTCAAAAAAAAAAAAAAGAAAAGAAATGGGGTCACACACTGCACGTGGCCTTCTGTGTCTGGCGTGACATCCCCAAGGTGCATCGGCACTGTGGTCTGGGTTGGAGCTGGCTCCTTTTCATGGCTGAATACTATTCCACGGGTTGGGTGGACCTTCTTCCATCTGTAGACATTCGGGCTGTTGCTACCCTTTGGCTACTGTGAGTAGCATGCTGGGAAATCTGTGTGCAAGTATTTGTTTCCGCCCCTGCTTCCGAGGCCTTTGGGTGTACACCTGGGAGCGAACGTCTGGGTCCTGAGGTGACTGTGTTGAGCTCAGTGAGGACCTGCCATTTGCCACGGCGGCTGCACCGTCCCGTTCCCATAGGTCACAGACAAGGGTCCAGTTTCCCCACGTCCTCACCAACGCCTGTAGCCCATTCTCGTGGTGTCCTGGTGCCGTGAACAGGGGCCTCCCTGTGGTTTGCATTCCCAAAGCCTTCTGTTCTCAGGCACCTTGGCCTCTGCAGTGCCCCAGATGCTGTCAGAGGGGCCCGCACAGCCCAGCTCTGGGGTGGCCTTGGGGTGTGGCCCTGGCGGCATCTCAGCTCCAGCCCTCCCCAGCTGTGTGGCCTTGGGAAGTCCCCATGCCTCGTCTTCCAGACGAGGTCCTCACTCCCGGTCACTCCAACCTCCTCAGCCTGGCCCGTGGGGATTCCAGACCTGCCAGGCTGGACACTGGTTGCTTAGCCACGGGCAGGTGATCTGTTTCCATGGCAGCCGAGGGCTCCGATTCCTGTCTTGGGACAGCGGCCAGTGGGAGACACTGAATCCAGTTTCGCCTGATCCAGACACACCCCACCCTCCGGGCCTCCAGCCCAAAGTCACTGAGAGGCCTTGAAGCATGGACTCCCCTCCCTGGGGACTTCAAAACTGAAAGTGGAGAACACTTTCTTTCTGACCTGTAGCCAGGAACGGGAGCCCTGACCCTTGGCCGGGAGGAGGCGAGTCCCTGGGGCCCCCCATTGCGTCCCTTCCAACTCCCAGCGTGGCCCAGGCAGACATGATTCTAGAAGGAATTTGCAGGGCTCTGAGCTAGGGTTGGCATCAGATCATAGCAGGGAGTCGTGGGGTGCTGAACTCTGGCCCTTGGAGAGTCCAACAGAGCTCAAAAAGTGTCAAGTCAGACACAGATAAGGAAATTTGGAAAGACTTGGCAAGCACATTTAGCAAGAGTGATTATATATATAAAATGCTACCAGTGGAGAATACACGTTCTTTTCAAACACGGAACACTGTCAGAAAGTGACCACCATGACCCAGGCTGCCAAGGAGGTTTTAGGACTGTTACAGAGTTTGTATCTTCTGCTCTGTCTTCCTCTACTCCCTGAAATTTAAAAACACCCTCCTAAGTAAATTGTGGCTTCCCATGGCAATCAATCAAACTGGGAATTAAAAACTATTTACACTTGAAAGTGAGTAACATCTAGCTCGTAGGATACAGCCAAAGCAGAACTCAGAGGAAAATGCGTAGCCTTTAAGGCAGTTCCTAGAATACAAAAAAGAAATGAATGAAACTTTAACTCGAGTTAAAATGAATGAAAATGTTAATTTAAGGTCAATCAAATACACCCATAGATGGAAAAAATCAGAATCCCTGTAAAGGCCGGGCATGGTGGCTCACACCTGTAATCCCAGCACCTTGGGAAGCCAAGGCAGGCAGATCACCTGAGGTCTGGAGTTCGAGACCAGCCTGGCCAACGTGGTGAAACCCCATCTCTACTAAACATACAAGGATCAGCTGGGTGTAGTGGCAGGTACCTGTAATCCCAGCTACCCTAGAGACTGAGGCAGGAGGATTGCTTGAACCTGGGAGGTGGAGGTTGCAGTGAACTGAGATCGCACCACTGCACTCCAGCCTGGTTAGCAAGAGCAAAACCCTGTCTCAAAAAAAAAAAAAAACACTGGGTGCAGTGGCTCATGCCTGTAATCCCAGCACTTTGGGAGGCCGAGGCGGGTGGATCACAAGATCAGGAGTTTGAGACCAGTCTGGCCAACATAGTGAAACCCCGTCTCTACTAAAAATAATACACACAAAATTAGCCGGATGTGGTGGCGGGCGCCTGTAATCCCAGCTACTCAGGAGGCTGAGGCAGGAGAATTGCGTGAACTAGGGAGGTGGAGGTTGCAGTGAGCCGAGATTGCACCGCTGCACTCCAGCCTGGGCGACAGAACAAGACTCGTCTCAAATAAAGAAAAAAGAAAAGAAAGAAAAAGAATCCCTGTAACGTGTAACCTCCAGTTCCCCAGGGTGGGTGATCCTGTCTTGTATAAGAGAAACAGGCCTCGACGCGGGGAAGGAACAGGGGTTTAGCTCTGTGACCTTGGCCCAGTCGTGCCCCTTCTTTGAACTTTCATTTTTGCTATCTTTACGATGGAAAAGAACCTTTACTTTTCAGGGTGATCACATGGGAGCTAGCTGGCTAAAGGATATGGAATTACAGCCCGGGCACGGTGGCTCACGCCTGTCATCCCAGCATTTTGGGAGGGGGAGGTGGGCAGATCACTTGAGGTCAGGAGTTTGAGACCAGCCTGTCTCTACTAAAAATACAAAAAATGAGCCAAGCATGTTGGCTCACGCCTGTAATCCCAGCTACTCAGGAGGCTGAGGCAGGAGAATTGCTTGAACTAGGGAGGCAGAGGTTGTGGTGAGCTGAGATTGTACCACTGCACTCCAGCCTGGGCAACTCCATCTCAGAAAATTTTTAAAAATCCTAATTCATTCCTTTCCACTCTTTCTTGGTTCCTAATAAATACTTTTGTGCCTATAAATTTTCCTCATCATCGACTGGGTGCAGTGGCTCACACCTATAATCCCAGCACTTTGGGAGGCCGAGACAGGTGGATCACCTAAGGTCGGGAGTTCGAGAACAGCCTGGCCAACATGGAGACACCCTGTCTCTACTAAAAATACAAAATTAGCCGGGCATGGTGGCGGGCGCCTGTAGTCCCAGCTACTTGGGAGGCTGAGGTAGGAGAATCACTTGAACCCAGGAGGTGGAGCTTGCAGTGAGCCGAGATTGCACCACTGCACTCCAGCCTGGCGACAGAGACTCCATCTCAAAAAAAAATTTTTTTTTCCTCATTGTACCGCTTTGGCTGCATCTGCAGATGCCAACAGGGGTTTTAATTGTCAGTTCTGAAGGTGTAATCTAGTTTGTGATTTCCTGTTTAGCCTCGAGGAGGATACGAGCCTTGCCCAGGTTTCCCTCCTGCCTCGAGCCAGGTCACTCTCTGTGTCTCCTTGTACAGTGGTCCATGCTGTGGACGGCACGGCCGAGAACGGGATCCACCCCCTGAGCTCCTCTGAGGTGGACGAACTCATCCACAAAGCAGACGAGGTCACACTGAGCGAGGCAGGGTCCACGGCCGGGGCGGCAGACACCCGGGGCGCTGGGGAAGAGGCAGCCCGGACCACACCCTCCAGACGAGAGATCACCGGCGTGCAGGCACAGCCAGGCGAGGCCACGTCCGGCCCACCGGGGATCCAGCCCGGCCAGGAGCCCCCGGTCACAATGATCTTCATGGGTTACCAGAACGTAGAGGATGAGGCCGAGACCAAGAAGGTGCTGGGCCTTCAAGACACCATCACGGCAGAGCTGGTGGTCATCGAAGACGCGGCCGAGCCCAAGGAGCCCGCGCCGCCCAACGGCAGTGCCGCCGAGCCTCCCACAGAGGCTGGCTCCAGGGAAGAGAATCAGGCCGGGCCCGAGGCCACCACCAGCGACCCCCAGGACCTCGACATGAAGAAGCAGCGTTGCAAATGCTGCTTGATCATGTGAGCCGGCCCCTGAGACCCCGGCCCCCACCCCACACCACAGACACCCACCAGCCCGGCCCCTCCCGGCGCCTGCCCACCCTCCACCCACGGCCTCACGGGTCCAGGACTTGGCGTGTTGTTACATGTTCCTTCTGAGTTTTCTTTCACTGGAAAGAGGGACGGGGGCCCCCCACCCGTCACCACGCCCCAACGCTCCCCCCGAAACCAGAGCCGTGCACTCGTGCCTGGTAGGAGAGAGACAGGACAGACCCGCTTTTCCCGAGACGAGGACCCTCCCATGTCACGGCAGCTTCACAGACGCGGCTCGCGCCCACCGGGGTCCTGGCGGGTGGGACCCGCGGCCTCCACGTGGCCCAGGCCAGCCTGCCACCCTCTGGGCCTCCCGCCTGTGCCTTTCTCTGAGGGGACACCCTACCAGAGAGGGCCCCGGGAGCCGGGGGCGGGATGTGGGGCTCCACGGGGTTCCCTAGCCAAGGCGCTGGCCCCCCAATCTCAGGCAGTTGGGGTGAGGCCGTGCCTCTTTGGGGCTCAAAGTGTTGGGTGGAGGACAGGCCCCTCCGCTGTGCCCCCCATGCCCTGTATGGGCCCAACCAGTGGACAGCGGAGTCTGGGGGAGGGGGAACCCGGGGACATGCCCCCACCCGGGAGGGGCCGGCAAACCCTGGGCTGTCTTCTAGAGGGGGCGAACCAGGGGTCATCGACCTGTCCCCTGCACGGGGCAGGGACTGAGTGAGCCACTCCTTGTCCCGAGCTCCCGCCCCCACTGGGCCCTCCTTCCTCCTGGTGCTAATTTGGGGACCCCAGGGGCCGCCCCCGGCCTCTTCTCCAACCTGCCTGGACGAGGGTCCTGGGTCTTCCCAACCACACCCCAGAGATCAGGCCCCACCTGCCAGCTCTGCTGGGCTTGGAGCATGTCTGGGCAGTGGAGAGAGGGACACAGCCTGGAACAGGAAGCCTCTTGGTTGGAGCAGGGGACCCTCATTTGCCACCCAGACCAATGTGAGCCTGCCCCCAGCCCCCTCTTACTGGAAGTGGCAAGGGGCTTCGCTCCTGGGGGCAGCTACACTTGTCCCCAGAGGCACATTCGTGCACATTCTCACAGACACCTTCTCACGCGTTGGCTTTGGACAACCAGGCCCCAACTTGGTCCCTCCCCAAGGGGCCTCCAGCCTGGTGCCCAGTGCTCAGGCCACCTCCAGGTACAGGGGCCACCTCGGATGGGAGCCTGGGTCCCTGCCTCCGCTCTGCTCCTGGGTGGCTGGGAGGAGAGGCCCTCTCGGGGGTGACCTGGGCGTCAGCCGTGGGACCCCCTCCTCCTCCCTCGAGTCTGCCCGAGTCCCTCGAGCCGCGAGCCTTCGCTGAAGTGCCCTTGCTGCCCCCTCTGCTTTTGGTGTGTGACGAGGTCCCCGATGTTCTTGATTTTCCCAGAGAAGCAAATAAACAGCGTGAACAGCCCCAGTTCCTAGAGTTCTTGGCTTTCAACCCGGCGAGGAAGGCGTGACCAGGCCAGGGGGTGGGGCCTGCCGGCCTTTGAGCCATAAAGGGGAGGCTGAACAGGGTTCCGGTGAGCTGGCTTCACCTGCCTGCACCTGCTCATCTGCTGGGCTCCCCCTGGGCGCCGAGGGGTGGTGGTGGGAGGAGTTGGAATCCCCACTGTGCAGGTAAGGCCTGGCGGTAAGGGGCTGATGTGGGGGGCAGGCCTGGCTTCCTGGGGAGCCCTTGGGTTCTGCGGCCGCCCCATCCTGTCCTTTGGTTCCTCCCTTTACTGGGCTCACAGCCCCTGGGTGATGACAGAGGGTCCCCTGGACACCTACAAGCTCTGCAGAGAAGCCGGCCCCTGGGAAATACACGGGAGGCCTGGGGAGGAGGTGTCTGTGGAGACCAGCGTCGTACTCAGGGGAAGGTGTCCCCCACCCCAGCCCCGCTCTGTCTCCCACTGAGGTCTTGGAGAAGTCCCTGCCTCCTCCTCTGGGCCTCAATTTTTCCATCTGTAAAATAAGCCTTCATGGCCGGGCACGGTGGCTCACACCTGCAATCCTAGTACTTTGGGAGGCCGTGGTGGGCGGATCACAAGGTCAAGAGATCGAGACCAGCCTGGCCACATATTGAAACCCCATCTCTACCAAGAATACAAAAAACTAGCCGGGCGCGGTGGCGGGCGCCTGTAGTCCCAGCTACTCGGGAGGCTGAGGCAGGAGAATGGCGTGAACCCGGGAGGTGGAGGCTGCAGTGAGCTGCGATCCGGCCACTGCACTCCAGCCTGGGCGGCAGAGCGAGACTGTCTCAAATAAAATAAAATAGGCCTTCGGAGCCCTGAGTGGGAGGCCAGCCTCAGCCTGGGTGTGGGACGTCTCCACAGTGCCCCCAGCTCATGGGGGATCCAGCCTCTGCCAGCCTCCACCCTGTTGAGGCCTCAGTTTTCCCCAGTGAGGTGGTGAGTATGGTGGAGGGCATCAATGAGGGAACTCAGGTTCCAATTGCAGCCTAACCCCGGGCCATTCCTGGGGCGCGATTTTACGCATTCTGTGCCTCAGTTTCCCCATCTACAAGCCAGGGAGGAAAGGACATGAAGGGGTCGTGGGAGGCGGTGGTGGGGGGCAGCGGTGGGAGGCCGCACACCCTGGGCTTTCACACACCCAGCAGCATTAGGTGACATGCTGTCCTTTGGGGTGGGTCCTTTATCCAGATCTGTCCTTAAACACCCCCATCCTGGCCGGGCACAGTGGCTCACACTGGTAATCCCAGCACTTTGGGCTGCCGAGGCGGGCGGATCACCTGAGGCCAGGAGTTCGAGACCAGCCTGGCCAACATGGCAAAACCCCGTCTCTACTAAAAATACAAAATTAGCTGCACGTGGGGGCGGGTGCCTGTAATCTCCTGAGGCTGAGGCAGGAGAATCGCTTGAACAGGGGAGGTTGCAGTGAGCTGAGATCGGGCCACTGCATTCCAGCCTGGGCGACAAGAGCGAGAGTCCATCTCAAAAAAAAAAAAAAAACAAACAAAGCGTCCCTATCCAGCAGCCCTGCTGGATTCAGAGCTGGGGCCTTTTTACTGGAAGAAGAGACCGAGGTTCAGAGCGGCTCCACAAGCAGCCAGCGGGTAGGTCAGGACAGAGCCCCAGGCTGGGGAACTGGGTCCCCCGCCCGCTCGGCCGTGTTCGCCGCCCTCATAGACGGCGCTAGGCCCAGTGGCCTGACTTCCCCACAGATGCTGGGCTCCCCACAGTCCCCGCAAGGCCTCTGCGCCTTGATCAAGAATCCAGGAGGACCACGGGCGCCTTGAGAGCTCCACGTCCCCATCTCTCAGGGGGGCCTGCGTCTTTTGATGGCCTCGTGCGGTTCTTTTTTTTTTTTTCTTTTGAGTTGGAGTTTCACTCTTGTTGCTCAGCCTGGAGTGCAGTGGCGTGATCTAGGCTCACTGCAACCTCCACCTCCTGGGTTCAAGCGATTCTCCTGCCTCAGCCTCCTGAGTAGCTGGGACTATAGGTGCCCGCCACCACGCCTGGCTAATTTTTGTATTTTTAGTAGAGACGGGGTTTCACCATGTTGGCCAGGCTGGTCTCGAACTCCTGACCTCAGGTGATCCGCCCACCTCGGCCTCCCAAAGTGCTGGGATTACAGGCATGAGTCACCGCACCCAGCCCCCTCGTACAGTTTTTTATTTTTATGTGGATGGGGTCTGGGGAATTCCCCCCAGCAGCCGTGAGGGAGCCTGGACGTGATGTTCCCCCATGTCCCAGAGGAGAAAACAGGGCCAAGAGACGTCAGGTGGGATCAGAACCCAGACTACACCGAGAGTCTGCCTCCAGAGTCTGCCGAGCCTGGTTTATGCAAGAAGGAGGCCGTCTAGGGGAGTTGCCCCAAGGGGTGGGCTGGGCCGGAAGGCACGGATGGGATCGGGACTCAGCCCCTCCGAGCCTCCGGGAGACACAGGCCATTGTCGCCGCTGAGCTGCTGTGTGACCCTGGGCACCTGCTGACCCTCTCTGAGCGGTGCTGAGAGGCGGCGGGAGGGCCAGGCAGCCGAGGGAGGTTCAGCTGAGTTCTGGCTCCTCGGGGCCGTGTGGAGGCCCTGGGGGCGGAAGGGCAGCGGGCAGCGGGCACGGTACCCGCCCTCGCCCAGACTGGTATCGTCTTTCTCCCTCCTCCTTCTCTGGACTTTGTTTCCTGAGCCCAGGTGGGGCTGGGGGGAGGGGGCACACCTGCCTTCCCTGGGTGGTGCCTCTGTCCCCTGGCAACCCGGCGGGCAGGGCGGAGCTGGGAGGCCTCTGTGCCCATCCAGGCCCCAGAGCTGAGGCTGCAGGCTGTGGAGCCAGGAGCCGGCGGGTGAGCCTGGGGGCGCCCCGGGCCAGGCCGGGCGGGGGTCCTGTGTGAGGTGGTTTGACCCACATTTGGCGTGGGGGCGTTGTGTGTCTGTGGGCGGGATCTGCTCACCTGGGGGTACTTGGGGTCCAGAGAGGCCATCGCCCCTGGAGCCTCCCGGGGGTGCCTTCCCTCTGCTCCCCCCGCCAGGTGCTCTGGGGCCTCAAGGGCACCCACTGGGAGAGGAGAGGCCCTTGTCCCTGAACTCTGCTGGGGCTTTTGAACCCCAAATCCCAGAACCCTCCGAGGGAGGGGCCGAGTTGGCACCCCCATGGTCAGAGGTCGAAGGGGCCCCTGTGTGGTTCTGGGAATTCCAGAAGCTTCTGGAGAGATGCTTATCCGTCCTGCCGGGCCCCTGACTGGAAGGTTCTGGGCAGTAAACACCCCCCGTGGGGCTGGGGTGGTGGTTTGGGGACACGGAGGAGGGGTGGCTGAGTGCAGGTGGAGGCAGCCGCAGGCCGGGGCTGGGGACTTGGCCTGGGTCCTTGAGTGGGGGCCAGGTTCTAGCCTGGAATGCCGGGCGGCCAGCAGGGACTCAGCCCAGCGTCTGCCGTGGAGCTCCGCCCAGGAGCCCAAGGAGACGAGATGACTCAGGGATGACTGCAACCCTGAGGGATGGGAAGAGGAACCGCCCCTCCCGGCTGCATGGCCTCCATGCTTGGGAACCTTTGCCCCTCGGATGGAGGCCAACTGGCTGATGAGGAAGGAGGTGCGGCACCAGGGTCCACAAACCCAGTTTCATTCTGGTATCAGCAGGGTGCGGGGTGGGGCTGGGAGGAGCAACTCAGGGGGCTTCCTGTAGGAGGAGGTGATTTGGAGCAAAGTCTGAACACTGGCTTCAGACACTTGCTGTGTCATCACTGTGTGACCTCAGATGAGCAGGTTCTCCTCTCTGGGTCTCAGCTCCCTCTCCCGAAAACCGGAGTCAAAAACGGTTCCAAGATATTGCAGGAGGAGTCACAGGACGCCGAGGTCCTTAACCACCGCGGGGCCTTGCAGGGCCATCTTCCGTCCTGGGGCTTTTCCCCTGGAGGGGCAGCGCCACTCCCCAAGGGCTTTCCAGCGGGGAATGCCGGCCACGAGAGCCACCGTGGATCCAGGGTTTTTTTGGCTGACGTGGTGAAACCCCGTCTCTACTAAATATACAAAAATTAGCAGGGTGTGCTGGCGGGCACCTGTAGTCCCAGCTACTCGGGAGGCTGAGGCAGGAGAATGGCGTGAACCTGGGAGGCAGAGGTTGCAGTGAACGGAGATCGCGCCACTGCACTCCAGCCTGGGTGACACAGCAAGACTCTGTCTCAGAAAAAAGGAGGGGGGGGGGTAGCACGGAGGCACAGGCAGCCGGGGAGTGGGCTCAGTGGCCTTGAACCCAAGAGCCGGACCCCAGGCCCCACCTGCTGGCGTCAGTGAATCACTGGGGAGGAATGAGCAAAGGATGCTGTGCCTTCATCCCCACCCTACCCCACCCCACCAGAAGACCCGGCACCTGCGCTAGGCTGGGCGGACGGCTCCCTTTCTCCCGGAGTTGACGTCTGATGTGGGTTATAAATCCCGCTCTGTAAACCTCTGTCCACTCAGTTGGCAAACATTCCTGTACCCGCCCTCCTCGGGGAGCCCCAGGGTGCAGGGCATGGACCTGCCCAGCCCTTCAGGGCCAGAAGGCATGACGGGGCTGATCCGCATTCCGCAGTGAGCCTGACCCCCGTGTCTGAGCAGCTGGGGTGAGTGGTGTTTGCTCAGCCGGTATTAGGCGCCTGCTGTATTCCAGACTTTGGGCTGCAGGAAGTATGCTGACCTGTGACCGCAGCAGGAGAGGGCGAGGCCTGGGCTGACGGTTTCGGGTGGGAGAAGGCAAGGCCTTCAGTGAGCCGGGCAGGCAGCGTCCATGGGGGAGGAGGCCTCAGGTCAGGGGAGCCGTCTGTGCGTCACGCTTTGGGAGGAAAGCCCAGTTCCGTTTGTGTGGGATTTATTCACCAACGCTGCCTGGTTTTCAATGTTTCCCCTATTTTCGTTTCTGACATTTGATACGTGCGGGAGACTGCATGACACATTGCGTGTTGGTTAAAACACAGCTCCCCACAATCTCTCCACTTTATGCTGTTTGATGCCACTTTCCAGTTCAGAGAGGGGCTGGGTTTTTCTTTTGGAACTACATCGAGGGGCCAGGTATGGTGGCTCACACCTGTAATCCCAGCAAACTTTGGGAGGCCGAGGCGGGAGGGCCACTTGAGCCCAGGAGTTCCAGACCAGCCTGGGCAACATAGTGAGACCCCCATCTTTACAAAAAACTAAAAAACGAGCCAGGCATGGTGGTGTATGCCTGTGGTCCCAGCTATGAGGGAGGTTGACGCAGGAGGACTGCTTGAGCCCAGGGGGTCAAGGCTGCAGTGAGCCAAGATTATGCCACTGCACCCCAGCCTGGGCGACACAGCAAGCCCCCCTCTCTTTTTTTTTTTTTTTTTTTTTTTTGGAGACGGAGTCTCACTCTGTTGCCCAGGCTGGAGGGCAGTGGTGCATCTCAGCTCACTGCAAGCTCCGCCTCCTGGTTTCATGCCATTCTCCTGCCTCAGCCTCCCGAGTAGCTGGGACTACAGGCGCCTGCCACCACGCCTGGCTAATTTTTTTTGTATTTTTAGTAGAGATGGGGTTTCACCATGTTAGCCAGGATGGTCTCGATCTCCTGACCTCGTGATCCGCCCATCTTGGCCTCCCAAAGTGCTGGGATTACAGGTGTGAGCCACCGCGCCCGGCCGCCCTGTCTCTTAAAAAAAAAATTCTGCTGGTTGGTATGAAGGCAACCGATCGAAATAATAGCCTTGGTGGGCCTGGGAGCAACAGTCCTGCTTTTGGGGGGTTTGTTTGCTTTACTTTTGAGACAGGGTCTTGCTGTCACCTAGGCTGGAGTGCAGTGGCACAATCTCGGCTCACTGCAACCTCCGCCTCCCAGGTTCAAGTGATTCTCCCACCTCAGCCTACCAAGTAGCTGGGATCACCGGTGCCCACCACCATGCCCAGCTAATTTTTGTATTTTTAGTAGAGACTAAAATTCACCAAGTTGGTCAGGCTAGTCTCAAACTCCTGACTTCAGGTGATCCACCCACCTCGGCCTCCCAAAGTACTGGGTTTACAGGCGTGAGCTGCTGTGCCTGGCCAACAGTGCTTTTTTTAAGTCAGGAGAAGCTCAAGCTTTTGAGGTCCCTGTGTCCTCAGGTGAGCCTTGCTTTCCTCACCTATAAAAGACGATGCCAGCCGGGCGCGGTGGCTCACGCCTGTAACCCCAGCACTTTGGGAGGCCGAGGCGGGCAGATCACCTGAGGTCAGGAGTTCGAGACCAACCTGGCCAATATAGTGAAACCCGTGTCTACTAAAAATACAAAAATTAGCCGGGTGTGGTGGCGGGCGCCTGTAGTCCCAGCTACTCGGGAGGCTGAGGCAGGTGAATTGCTTGAACCTGGGAGGTGGAGGTTGCAGTGAGCCGAGATCACATCACTGCACTCCAGCCTGGTCAGCAGAGTGAGTGAGACTCCGTCTCAAAAAAAAGACGATGCCTAAGATGGGTGCTCGGTACAAGGCCTGACATGAAGGAGGTGCTCAGATGATGGCTCTGAGGGAGGGGCAATCTGGGCTACTTCCTGGAGGAGGTGTCCATGGGCTTCAGCAGAGGAGGCTGTGGAGAAGCAGAAACGGGGCCTCGAGGCAGAGAGAGCTGCAGGTGGAGGAGGAGGGCGAGGTTTGGGGTGGAGGAAGAGGGCCTGGTTTGGGGTACAAGAGGAGGATCTGGTTTCGGGTGGAGGTGCCCATAGAATTGGGGGTTTTGTGCTAAGGCCAGGAGCACAGTGTAAGAACTGTGCCCTGCAGATGCCAGGAGCCACAGAAGCGTGCGAGCAGTGTGTGACCTTCGGGAAGGCTCCTGGAACTGAGCCCCGAAGCAACCTGGACCCTTGGGAGAGGGCCGAGAGCCCGAGGGCACTGGGTCAGGGTGTCACCCGCAGGCTCCACGGCCCCACCCGGGCCCAGCAGGACAAGGTCCACGGCGTTCCGTTGCCCATCCTGGCTTTATGGCGATAATACCCAGGCGGGGGTGGTGTCTCAGATGGGACAAGGTGTCCAGTTGGGCAGGGCAGGGTGGAGAACCAGGATGTGGGAGCCGGGAAACTGGAGTTGCTGTCAGTCCTTCTCCTCTCTGGGCCTCAGTTTCTCCATTTGACATCCCTCAGCAAGGGACCATCTATCATTGTCAGACGGAAAAATCCCGCACCAGGAGTCTCAGAGTGAGCTCAGGGTGGAAAGGGTCTGTGCACAGGAGACGCAGATAAACATGGCACAGCCCAGGGAGGCTTCGAAGATTAAGGCTGAGGCCAGGCGCGGTGGCTCACGCCTGTCATCCCAGCACTCTGGGAGGCTGAGGCGGGCAGATCACCTGAGGTCAGGAGTTCGAGACCAGCCTGGCCAACATGGTGAAACCCTGTCTCTACTAAAAATACAAAAAATTAGCGAGGCATGGAGGTGGGCGCCTGTAATCCCAGCTACTCAGGAGGCTGAGGCACGAGAATTGCTTGAACCTGGGAAGCAGAGGTTGCAGTAAGCCGACATTGTGCCACTGCACTCCAGCCTATGCAACAGAGGGAGACCCTGTCTTTAAAACTAATAATTAATAAATAAATAAATAAATAAATAAATAAATAAAAATCAGGCCAGGCACCATAGTTCACACCTGTAATCCCAGCACTTTGGGAGGCCAAGGAGGGTGGATCACCTGAGGTCAGCAGTTCAAGACCAGCCTGGTCAACATGGTGAGACCTCATCTCTACTCAAAATACAAAAATTAGCTGGGTGTGGTGGCAGGCACCTGTAATCCCAGCTCCCCAGGAGGCTGAGGTAGGAGAATTGTTTGAACCTGGGAGGCAAAGGTTGCAGTGAGTTGAAATCGTGCCACTGTACTCCAGCCTGGGTGACAGAGTGAGACATCACCTCAAAAATAAATAAATAAAAATAAAAATCAGTCCGGCACAGTGGCTCACGCCTGTAATCCCAGCATTTTGGAAGGCTGAGGTGGGTGGATCACCTGAGGTCGGGAGTTCGAGACCAGGCTGACCAACATCGAGAAACCCCGTCTCTACTAAAAATACAAAATTATCTGGGCATGGTGGCGCATGCCTGTAATCCCAGCTACTTGGGAGGCTGAGGCAGGAAAATTGCTTGAACCCAGGAGGTGGAGGTTGCAGTGAGCCAAGATCGCGCCACTGCACTCCAGCCTGGGCAACAAGAGCGAAACTCAGTCTCAAAAAATAAAAATGGCCAGATGTGGTGGCTCATGTCTGTAATCCCAGCACTTTGGGAGGCCGAGGCGGGTGGATCACCTGAGGTTGGGTGTTCGAGACCAGCCTGGCCAGCATGACCAAACCCCATCTCTACTAAAAATCCAAAAAAAAAAAAAATTAGCCAAGCATGGTGGCGGACGCCTGTAATCCTAGCTACTCGGGAGGCTGAGGTATGAGACTCACTTGAACCCGGGAGGTGGAGTTTGCAGTGAGCTGAGATTGCGCCACTGCACTCCAGCCTGGCAACAAGAGCAAAACTCGGTCTCTAAATAAAATAATAAATAAAAATTGTAAAAGTCTGGGTGCGGTGGCTCACGCCTGTAATCCCAACACTTTAGGAGGCCGAGTGAGCCGGGCGCGGTGGCTCAAGCCTGTAATCCCAGCACTTTGGGAGGCTGAGACGGGCGGATCACGAGGTCAGGAGATCGAGACCATCCTGGCTAACTCGGTGAAACCCCGTCTCTACCAAAAAATACAAAAAACTAGCCGGGCGAGGTGGCGGGCGCCTGTAGTCCCAGCTACTTGGGAGGCTGAGGCAGGAGAATGGCGTAAACCCGGGAGGCGGAGCTTGCAGTGAGCTGAGATCCGGCCACTGCACTCCACCCTGGGCGACAAAGCAAGACTCCGTCTCAAAAAAAAAAAAAAAAAAAAAAAGGAGGCCGAGGCAGGCGGATCACAAGGTCAGGAGTTCAAGACCAGCCTGGTCAACATGGCGAAACCCCATCTCTACTAAAAACACAAAAATTATCTGGGTGTGGGGGTGTGCACCTTTAGTCCCAGCTACTTGGGAGGCTGAGGCAGGAGAATCACTTGAACCCAGAAGGTAGAGGTTGCAGTGAGCCGGGATGGCACCACTGCACTCCAGCCTGGGTGACAGAGCGAGACTCTTTCTCAAAAAACAAAAACAAAAACAAAAAACTCAAGGCTGAGCTGGACTCCACATGGCAAGGGTGTGTCTCTGGGAGATAAGGTGGGCAGGGCACCCTGATTTTATTGGGCTGCAAATGTTAGATACATATAACGTGAGTTGTTGGGGTAGTAACAGGGGCGTTCAGAGATTCAGGTACGGTCGGAATCAGGGAGCTTAAAAGTTTTCAGGATGCTTTGTTGGTGTTGGGCTTGCTCTCAAGCAAGCTGTACCCGTTGGGGGGCACTTCTGCCCCCCAGCAATTCACGGTCTCATCCCATCAGCCTAACAAGACCAGCGGGAAGAGGTTCCCATCTTCCGCATTAAGTGTAAAGTCCCAGGGTCTCATGTCATTGGCTAGACTGGGTCACATGCTCATCTCTGAACCAATTACAGAGGCCAGAGGGTGAAATGCGCTCACTGGCTGGACCAGGTAACTTACCCATCTTGGAACCAATCACAGAAGCCAGAGGGTGGGCTGCTCTGATTGGTCAGGAGGAGTCATTTATCCATCCTTGAACCAATCACAGAGGTCAGAAGGTGGGATGCTCTGATTGGCCAGGCTGGGTTACTTCCTCATACCTGAGCCAATCACAGAGGTTAGAGAATGGGCGGCTGCGACTGGCTGGACTGTGTCACCCACCCCTGAACCAATCACAAAGGCCATTTGATGGACACTTTGCCCTTTGGGGGACTGGAAACTGTTCCTCTCCCCAGGTGCTCTGACTTGATGGCCATGATTTCCTTCTCCTCCCTCAGTGAGCCCAGAGGTCTCCAGCCCACGGGAGGAAGGTAGAGGCCAAGACCCTGGAGAAGATGGACCGTGTGACCAGATACCCCATCCTGGGCATCCCGCAGACACACCGTGCCACTGGCCTGGTGCTGGATGGAGACACCAGCTACACATACCATCTGGTGTGCACGGGCCCTGAGGCCAGCGGCTGGGGCCAGGATGAGCCGCAGACATGGTCCACTGACCACAAGGCCCAGCAGGGCGTGGGGAGGCGGGGGGGTGTCCTACAGCGTGCATGCCTACCCTGGCCAGCCGTCCCCATGGGGACTCCACTCGGAGGACGGGGAGGATGAGGGTTCGAAGGTTTACCGCCTGGGCGCCAGGGATGCCCACCAGGGACGTTCAACACGGACCCTCCACCCGGAGGACGAGGAGGACGAGGAGATGAAGATGTACCACCTGGATGCTGGGGACACCGTCCCCAGGAGGCCATGCGACCTGGAGCGGGAGCGCTGGGCCGTCATCCAGGGCCAGGCAGTCAGGAAGAGTGGCACCGTGGCCACACTCCAGGGCGCCCCTGACCACGGAGACCCCAGGACCCCCGGCCCACCTCGGTCCACGCCCCTGGAGGAGAACGCAGTTGACAGGGAGCAGATTGACTTCCTGGCAGCGAGACAGCAGTTCCTGAGTCTGGAGCAGGCGAACAAGGAGGTCCCTCATAGCTCCCCGGCCAGGGGGGCCCCCGCAGGCACATCCCCAGGGGTCAGCCAGGCCCCCAAGGCCTTCGACAAGCCCCACCTGGCCAACGGGCACGTAGTCCCCATCAGGCCCCAGGTGAAGGGGGTGGTCAGGGAAGAGAACAAGGTGCGTGCCGTGCCCACCTGGGCCAGTGTCCAAGTTGTGGATGACCCTGGCTCCCTGGCCCCAGTGGAGTCCCCGGAGACCCCCAAGGAGACGCCCATCGAGCGGGAGATCCGACTGGCTCAGGAGCGTGAGGCAGACCTGCGAAAGCAGCGGGGGCTTCGGCGGGGAACCGACCACCAGGAGCTGGTGGAAATCCCAGCCAGGCCACTGCTGACCAAGGTGAGCCTGATCACAACCCCACGGCGGGAGAGAGGGCGCCCATCCCTCTATGTGCAGCGGGACATGGTACAGGAGACACAGCGCGAGGAAGACCACCGGCGGGAGGGCCTGCAGGTGGGCCGGGCGTCCACACCCGACGGGGTCTTGGAGAATCCCCAGCCCGGACTCCGGAGAGCCCTCAGCTCGGACTCCATCCTCGGTCCGGCCCCAGATGCCCGTGCGGCTGACCCAGCTCCAGAAGTGAGGAAGGTAAACCGTATCCCACCTGATGCCTACCAGCCATACCTGAGCCCCGGGACCCCCCAGCTAGAATTCTCAGCCTTCGGAGCATTCGGCAAGCCCAGCAGCTTCTCCACAGTGGAGGCCAAGGCTACGACTTCACCAAAGGCCACGACGTCCCCGAGGCACCTCTCAGAATCCTCCGGAAAACCCCTGAGCACAAAGCAAGAGCCATCGAAGCCTCCTCGGGGATCCCTGCAAGCCAACAGGGGTGTTGTGAGATGGGAGTACTTCCGCCTGCGTCCTCTGCAGTTCAGGGCCCCAGACGAGCCCCAGCAGGCCCAAGTTCCCCGTGGCTGGGGCTGGGAGGTGGCCGGGGCCCCGGCCTTGAGGCTGCAGAAGTCCCAGTCATCTGACCTGCTGGAAAGGGAGAGGGAGAGTGTCCTGCGCCGGGAGCGAGAGGTGGCAGAGGAGCGGAGGAATGCTGTCTTCCCAGAGGTGTTCTCCCCAACGCCAGATAAGAACTGTGACCAGGACTCCAGGAGCTCCTCCCAGGCATCTGGTGAGAAGGGGCTCCAGGGACTGGCTGCTTGGATCAGGGCGGCAGAGGCTGGAGCAGGGGAGGGTGGGGAGGTGGAGTTTGAGGCTGTCAGGATGGGCTGGGGTTGAGGAGACAATGCCTCCTAACTGTTCATCCCCTCGGTCTGCTGGTTTGTCTGTCTGTCTGTTAAAAATGTAGATTTTGGGCCGGGCGTGGTGGCTCAAGCCTGTAATCCCAGCACTTTGGGAGGCTGAGACGGGCAGATCATGAGGTCAGGAGATCGAGACCATCCTGGCTAACACGGTGAAACCCCATCTCTACTAAAAAAATACAAAAAACTAGCCGGGCAAGCTGGCGGGCGCCTGTAGTCCCAGCTACTCGGGAGGCTGAGGCAGGAGAATGGCGTGAACCCAGGAGACGGAGCTTGCAGTGAGCTGAGATCCGGCCACTGCACTCCAGCCTGGGCGGCAGAGTGAGACTCCGTCTCAAAAAAAAAAAAAAAAAAAAATGTAGATTTTGGAGAGAAGTGTCAACTTTACCTTAGGGCTTTTGCTTTATGGATTTGGATGCCTTGTCGTTAGGTGCATAAATGTTCATGTATGTTTTGTGGTTTGCTTTGTTTTGTTTTCGGATGGAGTCTCACTCTGTCACCCAGGCTGGAGTGCAATGGCATGATCTCAGCTCACTGCAACCTCCGCCTCCCGGGTTCAAGTGATTCTCCTGCCTCAGCCTCCCTAGTAGCTGGGATTACAGGCATGCGCCACCACGCCTGGCTAGTTTTTGTATTTTTAGTAGAGACGGGGTTTCACCATGTTGGCCAGTCTGGTCTCGAACTCCTGACCTCAGACGATCCACCCTGCCTTGGCCTCCCAAAGTGCTGGGATTACAAGCGTAAGCCACCACACCTGGCCTGTTCATATATGCTTATCCTCTTGGACAATGGCACCTTTTTGTCAATATGAAATATTCCTTGTGTCACTTGTAATGTTTTTCACCTTGCATGTCAGCACATCTGTGCATCCAATTTCTCCTGACTGGCTACTTCGGTCAGTCTGTCAGTTTCCCAGCTAGTCACCTCCTCTGTCTGTCCATACACCTGTCTCCTTAGCTGCTGGCCAGCGACTCTGTCTCCCGAGCAGAGATCTGACAAATATTCTTGTGTTTTGCCCTCCCTGCCCCCCACAGGCATCACAGGCAGTTACTCCGTGTCCGAGTCTCCCTTCTTCAGCCCCATCCACCTGCGCTCAAGCCTGGCGTGGACAGCGGAAGATTCAGTGGACGGTGCTTCTCCCGGGCAGAGAAAGAAGGAGCAGTGGGTGAGTCTGGAACCCGTCTCTGCAGAGGCCAGGCTGAGATCAGACAGTCCCTATTAGGGCCACAGGAGGTTCGAGCAGGACTCAAGCCTGACCCGGGTTCAAGCACTGTCTCCCTTACTGCCCCCACCCCTGGCCGTGCCTCGGTCTCCTGCAGATGTCAAGTAAAAGATGATAAACTGGGTGCCCTCCTATCTCTGGGCTTTTGCTTGGAGAGGCCATATAAGCTGGGGTCTTTGTCCCCATCAGGAGGTCATCTCCAGGATCAAAGACTGAAGGAACAACTCTGCTTGGAGGAAGAGGACACTGGCAATTTGTCATCATCACCAGCATTAGTTTCTTTTTTTTTTTTTTTGAGACGGAGTCTCGCTCTGTTGCCCAGGCTGGAGTGCAGTGGCCGGATCTCAGCTCACTGCAAGCTCCACCTCCCGGGTTTAAGCCATTCTCCTGCCTCAGTCTCCCAAGTAGCTGGGACTACAGGCGCCCGCCACCTCGCCCGGCTAGTTTTTTGAACTTTTTAGTAGAGACGGGGTTTCACCGTGTTAGCCAGGATGGTCTTGATCTCCTGACCTCGTGATCCGCCCGTCTCAGCCTCCCAAAGTGCTGGGATTACAGGCTTGAGCCACTGCGCCCGGCTTTTTTTTTTTTTTTTTTTTTAATTTTGAGATGGAGTCTCGCTTTGTCGCCCAGGCTGGAGTACAGTGGCATGATCTCAGCTCACTGCAACCTCCGCCTCCCAGGTTGAAGTGATTCTTCTGCCTCAGCCTCCTAAGTAGCTGGGATTACAGGCATGCACCACCGCGCCTGGCTAATTTTTTTTGTATTTTTAGTAGAGGCGGGGTTTCACCATGTTAGCCAGGCTGGTCTCGAACTCCTGACCTCAAGTGGCCTGCCCACTTGGGCCTCCCAAGGTGCTGGGATTACAGGCGTGAGCCGCTGCACCTGCCACAGATATTTAGTTCTAAGAAAGAGAGAGAGAGGCCGGGCACAGTGGCTCACACCTGTAATCCCAGCACCTTGGGAGGCTGAGGCGGGCGGATCACGAGGTCAGGAGATCGAGATCATCCTGGCTAACACGGTGAAAACCCATCTCTACTAAAAATACAAAAAATTAGCCGGGCGTGGTGGTGGCGCCTGTATTCCCAGCTGCTCTGGAGGCTGAGGCAGGAGAATGGTGTGAACCCGGGAGGCGGAACTTGTGGTGAGCTGAGATCCTGCCGCTGCAATCCAGCCTGGGCCACAGTGAGACTCTGTCTTGAAAAAAAAAAGAAAAATATTCCTCACATCGCTTTTAATGACATGAGGAATATTTAATGCCGTGAGGAATATTATGGTTTTTTTTTTTTTTTTTCCGAGATGGAGTCTCACTCTGTCACCCAGGCTGGAGTGCCGTGGTGTGATCTCGGCTCACTGCAAGCTCTACCTCCCGGGTTCAAGCGATTCTTCCGCCTCGGTCCCCCATGTAGCTGGGATTACAGGCGCCCGCCACCACGCCTGGCTAAAGGGAGGCTACTAGGGAGGCTCCACCCGGGAGGTGGAGGCTGCAGTGAGACGAGATCGTGCCACTGCACTCCAGGCTGGGTGACAGAGCAAGACTCAGACCCTAAATAAATAAATAAATAAATAAATAAATAAATAAATAAAATCATGAATGTTAGACAGAGGCTGCACTGAGGGGAACAGCAAGGGGGATGGCTGTGAGTCTGGGTGACCGTGGGACACGTGTTGAGAACACTGAGGGCAGGGGATACCTTCCACCCTTCCGAACATGGTGACGGAGACGGCTATGCGGGAGCTCTGGGTGCACTCTGCACAGGGCAGGGCAGAAAGGCCTGGGCTGACTTGTGTTCCTTTCCTGCAGTACGCTGGCATCGACCCCTCGGACGGTATTAACTCAGAGGTGAGTATGCTCCTGGGCACAAAGACTCAAGTCTTTCCCCCCACATGTGTGCTCCTGCACGCAGAGGTCAATGGAAGCCCCTTCCTCCAGGTGTGGGGATCGTATTGGGTGTGTTCTCAATTGGTAGTGTCTGCTCGAGGTGGATTTTGCTGTGATCTGCTTGTGATGTCTGCCATGGGCATGGATTAGGAGAAGAGGGTTTACACGCCACCTCTCCACCACGTGGTGAAGGTTTGTGAGGTTAGACTCCAAACAAAGGCAATTTTTTGGGGGGGTGGAGGGACGGAGTCTTGCTGTGTCATCCAGGCTGGACTGCAGTGGTGTGACCTCGGCTCACTGCGACCTCTGCCTCTCAGGTTCGAGCAATTCTCCTGCCTCAGCCTACCAAGTAGCTGGGACTGCAGGCACCTGCCACCACACCCAGCTAATTTTTGTATTTTTAGCAGAGACGGGGTTTCACCATGTTGGCCAGGATGGTCTTGAACTCCTGACCTCAGGTGATTCTCCCGCCTCCACCTCCCAAAGTGCTGGGATTACAGGAGTGAGCCACCGCGCCCGGCCAAAGGCACTTTCTTTGCGGGAGAGATACATCTGAGACTGTTCAAGCCGAGCCCCCCAGTCGGTTTATGGCACACGTGTGTGGCCCTTCTTTTTCTTTTCCTTTACATTTTTAAATTTTTATTTATTGATTGATTTACTTATTTTGAGACAGGCTGTCACTCTGTCACCCAGGCTGGAGTGCTATGATGTGATCCCAGCTCACTGCAGCTTTGACCTCCTGGGCTCAAGCAGTCCTCCCACCTCAGCCTCCCAAGTAGGGTCATAGGAATGTGCCACCACACCCAGATAGTTTATTTTTAATTTTTTTGTACAGACAGAGTCTCACTAGGTTGCCCAGGCTGGTCTCGAATTCCTGCATTCAAGGGATCCTCCCACCTCAGCCCACCAAATTCCTGGGATTACAGGCATAAGCCACCATACCTGACCCCTCTTTGAGCTGAATCCAATATGGCAAATACATTGGCCGGGCGCAGTGGCTCACGCCTGTAATCTCAGCACTTTCGGAGGCCAAGGCGGGCGGATCACGAGGTCAGGAGATCGAGACCATCCTGGCTAACACGGTGAAACCCCGTCTCTACTAAAAATATAAAAAATTAGCCAGGCATGGTGGCGGGCGCCTGTAGTCCCAGCTACTCGGGAGGCTGAGGCAGGAGAGTGGCGTGAACCTGGGAGGCGGAGCGTGCGGTGAGCCGAGATCGCACCACGGCACTCCAGCCTGGGCGATAGAGCGAGACTCCGTCTCAAAAACAAAAAAATGTCAAATACAGACACTTTTCCTGAACTGGAGCTCAGCATGAGTTAGCACATTCTTTGGTCATATTACTAGGAGTAGAGGGTCTGAAACAGAGGAGGGGATCCTACTTTACCCCTGTTATAAGCCTCTCTAATGAATTGGCAGTTGGAGGAGATGTCTTGGGGGTGTGGCTAGGACCTGGGTCGGGGGAATTCATGCCTCTTTTTTGCAGGTCCTGGAAGCCATACGGGTGACCCGTCACAAGAACGCCATGGCAGAGCGCTGGGAATCCCGCATCTACGCCAGTGAGGAGGAAGACTGAGCCTCGGGATGGGGCGCCCACCCCCTGCCCTGCCCTGACCGTTGTGGGAACTGCCAAGACCATCGCCAATCCCCCACCCTAGGAAATGGGTCCTAGATCCAGGATCCAAGAACCACAGCTCATCTGCCAAGAATCCCGCCATAGGCGCATTTGGGACTGGAGAGTTTTTCGTTTCCGTGTCTATCTTCCTTTAGAAATGTTTCTGCCTTTGGGGTCTAATGCTTTTGGGGATGAAATGGTACCCCTGCCGATTCTTTCCGCTTCTAAGACTTTGCCAAATGCTCTGGGTCTAAGGAAGAAGGAGACCCACTCCTCCACTTTCAGGCGTAATTTGTTTCTGCTGGTCTGAGGGCGGAGGGACCAGTCAAAGAGGGAGGCACAGATCGCAGCACCTTGAGCAGCTGCGGGTCTGAGGGAGAAGATCTGCCCCTTTCCATCCCTGGGAAACCATCCAGTCTGAGGGACGAGGCCAAACTCCCAGTGCTGGGGGCCCCTGTGCAGCCCTCAAACCCTTCACCTTGGTGTACCCAGCCACACCTGGTGGGCACAGAGCTCTGACATCGATGGGATCCCATAAGGATGGTCCCCGTCACCTGGGAGAAAAATAGGCCCAATTTAGGGGCTGCAGGGGGGTCTTCGTCCCACACCCCCAAACTGCCATGAAATAAACCTGGAGTGAGGTGCCTGCCTCGGCCCCTGCCTGGTGTGGACAAAGCCCGCTGAACCTCACCTGTCTGTTTCACTTTCTTGGCGACATTAGGTTCCACCCAGCTAGGCCGTGAGCCTGTCAGATTGTCAGGTTCCCATGGGGGTTCCCAGCGTCCGCATGCAGTAGGTGCTTAGCTGATGCTTGTTCGGTGACTGACAGTTGATCATGGAGAGGCACCTTTAGCAACAGCGGGCCCAGGGCCCAACCTCACCAGCCCAGCTCCTCCAGCCCCATCTCGCCAGGTCCCTAGCAGTACCCAGGGTGCTTATTACGTGTTTGCTGAATCCCTCACTGCTCTGGTCTCAGAGGAGGCTGGAGGATCATTAATTTGGCTCTGCATGTATACCAGGCTCACATCTAGGGAAGCCAGATCCTACTGGTCAGAGGCGTGGGCGCTGGACCGAGTCCTGGCTCTGCTGCCTGCTGTGTGGCCTTGGGTGGGGGGGTCCTCTCACTGCCCCATGCCTCAGTTTCCCTCTGACACACAGGGATAAGGAAAGGACCAGGCTTTTGGGCAGTAGGAGGAGCTAATTTATGTAAACTTCTCAGCACGTGGGGACCACTGACGTCAGATTCAGTGCCTGATGGCAGGGGTGTGTCCTCAGACACCCCTCAAAGCAGGCCTCGGCCCGCAGGCTCCCCCAACCCTGCTGGGAGCAGCGGGTGTTAATTATACCCAGGCCAGCGGCCCCTCCTTGGCTGCTCAGTGCCCACTGCACTGCCTCAGGGAAAACCGCGCGGTGACTATTTTAAGAATCCATCTTTAAGGCGGCCCACGCGGGGCCCAGGCAGGCAGATGTGGAACGGAAGTAGCTGGGCAGTGGGGACTGTGGGGGCCCTGGGGAGGCTGGGGAAGGGGGCAGAGGGGCTACGTCTGGGCAGAGCAGAGACTGAGGGAGGAGGGAGAGCCCCTGTCTTCAGGGAGACCCCAGTCTGACAGAGGAGGCATCTGCCCACAGAGGGGCCACAGTCTGATGGAGGAGGCATCTGCCCTTAAGGAGACCCCAGTCTGATGGAGGAGGCAGGTTATGTGCCCATAGAGGGAGCCTCGGTGCCCATAGTTGGTGACTTCTTTCATGTCAGGACAATTCTATTCCAGCCCCCAAAACTGAATGTGGGGCCTGCAGCAAGGGAGGGCCTCACGCACAGCCTTGGGTGAGTCCCATCAGTTTCTCCATCGTCTACCAACCCATCTTCCTCCGATGCCCCATGATATGTCCCTCTGTCCCTGTGTTCTGAGGATGTGTGAGCCTCTGTACACTGGTCACGGTAACAAATCACCCACTTAATGACTTAAAACAGCAGACAGGGCCGGGCGCGGTGGCTCACGCCTATAAACCCAACACTTTGGGAGGCCGAGGAGGGCGAATCACCTGAGCTCTACTAAAACTACAAAAAATTAGCCGGGTGTGGTGGCACATGCCTGTAATCCCAGCTACTCGGGAGGCTAAGGCCGGAGAATCACTTGAACTGGGGAGGCGGAGGTTGCAGTGAGCCAAGATCGCGCCATTGCACTCCAGCCTGAGCAACAAGAACGAAACTCCATCTCAAAAACAAAACAAAAGGCCAGGTCCAGTGGCTCACATCTGAATCCCAGCATTCTGGGAGGCCGAGTCGGGTGGATCCCCTGAGGTCAGGAGTTCAAGATCTGCCTGGCCAACATGGCCAAACCCCGTCTCTACTAAAAATACAAAAATTAGCCGGGCGTGGTGGTGCACACCTGTAATCCCAGCTACTGGGGAGGCTGAGGCAGGAGAATCGCTCCAACCCAGGAGGCGGAGGTTGCAGTGAGCCGAGATGGTGCCACTGTACTCCAGCCTGTGTGACAGAGTGAGACTCTGTCCCGGCAACCTGTTTCCGTCTCTCTCAGGCTCACCTTCCCGCCTCCTCTCGTGAGGGCCCTGTGAGGACACTGGGCCTCCAGGTTACGCAGGATGCTGTCCCGTCTCAGGGTCACTTAGTCCCAGCTGCAGGTGCTTCTGCAGTGAGAGGCAACACGGCCACAGGTCCCAGGGATTAGGACAGGGATGTCTTTGGGGCCGTTGTTCTGCCCACCACAGAAGATCTCAACATCCCCCTTCTCCATGACCCTTCAGTCACCTCTGCTCAGGTCTGCCCAGGACTGTTGCACAGGCTGTGCCCAGCACAAGCCCCCTGCCGAGACCAAAGGGCAAGGCTCTGCGCACGGCCGGGGTCCCCGTCTCCAATGTCCCTGGCCTTGGCTATGGCCTATTGCCAGACACCGTGTCACCAAGGTCTGCATTATTTGCATATAATCCCAGTTGGACACCTCAACTCACCCTGCCCATCGTCCTGCCGGCGAGATGGTCCCACAGCGGCCCCAGCTGTCAGGGGCTCGGCAGGATCTCCCCTGACCCTGTAACGCCCCTCGCTGTCCCCGGGTTCTGGGTTCGAGAAGAACCGCCTGCTTCATTGCAGGAAGTGACATCCACCCCCACCTCTGGATCAGAGGCCACGATCTACCCTCCAGACCTAACGCCAGGTCCCCAGCCCTTTCTGTCTCCTCTCTGTCTGTCTGTCTCTGCTGTTCAGGCCTCTCTCTCCATGTCTGTCTCCCTGTCTCTGTCCCTACTAAAAATAAAAAAATTAGCCGGGCATGGTGGCGGGCACCTGTAATCCCAGCTACTCCAGAGGCTGAGGCAGGAGAATCACTTGAACCTAAGAGGCGGAGGTTGCAGTGAGCCGAGATCGCACCACTGCACTCCAGCCTGGGTGACAGAGCAAGACTGTATCTCAAAAAAAAAAAAGGATTTAGTTTAATTCCTGTAATGAGTCAGCCCCTTGGAAAATCAGACAGAATTCTGCCTGCTGAGCAGACACATTCCAGAAGGTATTCTGTGAGAGGTTAGATGAATTCCTAGTGAAATTCCCAGGGGCGGGAGAGCGTGTCTGGAAGGCCTGGGGACGTCACAGCAATCACAGCAGGACTGTGGGGCGGGTATAACTGTCTGCTGGCGCTCACTGCTAGCAGGAGGGAGTTCATACTCTTTCCTGGTTTCCTCCCGGCTCAGTGTATCATGATATGCTGGGAAAGGGAGCAGAATTCTCTTTTCTGTTTGTTTGTTTTTTGAGACAGAGTCTCACGCTGTCACCCAGGCTGGAGTGCAGTGGCGCAATCTCTGCTCACTGCAACCTCCGCCTCCTGGGTTCATGCCATTCTCCTGCCTCAACCTCCGGAGTAGCTGGGATTACAGGCACCCGCCACCACGTCTGGCTAATTTTTGTATTTTTGGTAGAGATGGGGTTTCCCCATGTTGAGCAGGATGGTCTGGAACTCCAGACCTCAGATGATCCACCCTCCTCAGGCTCCCAAAGTGCTGGGGTTACAGGCGTGAGTCACCACACCTGGCCTCAACTCCATTTTAATTAACCCTGCAGGGGCCGGGCATGGTAGCTCACACCTGTAATCCCAGCATTTTGGGAGGCTGAGGCAGGAGGTGAATCACCTGAGGTCAGGAGTTCGAGACCAGCCTGACCGACATGGTGAAACCCTGTCTCTAGTAAATACAAAAAATTAGCTGGGCGCGGTGACGGGTGCCTGTAATCCCAGCTACTCGGGAGGCGGAGGCAGGAGAATCGCTTGAACCCGGGAGGCGGAGGTTGTAATGAGCTAAGATCACACCATTGCACTCCAGGCTGGGCAACAAGAGCCAGATTCCATCTCAAAAAATAAGAATAAATAAATAAATAATAAATAAATAATAAAAATACAAAAAATAAGCCAGGCTTGGTAGCGCATGCCTAGTCCCAGCTACTCAGGAGGCTAAGAATCGCTTGAACCTGGGAGACGGAGGTTGCAGCGGGCTGAGATTGCCACTACACTCCAGCCTGGGCAACAGAGCAAGACTTGGTCTCACAAAAAGAAAGAAAGAAAGAAAGAGATTTAGGAGAGGACACAAGCAAATGCAACTCAGATTGACTTTGGCAAAATCAGGCTTTATGGGTTCCCATAACTGAAACATCAATGAAGGGCCAGCTTCAGGCTCAGCTGGTTCCAGGCGCCACACAGCATCCCCAGGTTCCTTCAGTGTTGGGAGCTCAGGCTCCAAGCCCAGTACGGAGTCGCAGCTCTGCCACTTGGCCCCGAGGGACCCTGGACAAGGCCTACCCCTCTCCCAGCCTCCGTGTCTTTATCTGTAAGTGAAGTCGTCACACTGACATCCCTGCCCTGGGGGACGTCATGAGGGTCACCGGACACCTGGCAAAAATCAGTAAGGAATAAGAACAAATGTTGGTTCTGGTTGTTGTTGACCAAGTAAATTAACAGCCACTTCCATGTGACGTTCTGGTGTCAGCTGGCGAGGAGTCAATGTACGCTGCCACCAGAGGGCGGCAAACACCAAGGATGCAGGTGTTTGCCCCGCCACAGAGAAAACGTGCCTGCTGCTCTCAGGTCCTCATTCCTGTAACCGGATGGGGTTTGCTTCCTGCTCCTTGAAAGCCTGGACAGGGCGGGGCGCGGTGGCTCACGCCTGTAATCCCAGCACTTCGGGAGGCTGAGGCAGGCGGATCACCTGAGGTCAAGAGTTCAAGACCAGCCTGGTCAACATGGCAAAATCCCGTCTCTACTTAAAAAAAAAATAATTGGCCGGGCACGGTGGCTCCAGCCTGTAATGCCAGCACTTTGGGAGGCCGAGACGGGCGGATCACGAACTCAAGAGATCGAGACCATCCTGGAGAACACAGTGAAACCCCGTCTCTACTAAAAAATACAAAAAATTAGCCGGGCGAGGTGGCGGGCGCCTGTAGTCCCAGCTACTCGGGAGGCTGAGGCAGGAGAATGGCGTAAACCCGGGAGGCGGAGCTTGCAGTGACCTGAGATCCGGCCACTGCACTCCAGCCCGGACAACAGAGCGAGACTCCGTCTCAAAAAAAAAAAAAATTAGCCGGGTTGTGGTGGCGGTCACCTGTAATCCCAGCCACTGAGGAAGCTGAGGCAGGAGACTCGCTTGAACCTGAGAGGTGGAGGTTGCAGTGAGCTGAGACCGCACCACTGCACTCCAGCCTGGGCATCTGAGTGAGACTCCATTTAAAAAAAAAAAAAATTATTTGTAGAGATGTGGTTCTCACCATGTTTCCCAGGCTGGGCTTGAACTCCTCAAGTGATTCTCCCACCTCAGCCTCCCAAAGTGCTGGGATTACAGGCGTGAGCCGCTGCACCCGGCCCTGATCAACTATTTAGATGTTGAAAATCGAGCCTGCAGGGCTGGGCGTGGTGGCTCACGCCTGTCATCCCAGCACTTTGGGAGGCCAGGAGATCCAGATCATCCTGGCGAACACAGTGAAACCCCATCTCTACTACAAATACAAAAAAATTAGCCAGGCATGGTGGGGGGCACCTGTGGTCCCAGCTACTCGGGAGGCTGAGGCAGGAGAATGGCGTGAATCCGGGAGGCAGAGCTTGCGGTGAGCTGAGATCCGGCCACTGCACTCCAGCCTGGGAGACAGAACGAGACTCTGTCTCAAAAAAAAAAAAAAAAAAAAAATTAGAGATGGGCTCTGCCTCTGCCACCCAGGCTGGAGTGCAGTGCCGTGATCATAGTTCACTGCAGCTTCCAACTCCGGGGCTCCAGTGATCACAGGACAAACCTGCCCCCCGGCCCGACAGCCAGGTGCTCACACCAGCCCTGTTGATAACTGGAATCTATGGAAAGTTCTGGCTCCACCAAGCTGCTGTCCTGAATAAGTCGTTGGCCGGATCAGTGATTCCACCCAGGGGGCATCTGCAAGGTACCACTTCGTTCTCCCCGTGCCCCGGGCAGCCTCCCTAGGACGTCAAAGCCGCCAGTCAGGCTGCAGAAACAGCCTGGGGGTTCCTCTGTGACTAAACAATCCCACGCTGGGGTCTCTACCCAGAGAAGGGAAAACGGGTCCCTACGCATGTTCGAGGCAGCCTGATTCATAATGAACAAAAGGAGAAGACAGGCCAGGCGCGGTGCCTCACGCCTGTGATCGCGGCACGTGGGGAGGCTGAGGCAGGCGCATCACCTGGGATCAGGAGTTGGAGACCGGTCTGGCCAACATGGTCAAACCTCATCTCTACTAAAAAGACAAAAAGTAGCCGGGCGTGCTGGCGGGCTCCTGTAATCCCAGCTACTCAGGAGGCTGAGGCAAGAGAATCCCTAGGACCTGGGCGGTAGCTGTCGCAATGAGTGGAGATCGTACCACTGCACTCCAGCCTAAGAGACAGAGGGAGGCTCCATCTCAAAAATTAAAAAATACGGCCGGGCGCGGTGGCTCACGCCTATAATCCCAGTACTTTGGGAGGCTGAGGCGGATGAATCGCCTGGGGTCAGGAGTTCAAGACCAGCCTGGCCAACACCGTAAAACCCTGTCTCTAGTAACAATACAAAAATTAGCCGGGTGTGGCCAGGCGCGGTGGCTCACGCCTGTAATCCTAGCACTTTGGGAGGCCGAGGCAGGCGGATCACGAGGTCAGGAGATCGAGACCATCCTGGCTAACCCGGTGAAACCCCGTCTCTGCTAAAAAATACAAAAAACTAGCCGGGCGAGGTGGCAGGCGCCTGTAGTCCCAGCTACTCGGGAGGCTGAGGCAGGAGAATCACTTGAACCCGGGAGGCGGAGGTTGCGGTGAGCCAAGATCACGCCATTGCACTCCAGCCTGGGCGACAGAGTGAGACTCCGAATCAAAACAAACAAACAAACAAAGAAGCCATGGGCGGCCACACACAGACCATCACCGACCTGCGGGAACGTCTGTTCTCAGGGAAAGGAACTTCCAGACTCAGAAAACTGGGGCAGGAAACATCCCAGGCCAGTTTTTCCAGCCCACCGGGTCTGAGGCAACTTCCAGGAGGATTGCCTGAACTTGCTGAAATTTCCCAATTCCCTCCTGGGCACACGGTTTTCAGAGGAGAACACACGCCCTGAGCCCTGAACCGAGGCTGAGGCCTCACCCTGGTGTTTGAATCCTGGGCCCTGGGTTTAGTCCACAGGAGAAGCCACGCCGGCTGCTGGGACGGATGGGAAGCAGGAAGCCGCCGTGGAAAACACGGACCAGCACGTCGGAAAGCCGGACGGCGGTGCCGTCTAACCCCAGGGTGCCCCGGCGAGGAGCCCACCCCAGATAACCGAACACGGCGGCTCCCAATAGACGAGCATACCCTGTCCACAGCAGCAGGATTACAAGAGCCCAGCGTGGACAGAAACAGCAGCACCAGCCGGCGCGGTGGCTCACGCCTGTAATCCCAGCACTTTGGGAGGCCAAGGCGGACGGATCACGAGGTCAGGAGATCGAGACCATCCTGGCTAACACGGTGAAACCCCGTCTCTACTAAAAATACAAAAAATTAGCCAGGCGAGGTGGCGGGCGCCTGTAGTCCCAGTTACTCGGGAGGCTGAGGCAGGAAAACGGTGTGAACCCGGGAGGCGGAGCTTGCAGTGAGCTGAGATCGCGCCATGGCACTCCAGCCTGGGCGGCAGAGTGAGACTCCGTCTCAAAAATAAATAAATAAAATAAAATAATAATAATAAAAAAAAGAAACAGCAGCACGATTCATGAGAGCCAAGCGTGGACGGAAGCAGCCCAGGTGTCCAGCGATGGACACACAGACACAGCACAGCCCTCCACGCACTGGAACTCGACTCAGCCCTGGAGAGGAGCGGCGAGTGAGGCTCTGACACCGGCCACAAGACGGATGCACCCTGAGGACGTCAGGCTCAGAGAGACCCAGACACAAAAGACCACACAGTGTGTGATCCCATTTCCATGAAAAGTCCAGGGCCGGGCACCGTGGTTCACGCCTGTAATCCCAGCACTTTGGGAGGCTGAGGCAGGCGGATCTCCTGAGGTCAGGAGTTCGAGACCAGCCTGGACAACATGGCAAAACCCTGTCCTACTAAAAATACAAAAATTAGCCGGGCGTGGTGACGGGCGCCTGTAATCCCAGCTACTCGGGAGGCTGAGGCAGGAGAATCGCTTGAACCTGGAAGACAGACGTTGCAGTGAACTGAGATCGTGCCATTGCATTCCAGCCTGGGTGACAGAGAGAGACTCCATCATGGGAAAAAAAAAAAGAAAAGAAAAGAAAAAGAAAATAGGATTAAACGTTGTAGTGAATAATTCAGCGGGATTTGGTGCCTCCACACTGCTGTGCCGCCTGCACCTCTAACTCCAGGATATTCCCATCACCCTTTGTGGTTGAGGCATCATCTATCGTCTGTCACTCGCTGTCCCCTCTCCAGCCTGGGGAACCCTTGCACCCCTTCCTGTCTCTGTAGCTTCGTCTGTCTGTCCTGGACATTTCTTTTTCTTTTTTCCTTTTTTTTTTTTTCTTGTTGTTGTTGGGTTTTGTTTGTTCGTGTTTTGAGATGGAGTCTCGCTCTGTTGCCCAGGCTGGAGTGCGGTGGTGCGATCTCGGCTCACTGCAGGCTCCGCCTTCCGGGTTCACACCATTCTCCTGCCTCAGCCTCCCGAGTAGCTGGGATTACAGGCACCCGCCACCTCGCCCGGCTAATTTTTTTGTATTTTTAGTAAAGACAGAATTTCGCCATATTGGCCAGGCTGGTCTCAAATTCCTGACCTCAGGTGATCCACCCGCCTCGGCCTCCCAAAGTGTTGGGATTACAGGCGTGAGCCACCGCGCCCAGCCTTTTATTTTTAATAGAAATGGGGTCTTGCTATGTTGCCTGTGGGAGATTTTTTTTTTATTTTTATTTTTTGAGACTGAGTCTCTCTCTGTTGCCCAGGCTGGAGTGCAGTGGTGCAATCTTGACTTTCTGCAACTTCTGCCTCCCGGGTTCAGGCGATTCTCCTGCCTCAGCCTCCTGAGTAGCTGGGATTGCAGGCACCTGCCACCACGCCCGGCTAATTTTGTATTTTTAGTAGAGACAGGGTTTCATCATATTGGTCAGGCTGGTCTCGAACTCCTGACCTCAGGTGATCTGCCCTCCTCGGCCTCCCAAAGTGCTGGGATGACAGGTGTGAGCCACTGCGCCTGGCTGCCCACACTGGAATTCTATGTTATGGGAACTTCATCTCACAAAAAGAAAAAGGGGACGTGTTGGAAACAGCCTGACTCCGAGATGGGCCCTGAATTCAGGCATTTATTGGTTCGTGAAACAAAGGTTGATGGGGCCCTTGCGTACCCAGGTCTGCCCTGTGGGGCGGCGGAGGGGCGAGGGCAGGGAGAGGCCGCCTTGAGAGGCAGTGGCCCAGGTGGAGGACCCAGGGCTGAGCCTGGCAATGCTCAGACTCCAGCTTCTGGAGAACAATCTCAGGTCCACAACGTGGAGACGCTGGCAGATGGTCCTGCTGAGGGCCAGCAGACATCATCCCCGCTTAATCCCGCTTCTCCTCCCGGGAGGAGGTCAAAGTCACACCACGGAGGCTCATGCCTGTAATCCCAGTACTTTGGGAGGCCAAGGTGGGCGGAGTGTCTGGACCCAGGAGATCGAGGCCAGCATGGGCAACATGGTGAAATCCCAGCCCTACTAAAATACAGAAAATTAGCCGGGCGTGGTGGCGGGCGCCTGTAGTCCCAGCTACTCGGGAGGCTGAGGCAGGAGAATCGCTTGAACCTGGGAAACGGGGGTTGAGATTGCGCCAGGCGTTGTCTCAGGAAAACAACGTCTCACAGGAGAGTCGCGTCCACCCCTGGGCGAGCAGACAGTCGCCACAGACCGGGAGCCGAATCGCCACTTTACGGACAAGTCCAGCAAGGCTGGGGCAGTGAGATGTTGTGACGGCCACAACTCCCCGTCCCCGTCCGTCTCTCCCTCCGTGCTGTTCCTCTGTGAGCCACACCCGGGGCTGCAGAGCAAAGTGCAGGCTCGGTGGACAGAGGGGGCCGGTCTCCAGACAGGCGGCCTGGGAGGGTGACCTTAACCCCCAGCACGGTTTTGTCCTAGAAGCCGTTGTGTGGCTGTGTTCCAGGCTGTCCAGGGTTCAGGCTGGGCCACCGTCTGGGTCCAGACCTCGGTGTCCATCAGGACCCAGCCTGCCCTGCAAGTGGCAGAAATGTGGTCTTTCGACCTCCGTCAACCCTGGAGACAAAGCAGGGAAGGGAGGGAGTTGGGCCCTGGCTGGAGGCCTGGACATCCATCCAGAGAGAGCGAGTGGCCTCGAGGTGGCGTGTGAGTCCCCGGGAAAGATGCAGGGGACGTTGGGTGGCCGGCGGCACAAGTGAGGCTCAGGGTCCCGCAGCCCCCCGTGGTGTGGGTGCCTGGCCTGGGGGTCCTCGAGCAGGACAAGGGAGGGAAATGAAAGCAGGCCAGGATGCACGGTAGCTCGGCTGCGGGGACTCTGTGATACGCTAAGTCCTTCCTGCTCACCACTAAAGCCAAGAGGAAAAGGAATTCCTGGCAGAGTCCAACTTAAAGTCAACAAACAAACAATGTGGGAAGGAGAGAAGGAATCTCAGGAATGTGGGCGGGGTCCTCCTCCCGCCAGGGCCACCCTGGACCTGCTGAGAAATCGGAGGTCCCCCGAGGACCCACGTTCAGGCGCCTCCAGCCTCTCCCTGCAAACCAGAGAACCCTGCAGGAGCTTTGCTTGGAGAAACCGTGGAAACTGCCCCCAGCCCTCCCGTCTCTATTTCCTTCTCTGTTTTATTCCCTCATTCTCGGCTGTGAGATAAAACAGGAGAGAATGAGACACTGGTTCTGGAGGACCCAGCTGAATTTCTTTTGGTGATAGGGTCAAGCTCTCTTCCTTGCCGGCCGCAGCCCTCACTGAAGGGGATTTGGGGGCCTCTGGGCAGGGGTCCTGAAGGCTTTGAATTGTTCAGCCTCTGGGGGTACAGGAAACCCTGCGGAAGGTTTCAGAGACAAGAGTTCCACGGAGAGAAAAAACCATCAACTTTGCAGGTTGGTGGCGGAATCTGGTGATTTAAGAAAACGTGTTTCTAAAGCCTCGGCCGGGCCGCGCCTGGGCTGTCCGCGGTGCTCTTCCGGAATTCTCTACAATATCTGGAAGTGACCAAGAAAATTCCAGAACCCGGAGGCTGTGCCGTGGAGATAAACATGGGCACCTGGGTATGTTTGCTTTTATTGTTAGGACCTATTTTATTACAAGCAAAAAAAAAAAGGAAGCTGCCCAGAAAACCAGGCGTGATGGAAGGCAGTGGGGCCTGCGGTGGCCCCACGGATTCTAGAATTTTCCTCTAGGAAGATGCCCGGGTTTTTTTTTTTTTTTGAGACAGAGTCTCAGTCTGTCGCCCAGGCTGGAGTGCAGTGGCGGGATCTCGGTTCACTGCAACCTCCGCCTCCCAGGTTCAAGTGATTCTCCTGCCTCAGCCTCCCGAGTAGCTGGGATTACAGGCGCCGCCACCACACCTGGCTAATTTTTGTGTTCTTTAGTAGAGAAGGGGTTTCACCGTGTTGGTCATGCTGGTCTTGAACTCCTAACCTCGTGATCCGCCCGCCTCGGCCTCCCAAAGTGCTGGGATTACAGGCGTGAGCCACCGCGCCCGGCTGATGCCCGGGAATTTTAACCCTGTTGGCTCGACGGAGAAGCTTGGGGTGGTGGGGAGAGGATTACTGTGGCTTTCTTTCTTTTCTTTCTTTCTTTCTTTCCCTTTCCTTTTCCCTTCCCTTTTCCCTTCCCTTTTCCCTTCCCTTCCCTTTCTGATGGAGGGCAGTGACATAATCATAGTTTGCTGCAGCCTGGACCCCGCTGGCCCAAATGAGCCTCCTGCCTCAATCTCCTAAGTAGCTACAGGCATATGCCACTACGCCCGGCTACATTTTTTTTTTTTTTTTTTTGGACAGTTTTGCTCTTGTTGCCCAGGCTGGAGTGCAGTGGCGCGATCTCATCTCACCGCAACCTCCACCTGCTGGGTTCAAGCAATTCTCCTCCCTCAGCCTCCCTAGTAGTTGGGATTACAGGCAGGTGCCACCAAGCTCAGCTAATGTTTGCATTTTTAGCGTTTCACCTTGTTGGCCAAGCGGATCTTGAACTCCTGACCTCAAGTGATCCACCTGCCTCGGCCTCCCAAAGTGCTGGGATTACAGGCGT
The DNA here is from genome assembly GCF_047675955.1 of Chlorocebus sabaeus. Lineage (NCBI taxonomy): Eukaryota > Metazoa > Chordata > Mammalia > Primates > Cercopithecidae > Chlorocebus > Chlorocebus sabaeus. The sequence continues at coordinate 61,907,525 of NC_132909.1, read as the reverse complement.
GAGCCACCGCGCTGGCCTCAGTGTGGCCTTCTTTTTCTTTTTTTGAGATGGAGTCTCGCTCTGTTGCCCGGGCTGGAGTGCAGTGGCGCGATCTCGCTTACTGCAAGATCCGCCTCCTGGGTTCATGCCATTCTCCTGCCTCAGCCTCTCGAGTAGCTGGAACTACAGGCGCCCACCACCACGCCCGGCTAATTTTTTGTATTTTGTTTAGTAGAGACGGGGTTTCACCATGTTAGCCAGGATGGTCTCGATCTCCTGACTTCGTGATCTGCCCACCTCGGCCTCCCAAAGCGCTGGGATTACAGGCATGAGCCACCGTGACCGGTAAGTGTGGCCTTCTTAAAGAAATAAGGGTGTTGGCTGTAGGGAAATGTGATTACCCTGTGCTTCTGGGATGTTTTTTTCTCTTTCTTAAAATTTGATTTATTCATTGTTGTTGTTGTTTGTTTTTTTTTTTTTTTTTTTTTTTTTTTTAATTTTTATTTTTTTTGAGACGGAGTCTTGCTCTGTAGCCCGGGCTGGAGTGCAGTGGCCGGATCTCAGCTCACTGCAAGCTCCGCCTCCCGGGTTCACGCCATTCTCCTGCCTCAGCCTCCGGAGTAGCTGGGACTACAGGCGCCCGCCACCTTGCCCGGCTAGTTTTTTTTTTTTGTATTTTTAGTAGAGACGGGGTTTCACCGTGTTAGCCAGGATGGTCTCGATCTCCTGACCTCGTGATCCACCCGTCTCGGCCTCCCTAAGTGCTGGGATTACAGGCTTGAGCCACCGCGCCCGGCCTGTTGTTTTTTTGAGACGGAGTCTCCCTCTGTCACCCAGGCGGGAGTGCAGTGGCGCGATCTCCACTCATTGCAACCTCCACCTCCCGGGTACAAGTGATTCTCCTGCCTCAGCCTCCTTAGTAGCTGGGATTCCAGGTGTGCACCACCATGCCCAGCTGATCTTTGTATTTTTAGTAGAGACAGGGTTTCACCATGTTGGCCAGGCTGGTCTTGAACTCCTGACCTCAGGTGATCCACCTGCCTCGGCTTCCCAAAATGCTGGGATTACAGGCGTGAGCCTCTGTAATGTGTTTACTGTGTTTGCTGGTTTGTTTGTTTGTTTGTTTGAGATGGAGTCTTGCTCTGTCACCCAGGCTGGAGTGCAGTGGCCAGATCTCGGCTCACTGTAAGTTCCGCCTCCTGGGTTCAGACCATTCTCCTGCCTCAGACTCCCGAGTAGCTGGGACTACAGGCGCCGCTACCACGCCCAGCTAATTTTTTGTATTTTTAGTAGAGACGGGGTTTCACCGTGTTAACCAGGATGGTCTCGATCTCCTGACCTCGTGATCCGCCCGTCTCGGCCTCCCAAAGTGCTGGGATTACAGACGTGAGCCACCGCACCCGGCCTGTTCGTTTGTGTTTTGAGAGACAGTCTCACTGTGTCACCCAGGCTGGAGGACAGTGGTGTGATCTTGACTCACTACAACCTCCGCCTCCCGGGTTCAAGTGATTCTCCTGTCTCAGTTTCCCAAGTAGGTGGGATTACAGGCCTGAGCCATCGCACCAGAACCACTGTCTGTTTTTATTTTTGTAGAGACAGGGTCCTGCTCTGTCACCCAGGCTGGAGTGCAGTGGCAAGATCACATCTCACTGCAGCCTTGACCTCCTGGGCTCACATGATCCTCCTGCCTCAGCCTCCTGAGTAGCTGGTACCACAGGCATACGCCAGCGCGTCTGGCTAATTAAAAAAAAAAAAAAAATTAGCAGGCAGGCCCGGTGGCTCACTCCTGTAATCCCAGCAATTTGGGAAGCTGAAGTGGGCGGATCACTTGAGGTCAGGAGTTCGAGATTATCCCCATCTCTACTAAAAATACAAAAATTAGCTGGGCGTGGTGGCGCGAACATAATCCCAGCTACTCGGGAGGCTGAGGCAGGAGAATCGCTTGAAACCGGGAATCAGAGGTTGCAGTGAGTTGAGATCATGCCCCTGGGCAACAGAGGGAAAATCCATCTAAAAAACAAACAAAAAAATCCAGGATGGGGTCTGGCCACGTTGCCCAGACTGTTCTTTTCTTTTTTTTTTTTTTTTTTTTTTTTTTTTTGAGACGGAGTACTGGACTTGAACTCCTGAGCTCAAGTGATTCTCCTACCTCCACATCCCAGGTTGCTGTACTACAGCCGTGAGCCACAGTGCCTGGCCCTGGCGTTTCTTCTTGTTTGTCAGGCTCTGGTTGTTACCTCTAGATTGTTTGGGGATGTTAGGTTTCTCCTTTGTTGCCAACTCTACTTTATTATTTATTTATTATTATTATTTGAGATGGAGTCTCGCTCTGTCGCCCAGGCTGGAGTGCAGTGGTGAGGTCTCGGCTCACTGCAAGCTCCGCCTCCCGGGTTCCCGCCATTCTCCTGCCTCAGCCTCCCGAGGAGCTGAGACTACAGGCGCCCGCCACCTCGCCCAGCTAGCTTTTTGTATTTTTTAGTAGAGACGGGGTTTCACTGGGTTAGCCAGGATGGTCTCGATCTCCTGACCTTGTGATCCGCCTGCCTCAGCCTCCCAAAGTGCTGGGATTATAGGCGTAAGCCACTGCGCCCGGCCTATTATTATTTTTGAGTCGGAGTCTTGCGCTGTCACCCAGGCTGGAGTGCAGTGGCGCGATCTAAGCTCACTGCAAACTCTGCCTCCCGGGTTCACGCCATTCTCCTGCCTCAGCCTCCCGAGTAGCTGGGACTACAGGCGCCCGCCACCTCGCCCGGCTAGTTTTTTGTATTTTTTAGTAGAGACGGGGTTTCACCATGTTAGCCAGGATGGTCTCGATCTCCTGACCTTGTGATCCGCCCGTCTCGGCCTCCCAAAGTGCTGGGATTACAGGCGTGAGCCACCGTGCCCGCCCCGACTCTTATTTTTAAATGTTGGTCTACACAAGTCTGGGAAATGTGAAATTAGTTTTCAAGCATATCAGGGAAAAAATGGATACAAAAGTCTTGAGGACCACTTAAGAAATGAACAGTAGCAGATGTGTGACAGTTACACTAGGCTGCTACCTTGTAAAACATTTTGGAAACATGTTTCGGGCCAGGCCTGGTGGCTCTTGCCTGTAATCCCAGCGCTTTGGGAGGCCGAGGCGGGCAGATCACGAGGTCAGGAGTTCGAGACCAGCCTGGCCAACATGGAGAAACCCCGTCTTTACTAAAAATACAAAAATGAGCTGGGCATGGCGGTGTGTGCCTGTAGTCCCAGCTACTCGGGAGGCTGAAGCAGGAGAATCACTTGAACCCGAGAGGCGGAGGTTGCAGTGAGTTTGAGATCAGGCCATTGTACTCCAGCCTGGGCAACAGGATGAGACTCCGTCTCAAAAAAAAAAAAAAAAAAAAGAGAATATTAGCATGTTTCCTAGCTAAGCCAACTCAGAATAAAAAGAAAATAAAGGAGAAAATATAATCCCAATAAAATACATCAAAATAAATATGTAGACATATACATGAGTTTACGTTTTGTCTTGTTTTGTTTCCTGGAAGACGAAACCTCGCTCTGTCACTGAGGCTGGAGTGCAGTGGTGTGATCTCAGCTCACTGCAACCTCTGCCTCCCCAGTTCAAGGGATTCTCTTGTCTCAGCCTCCTGAGTAGCCGGCATTACAGGCACCACCACGCCTGGCTAATTTTTGTATTTTTAGTAGAGACGGGGTTTCACCATGTTGGCCAGGCTGGTCTCGAACTCCCAACCTCAGGTGATCCTCCCGCTTCTGCTATTTATGTATTCTTTGTTTCTTTATTTTTTTATTCTTTTCTTGTTGTTGTTTGCATTTTATCTTTCTTTTGCTGTTTATTTAGAGACAGAGTTTCACCCTGTTGCTCAGGCTGGTCTGAACTGGACTCAAGCCATCTGCCCACGTTGGCCTCCCAGTGTGCTGGGATTACAGGAGGGAGCCACTGCGACCAGCCTGGAAGTGTTCATTTTTTATTTTTATTTATTTATTTTTTTCAGACGGAGTCTTGCTCTGTCGCCCAGGCTGGAGTGCAGTGGCCGGATCTCGGCTCACTGCAAGCTCCGCCTCCCGGGTTCACGCCATTCTCCTGCCTCAGCCTCCCGAGTAGCTGGGACCACAGGCGCCCGCCACCTCGCCTGGCTAGTGCTTTTGTATTTTTTAGTAGAGACGGGGTTTCACCGTGTTAGCCAGGATGGTCTCGATCTCCTGACCTCGTGATCCGCCCGTCTCGGCCTCCCAAAGTGCTGGGATTACAGGCGTGAGCCACCGTGCCCTGCCTTTAATTTTTAATAGAGATGGGGTCTCACTGTGTCACCCAGGCTGGTCTGAATCTCCTGGACTCAAACCATCCGCCCACCTCAGCCTGCCAAAGTGTTGGGATCACAGGTGGGAGCCACGGCGCCCAGCCCCGAAGCCCTCCTTGGACAAGCACCTGAGCCTCCACGGCCCGTAGGCCCATCAAAACCAGAACAAACTGGTACCTGTGATGCAGCCTCCACCCCAGCCCCAAGGCCCAGCCCCAGGCCACCCGAGCCGACTGTGGGTGACCTGAGATCAAGTGTCCTGTCCTGCTATCAACTATTGATGCCTGAGCAGTCACCTCCGGGAGCTCCGGCTTTGGTGTCCTGGGTTCCCTGTTATGAAGCCCGGGGCAGCTGCGACCTGGCGGGTGTCTGCTCCTCCTTCATCCTGGGCCCGCCTGGGGCTGTTTTCCTTCTAGGCCTGGTTCCCTCCAAAATTAGCTTCCTATCCGGATCCCACATCCCCTCACAATGGAGTCCTGATCTCTGGGGAAGCAGAATGTCAGGGGCACTGCCAGATTTTTATTTGTGTGTTTTTGCTTTTACTTATTTATTTGATACCGAGTCTCACTCTGTTGTCCAGGCTGGACTGCATTAGTGCGATCCTGGCTCACTGCAACCTCCGCCTCCTGGGCTCGAGCGATTCTCCCGCCTCGGCCTCCCGAGTAGCTGGGATTACAGGCACCTGCCATCACGCCCGGCTAATTTTTCTATTTGTAGTAGAGACAGGGTTTCGCCAGGTTGGCCAGGCTAGTCTCGAACGCCTGACCTCAGGGGATCCACCCGCCTTGGCCACCCAATGTGCTGGGATCACAGGTGTGAGCCGTCGTGCCTGGCCTGACTTTACTTTTTTTTTTTACAAAGAGCAGACCTTCCACCTGCCATGGATAAAACGCCGAGGTCTGGAGGATGCTGCAGACACAGGGTTCCCCAGAACAAGCCCTGGGCGCGGCAGCCTGCAGAGCTGGGGTCTCCACTCCCGGGGGAGCATGGAGCGGGGCCTGCCATCCCGTCTGTGGGCCCCCCTCCGCCCCCGCCGCCCTCCCCGCTCTGCGGGTTTGGCCGCTGACCCCGTGGTCGGGCTGGTGAACAGATGGCCGCTGGATCACTGACAGCCCGGCTCACGTTCCCTCTCCGTATCAAGACATCTTCCTTTTAATAAATTTTGCAAGGCCATGGAGGGGGGCCAGCGCTCCGGCCCAGGTCTGTCTCCCGTCCTCATCACCACGCGAGGCCCCAGCACGCCTGGCCAGCCTCAGTCCCCGCAGGATGAATGGGCTTCCGGGGCCTGACGGGACCGGGTACGCAGGCCACGCGGCTTCAAACACCACAAATATACTCTCGTCTCTGGAGGCCGGAAGTCTGAAGTGAAGGTGTGTGAGGCTCCAGGCGAGGACCCTCCCGGCCTCTTCCCGCTCCTGGTGCTGATGGCCACCTCTAACCCTGCTGGACGTGCGGCCAATCCCCTCCCAGTTCTGCCTCTGCCACCCCACAGCCGTCTCCTCTGCATCTGTGTCCACGTTTCCCTTGTCTCCTGAAGTTGCCTGTCGCTGCGGTGGTACCCACCCTAATGATCTCATCCTCACTAATGACATCTGCAGAAACCCTATTTTCACATGAGCTCCCATTTCTAGGTGCCTGGGGTTAGCGTAAAGACAGATTTTGGAGGGAACTCAGTTCGCCCCACGCCGGGGAGTTGGCCTTTGTGGCCGCCTCCTCTGCAGCCCTGGTTCCCGAGGGGCCGGCCCTTCCCCCTCAGATCAAATTCTGCCTCCTCAGCGAGGCCTTCCTGACCCTCCCGGGCCCTTCCTGCCTTTCTCGCTGGCTGCGGCTGTTTCCTGCAGGGCTGGCTGCAGCTCCCGGCGGCGCCCTGTCCGGTACCTGTTTCATGTCCGTCGTTAGCAACCCCGGCTTCCCACACAGCTCATCGCCAGCAAGAGCAGGGACCTAGTAGGCCGTGCGTGTCCCTCCGAACCACAGGCTGCTGCGGGTGGCCGCTTGACAGAAAGCCCCCTGCCCCCCGCTCCTTATTTGTTTTTTGTTTTTTGTTTTTTTTTTTGAGACAGAGTCTCGCTCTGTCGCCCAGGCTGGAGTGCAGTGGCCGGATCTCAGCTCACTGCAAGCTCCGCCTCACGGGTTCACGCCATTCTCCTGCCTCAGCCTCCCGAGTAGCTGGGACTACAGGCGCCCGCCACCTCGCCCGACTAGTTTTTTTTTTTTTTGTATTTTTTAGTAGAGACGGGGTTTCACCGTGTTAGCCAGGATGGTCTTGATCTCCTGACCTCGTGATCCGCCCGTCTCGGCCTCCCAAAGTGCTGGGATTACAGGCTTGAGCCACCGCGCCCGGCCTCCTTATTTGTTTATTTGCTTATTTTGTTGTTTTAGAGACTGGATTTTGCCCTGTTGCCCAGGCTGGAGTGCAGTGGCGGTTCACTGCAGCCTCCATCTCCTGGGTGCTGGTGAGCCTACGGCCTCAGCCTCCCGAGTAGCTGAGACCACAGGCGTGCACCACCATGCCCAGCTAATTCTTTGACTTTTTTTGTAGAGACGGGGTTTTGCCATGTTGCCCAGGGTGGTTTCAAAGTCCTGGCCTTCAAGCAATCCTGCCTCGGCCTCCCAATGTGACGGGATTACAGGCATGAACCACTGCACACTGGGCCCCATCCTTTCCTTTTTTTTCTTTCTGAGACAAAAATTAGCCAGGCGTGGTGGCGGACACCTGTAATCCCAGCTACTCGGGAGGCTGAGGCAGGAGAATCGCTTGAACCCGGGAGGCGGAGCTTGCAGTGAGCCGAGATCTGGCCACTGCACTCCAGCCTGGGCGACAGAGCAAGACTCCGTCTCAAAAAAAAAAAGAAAATACAAAAATTAGGGGGGCGAGGTGGCGGGTGCCTGCAATCTCAGCTCCTCGGGAGGCTGAGGCAGAACTGATCGAACTCGGGGGGGTGGGGGACGGTGGTTGCAGTGAGCTGAGATCACGCCACTGCACTCCAGCCTGGGCAGCAAGAGCAAAACTCCTTCTCAGAAAAATAAAGTAAAATAAATGGGACCACACCGTGTGGCCTTCTGCGTCCGGCGTCTCTCACGGAGCATCGAGCTGTGGCTGGGGTCAGAGCCTGTTGTGTTCCGCCGTGGACGGCCTGGGCTGTGTTGGTCTTTTCTTTCACTGACGGGAATTTGGGCTGTTTCCACGTTTGGCCTCCATGAATAATACTGTGATGAACGTTCAGGTACGCGTTTCTGTGTGGACGTGTGTTTCCCCTTCTCCCAGGTGTCTGCACAGGAGGGGAATTGCCGGGGTGTCCTGAGGAACAGCCCCCACTGCTGGCACATCCCCAAGCCTCCCCACCTTTTTTTCCCACAGAGTCTCGCTCCATCACCCAGGCTGGAGTGCAGTGGTGCGATCTCGGCTCACTGCAACCTCTGCCTCCCAGGTTCAAGCGATTCTCCTACCTCGGTCTCCCGAGGAGCTGAGATTACAGGCACCCGCCACCATGCCCGGCTAAGTTTTGTATTTTTAGTGGGAGACGGGGTTTCACCGCATTGACCAGGCTGATCTTGAATTCCTGACCTCAGTGATCCACACGCCTCGGCACCCTCTTTGGAAGTTCCCAGCAAGTCCCCTGCCTGAGTTCAGACCCACGGGCCGTCTTACAGGCTTAGAGGCCTCAGGCACCTCATTCCACCTCTGTGGAGGTGGGTTTCCCTGGGAAAAGGAGAAGAAAATATTTCCTAGGCACGGGATTAAAGGGTTAAAACAGGAAAACCTTGAAGGAGGGGCCCAGGTCTAGCTGAACTCCCCCCGGGGTGAGTGGGGCGGGGGTCAGGCTGGGGAGGGGAGCACAGAAAGGCTGGGTGCCAGGCCTGGGGGAGAGGCGGATGGGGTGGGGAAGGGTGGGTCTGGGCAGATAATGGCTGTGGCCTTTTCCTGTTGGCCTGAGGGCTGGGGGTGGGGGTGGGGAGAGGCTGGTCTCCCTGAGGTCTGGGCATAGGGAGGTGTCCTGGGATGAGAAGACACTTGAGAAGTGACCCTGATAATTCAGAGGCAGGGGTCCTTCTTGGGGTGGGGGATGAACAGAGACTGGAGGGGGTGGGGGAGAAAGGGGTGGAGGGGCCCGTTTAAGGAGCCCTCAGGCCGGGTGTGGCAGCTCATGCCTGTAATCCCAGCACTATGGGCAGCGGAGGCGGGAGATCCCTTGAGCCCAGGAGTTTGAGACCAGCCTGGGTAACATGGTGAGATTCTGTGTCTACAGAAAAGTTTAAAAAAATGAGCCAGGCGCGGTGCAACTACTTGCCTATAGCCCCAGCTACCGAGAGGCCGAGGCGGCAGGATCACCTGAGCCGGGGAGGTTGGGGCAATGGTACCGAAATTGTGCCACGGCACTCCAGCCTGGGCGGCAGTGTGAGACCCTGCCTCAAAAAAATAAATAAAGCCCCCATTCCCCTTAGGATCGCTACTTCCTATACCAACCCACTATCCCAGCTTGGAGGGGTGGGACTGGCCTTGAGCCACAGTTGGTTCCCAGGGCAGAGAGCACGGGACGGAAGTGGTTCTGCATGGAATACAGTGAGGCCAGGGAAAAGCAATGGATTCCTGTCTGTGAGTCCCGGCCGTCAGGGCTTGGGGTGGCCTCACTGAGCCCCCACTCCAAGCTCCGTCCGACAGAAATCCAGGAAATGGGCCGGAGAGGCTGGGATACCAGCCAGGAGACCGGTCCGAGGCTGTGCCCTGGATCCCTGAGCCCTCACTTTTGTAATTAAGGTAATAAACCGGTGCTGGCCATCGGGGCACAGGCCTGTCATCCCAGCAGTTTGGGAGGCCGAGGCGGGAGGATCACCTGAGGCCAGGAGTTCGAGACCAGCCTGGCCAACATGGAGAAACCCCGTCTCTACTAAAAATACAAAAATTAGCCGGGTGTGGTGGCGCATGCCTGTAATCCCAGCTACTTGGGAGGCTGAGGCAGGAGAATCACTTGAACCCAGGAGGTGGAGGTTGCAGTGAGCTGAGATGGCACCATTGCATTCCAGCCGGGGCAGCAGAGCGAGATTCCATCCCCCCGCAAAAAAAAAAAGAAAAGAAAAAAGAAATCCATGGAACTGCCCACGGGGAGGAGGGACTGGCCTGGCTCTGCCACTCATGTTGACGAAGGAGTAAACTGAGGCACGGCCCTTCCCTCCCCCATCAGAACTGAAAGGTGTCTAAGGCCCCGGCAGGCCCTCTGCATGAGATTTGGTGGCTCTGAGGGCCTCAGATGTCCTCACTCCACCCCCCGTTTCTCCTGCCAGCCTCAGAGGATCATTTTCAAAATGGCAACCAGCGAACCAATGTGATCCTCACACAAAGGCAAGGTGAGCCTGCTCCCGGCTGCTCACCCTGAATCATTCATGAAGGAGGCAGCTGGCCTGCGGGCTGGGATGGGAGACAGGAGAGGAGAAAAGACAGAGGCTGGGCCCTTGGCTCGCTGAATCAGTCAGGTGCCCACGGGAGCCCCTGGGCGTCTTCCCGCGCTGGCATTCTGGATATGACGGCTGACCTGTCAATCGCTGGGCCCTCAGCCATGGTTACTGGCAGGCCAGCTCGGGAAGGACACTGGTTTCAGGTGACCTGGCTGGGGCGGGGACGGTGGGGGGGGGGTTCCTGGGACCAGGCTGCCATTTCAAAAACAAAGGGCCTGCTTGTACCTGCTATCTCCCTCTAAGCTTCAGGTGGTGGGTGGGGCTGAGGGGCGGCCCCCAAGAAAGACATCCACATCCTAAACCCCGCAACGCGCATGAACATGGCTTCATTTGGAAAAACAGTCTTTGAAGGTACCATTAAGTGTCTTGACATGAGACCATCCTGGAGTAGGCAGGTAGACCCTAAATTCTGGGACATACACTCTCTTTTTTATTTTTACCTGTCTTTTAAGACAGAGTGTCACTCTGTTGCCCAGGCTGGAGTGCAGTGGCGTAATCTAGGCTCACTGCAGCCTCCGCCTCCCGCGTTCAAGTAATTCTCCTGCCTCAGTCTCCCCAGCAGCTGGGATTACAGGTGCGAACCACCATCCCCGGCTAATTTTTGTATTTTTAGTAGAAACGGGCTTTCACCATGTTGGCCAGGCTGGTCTCAGTCTCTTGACCTCGTGATCCGCCTGCCTTGGCCTCCCAAAGTGCTGGGATGACAGGCGTTTGTTCTCATTTTTGTGTTTTAGAGATGGAGTTTCACTCTTGTTGCCCAGGCTGGGGTGCAATGGCGCGATCTCAGCTCACGGCAACCTCCACCTCCCGTGTTCAATTGATTCTCCTACCTCAGCCTCCCGAGTAGCGGGGATTACAGGAACGCACCACCATGGCCGGCTAATTTTTGTATTTTTAGTAGAGACAACGTTTCTCCATGTTGGTCAGACCGGTCTTAAACTCCGGCCTCAGATGTCATCCACCCGCCTTGGCCTCCCAGAGTGCTGGGATTACAGGTGTGAGCTACCAAGCCCGGCCAGACACTGTCTTAAAAAAAATAAAAATAAGAAAAGGAACTGGACGGGTGGCTGGGGATGTGGGGCTTGCTGGGTAAGGGGTGGCCTTGGGCTTATACTTGGAGCAAGACAGGAGCCCTGGTGGGTCGCAAGTGGGTTTTAACACAATTCCCATGGGTTAGACCGGGGCTTGGAACCTGCTGGTCTCTACCACTGCCAGCTGCCACTCAGACCCCCGGCCCCTGCCTGTCTGCGCTCAGGTGGGGCCCATCCCAGGCACCCCAAGAACAGAGAGCACCGGCTTGCTCTGGTGGTGTGAGGATGGGGGTCTCCAGGGGAGCAAATCCACAGTAACACGCTGGGCTTCTCCCAGGTGGGCTGCAGACGGCTCTTGGTGAGTCTCCGTTGACCGGCTGGTTCAGGCCAAAGGACCTCGCCACGGAGCTCGGGGGCCAACCCTAATCCCGGCTGGAATCCTCTGGCTCCGGACGCCCGGCGGGGCTCCAAGTCTCCTGGGCCCACGCCAGGCCCCGGCCTGGAACACGCTGGAGGGGCAGGGCGCTGGGCTCGTTTGGATTTGGGGAAAGGAGAATTGTCGTGTCTTCTCCCTCCGTAGGTTGCTGCCAATGAAAAACCCCCTTTTCAGTATGGACGAAATCCTGCTAAGTCTATTTAGGGAGCAGCGTGGACTCCGGGCTGGGAACTGCGCCAGTCAGATGCCCACCATCTGAGGCTTCCAACCACAGCCTCGTTTGGGTGCCAGGTGTGGAGGGCTGGGGTCGTCCCCTCACCCTAGGGTGGCTCCCAAGCTGCTGACCTGGCCTCCCTGACAGGCATCCCTACAGCTCTGTCCGACTCTTCATGCGATCAGCGCTCCCGGGAACATATACTTTGGGGTGTTTTCTGATGCTGGGATGGTGGCCCCTGAGGCAGGGAACCTCCTGGTGGCCCTGCTGGGCCCGGCCCTGTTTCCCCAGCCGTAGGGTGGCAGCCTCGAACTATACAAGGTCCAGGCCACAGTTTCCTCAGTTGTAGGTCGGTGGGCTGTGCACTGTACGGGGCTTGGGCCTCAGTTTCCCCAGCTGTAAGTGGGCGGCCGTGGACTGTGTGTGGTCTGGGCCTCGGTTTCCCTAGCTGTAGGCGGGCAGCCTCGGACTGTACAGGGCCTGGGCCTCAGTTTCCCCAGCTGTAGGTGGGGCGGCCGTCGACTGTGTGTGGCCCGGACCTCAGTTTCCCCAGCTTTAGGCCGTTGGCGGCGGACTGCAGGCCTCAGTTTTCCCAGCTGTAGGCGGGCGGCCGCCCACTGTTCAAGGTCAGGCCTCAGTTTCCCCAGCTGTAGGCGGGCGGCCGCGGACTGTGCGGGGCCCGGGACTCAGTTTCCCTATCCCCGCAGTCGGGATTCGCTGTTCCGGGCGAACAAAGGACGGTCGGGGGTGACCCTGAATCATAGCGCGTCCCCAGTCTCTGTGGCCACTGTAGAAACAGCCCTGGCGAGTCCGGGACGCGACGCGGCCTTTCCCTCCCCGCGCGATCACCCAGACGTGAACGCTCAGTTTGAATCGGACTTTTTGGCCATGTGCCCACAAGCAACATGGAGCCCTGCGGGTTTCCTGCCCGACTCCAAGATGGCGACGCGACTCCCTTTGCCCTCATGGCCCAGGCGGGCGGGTCCTGCCCACTTGTAAGATGGCGGTAGCCTGGGCTAAGCACGCTTCCCTCCGCCTGACTCGCCACGTACCCAATCTCAAGATGGCGTCTCCCGCAAAGCCACGCGCCAGACGGCGACTTGCTCACTGGCTCAGACGCCGTCACGTGCTCCCACTTTCTCTCCCTCCCCCGACTCCATAAGCCGTTTCCGCCTTCGGCCTTGACGAATGACCGCCTCCACCAATAGGCGCCTTCGATTCCTCTGGGTCCCGCCCCCGGGAGACCTTCTGGCCAGTGGGAACCGCTGGCGGGGACTCGCGGGGCTCTCCCCGCCCCCGGGCTGCGGCGAGAGCCAATGGGCAGCGCGCGCGGGGGACGTGTGCGGGCGTCTCCGCCATTTTGTGAGTCTATAACTCGGAGCCGTTGGGTCGGTTCCTGCTATTCCGGCGCCTCCACTCCGTCCCCCGCGGGTCTGCTCTGTGTGCCATGGACGGGTGAGTCGCACCTCGCCCCGCGCCCCGCCGCCCTCCCCGCGCTGCAGCCCTGCCCCCGCCGCCGCGCCGGCCTCCCCGGCGCCTATCTCGCCGCCACCCGGGCGGGAGGGGGCGGCGGGCTCTCCCCTTCCTCTCCGCGTGGCGGGCGCGGGCTCGGGGCGGGCCAGGGGTTTCCCGGGGGTCTGGCCGCGTCCCCGTTCCCGTCCCCCGCCCGGCCCGCTTCCGGCCTCCGCGCGCCCCGTCCCGAGCGCACGCGGCCTCCCGCGCCCCTCCCCCTCCGCGCGCGGCCCCGCACTTCGCCTTTGCCCCGCCTCGGCGGCGCGCGGCCCTTCCCGCTTCCCGTCCGGCCCTTGCGCGCCCGCTCGGATGGCCCTTCCCGCGTCCCGTCCGCGCCCTTCGTGCGCCTGCGTAGCCCGTCGCGCGTCCCCGTTGGCCCCAGCGCGCGTGCGCGGCTGCCGTCGGGGGCGCGCGCCTTTCCCGCCGCCCGGACTCTGCCCCCGGCGCAGCCCCGGAAGCGCAGGCGGGGCTGGGGCGGCCGCCGGGAGGGAAAGCCGGCGCCGGGGCCTCGCCGCGGGCTGGAGGCTCTGCGCTCCCTGCCCTGCCCCCCGTGCGCCCCGGGCCGTGGCCAAGGGTTTCGGTGATCTCAGGAGAGAGGCGGCCGCCCCGAGGGTCGGAGGGTCCTCTCCAGGGACCCCCGCGGGCGCCGTCATGGGGAGGGCCTTCCCGGCTCTCTGGCCGCGGCAGCCTTTCCGGGCGGCTTTGCGGGGCGGGCTTCCCCTAGGAGGGGTGGGAGCCCCTCCAGAAAGGCCGTGTCCCGCCGAGCGCTTCCTGCGCGAGGCCCTCCCTGGGAATAGGAAGCGGGAGAGGCGGGAGATGCTTCGCATTCTTTCCGTTTTCCTGAGAAGTTTTTCTTGGGCCCAGTTGGTTTTAAAAGTGTGATAGGACGTGCTCCGTGCAGTCCGCGGTGTCACAGCGGAGAGGCGCAGTCCAGAGTGGGTCTGGAGCCCTTGGCATGCGTCAGGGCAGGTGGGTCCTGCAGACGGCGGGCCGGGGCTCCCCGCTCTCGGTGCCAGCGCCGCGGGCTTGGGGCCGCGAACTCGCCTCCCGGAGTGAGGCAGGTCCGGGGGCTGCGCTTCCTTCCGACGCGCGCTCCGAGTCACTGAGGCCCTCGCCGGGAGTTGCAGTGGCCCCGTAGGCGCCGTGGGGAGCTCCCTGTTGGGTCGGGAGCTGGCCGGGGCTGAACGGGGGGCCTCGGGCCGCCCAGCTTTCTTCCCACCTTCCCCCCGAGGTGTCCCGATGAGGGAGAGTCGGGTCGGGCAGGGCTCGGGTTGATCAGTAACTGAGGCTGTGTGTTCCGATCGGTCTGTTAATTTTTATTTTTATTGACGGTTTCCACGGCCGCCACCCGCCCTCGGTGGATGGGGCTCCACTCTGATGAGAGGCGCCGTCTTGGGGAGCCACCCCCATTCTGGCGGAAGCTCTGGCCCAGGCCTGGGAGTTTGCCGGCTTCAGCCTTTCTCAGGCGTTTCCAACTTTCTGGAAAGCACACAGCGGCCCTCGAACCCTCTCAGCGGCGTCTAGCATCCTCAGGGCTTCCGTGGGGCGTGTCTTTGTCTTGGGACTTGTGGAGCCTGGTCCAGAGGTGGGGCCTAGGGTCCTGCTGGGAGGGAGGGGCGCCGCAGGACAATGGTGGCCCCTTTTCAAGTTGCAGTCAAGTGGACGGCTCACTTCCCTGCCCTTCTGAGCTTTCTCTAGCGGGGCCTCGCGCAGCCAGAGGGAGCCCCGCGGAGGTGGCGGCTGCAGGGTCCTGCGGCTCTCCTGGCCCCGGCACAGCCGGACGCGCCTGCTGCTGAGCGGCCACCGGGCTAACGTTGTCTCCTTTCTCTCTCTCTACAGCATTGTCCCAGATATAGCCGTTGGTACAAAGGTAGGCACTTCTCACTTTGCTTCTCCGTGACGCTCCTCTGACCTTGTGCCGACCCCAGGGGCCACCCACCAGCGCTGCTGCGTTGGCTGGAGAGCGCCTTGCCGATCCGAAGGGGCACCTTTCTATTCCTAAGGGGCACACTACCCTTGGTCTGGAATCTGGAGTTGGGTGGGAGGGTTCCAGCCCCGGCTCCACTGCCCCGTGCGTTTTGGGGGCCTGGGTTTGCTGGCCGCCCCTCAGGTCTGGAATCTGAGCCACTCTTCAGTTCTTGCTCTCAGGAGTGAGGGCTCTTCGTGCCTCAGACCTGCGTTTGGAACCTCCCCTGTCCCTGGAGGCCGGAAGAGCGTTGTGAAGGGGGAACCTCGTGTTGTGGCTGCCAGAGAGACTCTTGGTTTTGATCAGAAAAGAGCCACTTGGCTGTGGAGGGACCTGGGCAGACCCCCGTGTGTGTGAGTGGCTGGAGTGGGCATTTACTGGTTGCTTTTGACATGAAGCTGGTTTCTTTTTTGAGATGGGGTCTTGTTTTGTCACCAGGCAGGAGTGCAGTGGTGCGATCTTGGCTCACTGCAACCTCCACCTCCTGGGTTCAAGCGATTCTCCTGCCTCTGCCTCCTGAGTAGCCGGAATTACAGGTGCCCACCACCATGTCCGGCTAATTTTTGTGTGTGTGTATATATGTTTTTTAACAAACACGGAGTTTCACCCTTGTTGGCCAGGCTGGTCTGGAACTCCTGACCTCAGGTGATCCACTGCCCTCAGCCTCCCAAAGTGCTGGGATTACAGTTGTGAGCCACCAGGCCCTGCTGACATTAAGTGTCTTTTGATGGCATCTGGTCAGAACAACAGTAAACTGTCAAAGATGGCGTTTGGGGCAAGAGAAGAATGAATGTGCCAGATCTCACGTGTGTGTGAATCTTGCAGCCAGGGCTGGAAGGCAGGGGCACTGCTTCCCCGTGGAGGGTGAGGCCAGGGCTAAGGGTGTGAGGAAAGGGGGTGAGAACATGGAGTGTAAGGTCCTGGGAAGGCCAGCAATTCCGAGGGAGCTGTGGTCCTCGCTTGCTGGGGTGGGTGGTTAATGATTGTGCTGGTCATTGTGGGTTGAGGGGCTCTGACTTCAGGACTTGTCCCCTGAGGGCCTCCTGCAGGGTGAGCCCACAGCGGTGGGGCCTGAGCCCTCTGGTTTCTGGTCAGTCAGCGGTGGGGCCTGGGCCAGGTTTCGGTTTTTCCCAAGTGGACTGCTGTCTTTATAGGCGGCCTGCCCCGATCTTCCTGGAGATAAAACCTGTTTGTTCAGTGTGGGAGGAGGGAGAGGGACTTTCATCTGAAGCATTTGCAGCAATCCCTAGATGTGTCTGGCTTGCAGGCAGTCCTCTTTTCCTTGCTTCTGTGAGGCTGCGTTCCAGCTGGAGTGGCCCTCAGCTTCCGTCAGGTGGTCCTGCGGCCCTTCTCTGCAGTTCCTAGGGGGCTCGATGGCTGGGACGCGGAGGCTAAGCCAGGACAGGATGGAAGCCCGCGGGCTGTGGTGCAGGGAGGGATTTTGCCAAGGGGCGGTGTCAGGGCCCCTGCTGGGTGCAGGCCCTGGTAGGAGGATGGGGTGGTACCCTGACCCGGGTGATCGCCCTCCTGCACCAGGGAACCCTCAGCTGACCTGGGCCCACACCTGGCCACGCTGTCCTTTAGCCCCGGACAGAGCACCTCCTGTTCAGTGTGGGGTTGAAGACGCCTCGGACCTGTGCCGCAGGGTCCCAGCTGCAGACTGGGAGGGCTTGGGGCGTTTCCTGTCAGTCCGTGTGCTTCAGGACAGGTCCCTTGAAGGGACCCTCCTGGGGTGTCTGGCAGCTGCTGTGAAGGAAGTGGAGGCGCTCAGCCCAGCTTGGGTCTCCTGGTTGCTGCCCTGTGGAGCCTCAGAGCCTCCAGGTGTCCCTTTCGTTCTACTGGGGCGC
The DNA here is from genome assembly GCF_047675955.1 of Chlorocebus sabaeus. Lineage (NCBI taxonomy): Eukaryota > Metazoa > Chordata > Mammalia > Primates > Cercopithecidae > Chlorocebus > Chlorocebus sabaeus. The sequence continues at coordinate 61,890,797 of NC_132909.1, read as the reverse complement.
TGCTGAGCTGAGCCAAGCCAGCCTGTGCCGCCCGGGCAGGCGTGGAGTTTGCTGCCACAGACGGTTGTGGGCATGCCAGGCCACTTGCCCATGGGAATGAGATTAGGGCTTCAGGCAGGCGGCCAAGAAGACTGCTCAGAGGAAACGGCCCCGCCCACCACTCCAGTCAAAGACAGGGTCCAAGATGCCCTTTTTAAGGTTTGTGCAGCTAGCACATGGGAGCCGCATGGGCGCCTGGCCGCTGTCCAGCTCGGGGGAGGACCAGCCCTGGTGTCCTAGATGGTCGGCTTCTGGGCTCCCCCAGCCTCTGGGCTGGAGGGGAGAGGAGACAGGAAACGACTTCCTGTGGGGGGCGGGGGGCGGAGGCTGGAGGCTCTGTGTCTCTGCGGCTCAGGTGCTCCTTGCCTCACATCCTCCTGTCCTGGCACTCCTGTGTTTTCTGATCCCGTGGTTTCCACCTGAGGCTGCTGACTGTTTGCCCTGGGGCTGTGCAGCCCCACCCTGTGCTCACAGAGGGCCCTGGACTCTGGAAGTAAAAAGAGGACCCGAGGGTCTGTTTTCAGCATTTGACTTCATTTGCGTTCGGCGGGAACCTCAGCCGCCCTGACGGTGGACCCTTCTGTTCATTCTTTGATCCTAAAGTCTTGGGGACTGACAGGTGGCATTTGGGTGGGCGCCGGGCCTGTGGAGCCTGAGCGATTCCTGGTTCTAGCCCTGGTGGCTTCTCGACTGCTTGTTTGGTGACGCCCTGGGTGCTTACGGGGTTGGCCTGGGGGCTCGAGGCTGCAGTTAGAGGTCTCAGTGGCAGCGGCAGTCCCTGTTCCCTGTCCTGGAGCAGGTGCTGGAGTCTCATGTGAGGAGGCTTTGGAGGCCGGCCTGCCTTCCTGCCTTCCCTCCTTCCTTCCTGGAAGCTCTATAGCCAGGGCCAGCAGAGGGCCCCGGCTGAGGTCAGGGCAGGAGTGGAGCTGAATGTGTGTGGAGGGGGGCGGCCTTAAGGGAAGACCATCCAAGCGCAGGCTCAGGGAGGCCAGTGCTGGTGGGGTCTCTTTGACCAGGCATGGGGGCGCATGGAGCTGGGGGCTGAGTGGGGACAGGGCGTGACATCCACTGGTTCCTTCTGATGCGATGGCCTTGGGCCCCTCAGTAGGTGGGGCAGGCTCTTGGCCTCACTCCTGATATGGGAGATGGAGGAGGCTCCTTCTTTGTTCCCTGGGATGGCTCTGTCCTGGGGGCTTGGGCGCTTCCCTGGGGGCCTGCAGAGTCCGGCTTTGCAGACCAAGCGCCTGTGCTCCAAGGTCCTCAGACCCGAGCTTTGTTTTTTGTGTAACTAAGGGCCGTAACCAACGTCTCCTCCAATTTCACTCTTTGAATAAACGTGTGTCTTCAATCCTTGCGTGGGGGGGGCCGTCTGCCGTTCTGAGCCTAGGATCAGTGTAGTGTAATTCTTCCTAGAAGTTGACTCAGTTACATAGAAATAACGAGTGAATGGATTGTTTCTGGAGAGAAAATGGACAGGTAGAAATGATGGGGCTGCTGTAGAGCTCCCCTGGCCCCAGTCACGGCCGCAGTAGCACCAGATCACTGTGCAGGGAGGCTATGTCTCTGGTGCTGTCTCGAGTGTGCGGAGACGGAGGTCGGGTTTCCCTTACGGGGCTGGAAAACAGAAGAGGAGGGGCTTCCGCGAGAGCGAGCGAGGCGGTGCTAGAGTTTGGTTCTCCTGCGAGGCCACCAGAAGTGAGGTCAGCTGCCTGGGCCCTGCCGTGTGCTGCTGGGGAGGCTGGCTCCATGGAGCGGGCCCCCTGCCCTGCTGGCTGGTGGCTGAGGCCCAGGCCTGCGCCCAGGGCGGCCGGCAGCACAGTGAGGCCGCGTCCACATCAGAGTTGGCTGTGGAGATAGTATACGCGGTGCCCTCCGTCGCTGAGACCTCCCAGCGCCACACTGGCTGAGTACCCCAGGGCTTCCAGAGTTTGGAAAAAGGAACAGTTGTGGAACTGTGGGGTGCTGCGCGTCCATGGGCTGGGGGTGTTTCTGGAGACAGGCCTGGGTCTGTGCTCGGGCTGCCCTGCTTTGGAAGTGTGGGTGTGGGTGTGGGTTGGGGGTTTGGGACCCCAGGCAGCCCGAGTGGGAGCGGGGCGGCCGGTGGGGAAGGGAGGCTCTGGCCTGGCGGGAAGTGCAGCTCAGCGTTGTCCCTTCTCTTGCAGCGGGGATCTGACGAGCTTTTCTCTACTTGTGTCACTAACGGACCGTTTATCATGAGCAGCAGCAACTCGGCAGGTAAGGCCGGGACTTAGCCCAGGGCAAGGCCTGTGGCTGTCTTTCCCTGGAACAACCCTGGGACTGTCCCTTTCATCTCAAACGGCAGGGCCCATGGTCCACGCTGCAGGTCCAGGTCCCAGTTCTTGCTACAGAGAATTCCTGGGGAGGTGCTGGATGGGTGGTCCAGGCCGGCACTTGGACCTGTGGGCGGGTTGTCAGCAGCTGTCAGAAGCAGGGGTCCCGACCGTGCAGGCCTTGGCCTCGTGCTGCTGATTCATGTGCACCCTCCTGGGGCTCAGGGCTGGCCTCGTGCTGCTGGTTCACGTGCACCCTCCTGGGGCTCAGGGCTGGTCTCCGTAGCAGGCAGGGCTCTAGGAGGAGAGCAGGGACCCGGCCCTGTGGGCTTCTACGTGGTGATGCCTGCGTCTCACGGCACCCCCTTTTCAGCAAACGGAAATGACAGCAAAAAGTTCAAAGGTGACAGCAGAAGTGCCGGCGTCCCCTCCAGAGTGATCCATATCCGGAAGCTCCCCATCGACGTCACAGAAGGAGAGGTCATCTCCCTGGGGCTGCCCTTCGGGAAGGTCACCAACCTCCTGATGCTGAAGGGGAAAAACCAGGTATCTGAGCCGCGCTTCTCGGGGCGTTGGCACCGCGCAGGTGGGGAGGAGGAGGGCCCGGCACTCACTGCCTCCCCCACAGGCCTTCATCGAGATGAACACGGAGGAGGCTGCCAACACCATGGTGAACTACTACACCTCGGTGACGCCCGTGCTGCGCGGCCAGCCCATCTACATCCAGTTCTCCAACCACAAGGAGCTGAAGACCGACAGCTCTCCCAACCAGGCGGTGCGTGGCCCTGCAGCGGACCCCAGCAGCCCAGGGACCTCGGGGGTGGGCCTGGCCTCGGGCCGGGGACTCATGGCAATGCCTCCCACAGCGGGCCCAGGCGGCCCTGCAGGCTGTGAACTCGGTCCAGTCGGGGAACCTGGCCTTGGCTGCCTCGGCAGCGGCCGTGGACGCAGGAATGGCGATGGCTGGGCAGAGCCCTGTGCTCAGGATCATCGTGGAGAACCTTTTCTACCCGGTGACCCTGGATGTGCTGCACCAGGTGAGGTGGTCCCATCACCGCCAGGGCCGCACAGGCTCCGTCAGGCTGCTGTTGCTGTGGGCGCAGGCCCACGGGAGGGGTCTGGCAGGGCTGGTGGGCGCCGGGCAGGAGCTCATGCTGTGCCTGGGATCTGCAGATTTTTTCCAAGTTCGGCACAGTGTTGAAGATCATCACCTTCACCAAGAACAACCAGTTCCAGGCCCTGCTGCAGTACGCGGACCCTGTGAGCGCCCAGCACGCCAAGCTGGTGAGTGGGGCTCCCAGGATGGCACCTGCCCTGGCCCTGGCCTGGCCGCATCTCATGCTGCCTCTCCCCTCAGTCGCTGGACGGGCAGAACATCTACAATGCCTGCTGCACGCTGCGCATCGACTTTTCCAAGCTCACCAGCCTCAACGTCAAGTACAACAATGACAAGAGCCGCGACTACACGCGCCCGGACCTGCCCTCTGGGGACAGCCAGCCCTCCCTGGACCAGACCATGGCCGCGGCCTTCGGTAAGAGGCTGCCCGACGTGGCGCCAGTGTGCAGAGTGGTCTGTGAGGGCCGCTCAGTCCGGAACCCCAGCGGCACGGGTCCGGCCCTGCACCAGGGTGATGCGCCTGCTGCTCTCTGCACGGCCAGCACAGCACAGTCCGGTGCCCCCCACGTCGGGACCACGGCCCCCCTAGAGCAGCGGATCTGCCCGCGAAGGCTCTGCTGGGGCCGCCCGCCAGCCGGGTTGGGGCCCATCCCACAGCACAGCGCCCGCTCGCGGTGGAGGTTGTGGGTGCGATGATTAGTGTCTCATTTATTTCTAGGTGCACCTGGTATAATCTCAGCCTCTCCGTATGCAGGAGCTGGTTTCCCTCCCACCTTTGCCATTCCTCAAGCTGCAGGTATTCAAACGCTTGGTCTTGGTTCCCCGGCGACTGCATGCCCACACCACCTTCCCAGGCAGCTCCGCATCCACGGCGGCAGCCTGGGCGGACTGGGCACTCGAGTGCCAGGTCAGGGGCCCTTCCCGGGAGAGGGGACGCCACGTCCACAGAGCAGGCTTGGCCAGGGCAGTGGTAGGACAGGGCAGTGAGGCGCACGTGTGGATGGCGCCAGCCAGAAGCCGCTAACCGCACAGTCTTTGTGGTCTGGTTCCCTTCAAGCACCTCCGGGCGAGCGCGAGGACCGCCAGTGGTTGGAGGGATGTGTCCCTAGTAGTTGAATTTGAGTGGCCGGGTAAGCGCGTGGCCCGAGGCTGAGGAGCATGACCGGCGGCGGGACGTGTGTGCGTGGCCGTCCTCCTGCTTCCCTTCTGGGACCGGGACCGGGCCGCCGAGTGCTGGCCGTGGACGGAGCAGCGCGTGCCGCCCCGCGGCCGCCTTGTCTGCATGGAGGCATGGGCACGCATGCGCGGTGGTCCCGGGACAGGCCCTGCTTGCCGAGGGCCCCGTGTCTGTGCTGGCGGAGCCGGAGCTTTTCTGTGCTGTGGGCGCATGCAGATGAGTCCAAGCCCCGCACGGCCCGTGCTGTGAGGAGAGGCGGGCGCTGGTGCAGGAGCCAGCGGGTGGCTGTGCGGGGGTCGGGCGACCCCACAGGCACCCGGGGTAGGGCCAGAGCCAGGGCCGCCTCCCGCGCGGCTCCTCGGTGCATGAGGACGGGGAGCGTCGGCCTCTCCCACTCTGCGGTGGACTGGGGGTGCCGCTGCTCATCTTACCTCCTACCTTTCCAGGCCTTTCCGTTCCCAACGTCCACGGAGCCCTGGCCCCACTGGCTATCCCCTCGGCGGCGGCGGCAGCTGCAGCGGCAGGCCGGATCGCCATCCCGGGCCTGGCGGGGGCAGGAAATTCTGTATTGCTGGTCAGCAACCTCAACCCAGAGGTACGTGGGCTTCGCCGCGCCGTTCCACCCGGAAAAGCGAGCAGGGGATGTTGTGCTCGGTCTTGGGTCCCGGAGCGGCGCCACCCCTCGCTGTCTGCGCCTCTGCCCCGGCAGCTCCTCTGCTGCAGCGCTGAGACCCTCCTCTCCCAAGATGGCTTGAGTTTTCCTGTTTTCCTGAATTCACATCTTGGTTTGCGTTTTCACTTCCATGATATGCAGAATGAATTGTTTTTTGTTACCCAAAGGCAATGTAAAAATTACTCGGAACTGAGCAGGGCGTGCAGTTCAGAGCCGCAGCAGGCGCCCTGCTGGTCCCCGGGACACAGGGTTAGTGCGGCAGGGTGTGGGCGGCCCCTGTGGCACCAGAGCCTGTCACTTACTTAGCTGGTGGATCTGTTATTTCTCAGAATGGTTAAATCCCCCTCGGGGAGAGCTTGGGTAAAACTGGAGGCTCAAAATATGGAACTTGATGGATGGGATCCCCTGGAATCAGGATTTCAGGCTGTTCTGTTACTCGGCAACTCCTGTGATATCCTCAAGGTGGTGCCCACCCCGGCCCTCCCTCGCGGGCCACAGGGCGCACTCCCTGCCTCTGCCTCTTACCACAAGCCCGGTGCTGTCCCTCCAGCTCCTGAGCCAGGGGACCCACGGCGAGGCCGTGCTCTAACAGACTCAATCTCCCTTCACGCCTGTGTTATCGTCCTTAGAGACTGACTTGTGCCACAGCCGTGGGAGACAGCGCTGCTGCGGGGTGTGGCTGAGGCGGCGGGAGCGGAGCTGCACCCGCGCTCCGGGGGGCATGGTGGGCATCAGCCTCTGGGCGCCCTCCAGCAGTGCTGTCTCCGCCGGCATGTGAGTGAAGGTGCTTTTCTCACTGTGTGCCCCTCGGTAAACCTGTAACTGGAATGTGTGTGGAGTGTGACTGATAGAACACTACCTGATTTTCTTATGTATTTACTGACCTGTGTTTTTTTGCTACTTTTTTTCTTTTCTCCCCTTCCCCTTTCCCAATTTTTTTTCTTGCCCTGATCCGGAATTTCTTTGCCAACTGACTGCACGGTACTTCTGCTTCCTGTTGTTGCTTGAAACAAAACAAAAACATAAACAAATAAAAAACAAATTCCCCCTCAAACCCTGCTCTCCGGAAACCAACCTGCCCTTGAATATTAACATCCTGACAACTTCATCATCCATCAACCACCGCACGCCTGCGGGGCTGTCTTCCTCGCGTGGACGATTGGCAACTCGCCCCCCTTGACCTCTCCCTCTCCCCTGTCCCTCCGCTGCCTTGCTCTGCTGTCTCTAAAGAGAGTCACACCCCAAAGCCTCTTTATTCTTTTCGGTATGTTATCATTCACACTTTTATTACCTTGTTTTCATTTAATTGAGATGATTTTGATGCCCTGAGACGTATTATGAGTTTGCGGTTTGGCACTCTGATGCTCCGTGGCATCGGCCTCGTTTTATGGTTTGCTTTCGGTTTGCCTATTTTATTTGGTCCCGTAGATACGTACGCATGGTTTATCGCCCTGCATGCTTTTCAGAGTTAGACCTGTCGGTGGCATATGCCACCGTGGCCACCTGCTGGCAGCTTACCTGTCCTGGATGCTATGACTTTGCTGAACGGAGCTGCTCCTGTTAGCGCGCCCTGTGGCTGCGAGACGCAGCTCCGCAGTGGCCGATTAAGCAAACCCGGCCGGGCTGAGCCGGGCCTTGTCGGGGGTGGATGCGGGGTTGGGGCTGACGGGGAGATGGGCGGGGCGGGCGGCAGGCGACTCAGGCCCTGTCCCTGGGCTTTTGAAGGCGTCTATGGCGACGTGCAGCGCGTGAAGATCCTGTTCAATAAGAAGGAGAACGCCCTGGTGCAGATGGCGGACGGCAACCAGGCCCAGCTGGGTAAGAGGCCAGGCTGGGCCGGCCCTGGGGGCGGTGGGGGCAGGAGCTGCCTTCCCTCTCGGGTGCCTGGTCACATGGGTGCTGCTGTCCCCAGCCATGAGCCACCTGAATGGGCACAAGCTGCACGGGAAACCCATCCGCATCACGCTCTCGAAGCACCAGAACGTGCAGCTGCCCCGCGAGGGCCAGGAGGACCAGGGCCTGACCAAGGACTATGGCAACTCACCCCTGCACCGCTTCAAGAAGCCGGGCTCCAAGAACTTCCAGAATATATTCCCGCCCTCAGCCACGCTGCACCTCTCCAACATCCCGTGAGTGCTGGCGGGGGGCGGGCACGGGGCCGGGCCAGGGCTCTGCGTGGCTGTCCTGCCGCGTCGTCCTGTGAACTTCTGCCATTTCCAGAGTGCCGGTCGGACACTGAAGTATGGCAAGGCCTGAAGCTTGAGCCAGGGCATGCTTGAGGGGGGATCGTTGGACTTGGAAGGGTTTGGTTTTTTGGCTTGGGGGATGCTCTGCTGTGAGAATGTAGAACGCACACGTTTATTTATTTATATTTTTTGAGACGGAGTCGTGCTCTGTGGTCCTGGCTGGAGTACAGTGGAAGGATCTCGGTTCACTGCATCCTCTGCCTCTTGGGTTCAAAGCGATTGTCCTGCCTCAGCCTCCCGAGTAGCTGGGACTACAGGCGCCCGCCACCACGCCTGGCTAGTTTTTTGTATTTTTTTAGTAGAGACGGGGTTTCTCCGTGTTAGCCAGGATGGTCTCGATCTCCTGACCTCGTGATCCACCTCCCTCGGCTTCCCAAAGTGCTGGGATTACAGGCGGGAGCCACCGCCCCCAGCCTAAAAGCACACCTTTATAATCCCAGTGCTATGTGGGGCCAGGCAGGGGATCTTCTTTTTTTTTTTTTTTTTTTTTTTGAGACAGAGTCTCGCTCTGTCGCCCAGGCTGGAGTTCAGTGGCGCAATCTCAGCTCACTGCAAGCTCCGCCTCCCGGGTTCACGCCATTCTCCTGCCTCAGCCTCCCGAGTAGCTGGGACTACAGGCGCCCGCCATCTTGCCCGGCTAGTTTTTTTGTATTTTTTTAGTACAGACGGGGTTTCACCATGGTCTCGATCTCCTGACCTTGTGATCTGTCCGCCTCGGCCTCCCAAAGTGCTGGGATTACAGGCTTGAGCCACCGCACCCGGCCGGCAGCGGATCTTCTTGAACCCAAGACCAGCCTGAGCAATAAAATGAGATTCCCGTCTCTACCAGAAAAATTGGTTAAAATTAGCCAAGAGTGGTGGTGTGCACCTCAGGGCACAGCTCCTTGGGATTTGGAGGCTGAGTTGGGAGGTTCACTTTGAGCTCAGAGGTTTGAGGTTGCAGTGAGCTGTGATTGCCACCCTCCAGGCTGGGTAACACAGTGAGACCCTGTTTAAAAAAAATACATAATGCAAATATTTGGAAATGCAGGTACATCTGGCCCCAAGTATGTCAACCTATAGAAAGCCCTTTGATATTTAACACATTACTTGTGAAATGTTTATAAGGGGCCTGGCAGAGTGGCTCACGCCTGTGATTCCAGCACTTTAGGAGGCTGAGGTGGGCAGATCGCCTGAGGTCAGGAGTTCAAGACCAGCCTGGCCAACCTGGTGAAACCCCATCTTTACTAAAAATTAAAAAATGGCCGGGCGCGGTGGCTCAAGCCTGTAATCCCAGCACTTTGGGAGGCCGAGACGGGCGGATCACGAGGTCAGGAGATCGAGACCATCCTGGCTAGCACGGAGAAACCCCGTCTCTACTAAAAAAATACAAAAAACTGGGCGTGGTGGTGGGCGCCTGTAGTCCCAGCTACTCGGGAGGCTGAGGCAGGAGAATGGTGGGAACCCGGGAGGCGGAGCTTGCAGTGAGCTGAGATTGGACCACTGCACTCCAGCCTGGGAGACAGAGCGAGTCTCCGTCTAAAAAAAAAAAAAAAAGGCCGGGCGCGGTGGCTCACGCCTGTAATCCCAGCACTTTGGGAGGCCGAGGCGGGCGGATCACAAGGTCAGGAGATCGAGACCATGGTGAAACCCCGTCTCTACAAAAAAAAAACAGAAAAAATTGGCCGGGCGCGGTGGCGGGCGCCTGTAGTCCCAGCTACTCGGGAGGCTGAGGCAGGAGAATGGCGTGAACCCGGGAGGCGGAGCTTGCAGTGAGCCGAGATTGCGCCACTGTACTCCAGCCTGGGCGACAGAGCGAGACTCCGTCTCAAAAAAAAAAAAAAAAAAGCCTGGCATGGTGCTGTGCACTTGTAATCCCAGCTACTTGGGAGGCTCAGGCAGGAGAATCACTTGAACCTGGGAGGCGGATGTAAGCCAAGATCGCACCACTGCACTCCAGCCTGGGTGACAAAGCAAGACTCTGTCTCAAAACAAAAAAAGGGGGGAGGAGCGTGGTACTCTGCTTCTGCAAACCTGTGGATGCCTGGTTTCATTAGAAGCTGCTTCAGACCATTGTGGGCATGATTCAGTGTCCCATTTCTGGGCTCCTTAAAGGCCCTACACCTTCCCTGGCCACTCAGAAAACTAGTGTGGGGAGAGCCTCGCTGATCTCATTAGATGTCCCCCTTCCCGGCCCCAGGCCAACACCTTTCTCCTCCCACAGACCCTCCGTCTCCGAAGAGGATCTCAAGGTTCTGTTCTCCAGCAATGGGGGCGTCGTCAAAGGATTCAAGTTCTTCCAGTGAGTATGAGGCGGACGGTGCCTGGCTCTCCCCGGGCTACCCTGTGGCCGGCCCTGACCCTATGTCTTGCAGGAAGGACCGCAAGATGGCACTGATCCAGATGGGCTCTGTGGAGGAGGCGGTCCAGGCCCTCATTGACCTGCACAACCATGACCTCGGGGAGAACCACCACCTGCGGGTCTCCTTCTCCAAGTCCACCATCTAGGGGCACAGGCCCCCTTGGCCGGGCCCGCTGGCGACAACTTCCATCATTCCAGAAAAAAGCCACTTTAAAAAGCAGCTGAAGTGACCTTAACAGACCAGAGATTTTATTTTTTTAAAGAGAAATCAGTTTACCTGTTTTTAAAAAAATTAAATCTAGTTCACCTTGCTAACCCTGCGGTGACGGGGACAGCTCAGGCTCTTGGTGACTGTGGCAGCGGGAGTTCCCAGCCCTCCACACCCGGGGCCAGACCCTCGGGCTGTGCCTTGGTGGGGCCTGCAGGTGGGTGCCCTGACCACAACTCGGCTTCCTTGTGCCTTAAAATCCCTGCCTTCCTGCAGCCACCCCCCCCCCCCCGGGGTGTCCTGGGGACCCAAGGGGCAGGGCTCACACCAGAGAAAGGCAGGGGGCCTGGCCGGCTCCTGCAGTCCTGCAGGATCATGTACCTGGGGCTCGCCGGCCAGTGGCTGCGACTCCCCAACCCCAGCCCTCTAATCAAGTCATGTGATTTCCCCACCCTGCCCCCAGGGCCTTCCCTGCAGCCCCCAGGCGGGCTCCCCACTGCTCCAGCTGCGGAGCTGGTCGTCATAATCTCTGTATTATATACTTTGCAGTTGCAGACGTCTGTGCCTAGCAATATTTCCAGTTGACCAAATATTCTAATCTTTTTTTCATTTATATGCAAAAGAAATAGTTTTAAGTAACTTTTTATAGTAAGATGATACAATGGTATGAGTGTAATCTAAACTTCCTTGTGGTATTACCTTGTATGCTGTTACTTTTATTTTATTCCTTGTAATTAAGTCACAGGCAGGACCCAGTTTCCAGAGAGCAGGCGGGGCCGCCCAGCGGGTCAGGCACAGGGAGCCCCGGTCCGATCTTAGACCCCTGAGCTTCAGGGAAGGGGCGGGCGCGTCGCCGCCTCTGGCATCGCCTCCGGTTGCCTTACACCACACCTTCACCTGCAGTCGCCTAGGAAACTTGCTTTCAAACTTCTTCAGGGTTTTTTCCTTCAAATTTTGGACCAAAGTCTCATTTCTGTGTTGTGCTTGCCTCTGATGCTGGGACCCGGCAGGCGGCCGCTCCTGTCCTCACTGTGCTGTCTCCCGCCCCCGCGTCCTGTCCCGGGGGCTCTCCTAGGATCCCCTTTCCATGAAGAGTGTAACAAGGGTGTAAATATTTATAATTTTTTATACCTGTTGTGAGACCCGAGGGCGGCGGCGCGGTTTTTTATGGTGACACAGATGTATATTTTGCTAACAGCAATTCCAGGCTCAGTATTGACCGTGGAGCCACAGGGACCCCACGCACATTCCGTTGCCTTACCTGATGGCTTGTGACGCGGAGAACCGATTAAAACCGTTTGATAAACTCCTCCCTTGTCTAGGCCTGTGTTCGCTGTGGACGCTGTAGAGGCAGGTTGGCCGGTCTGTACCTGGACTTTGAATAAATCTTCTGTATCCTCGCTCCGTCCGCCTTCATTGCAGTTTCCTCTTTCTGTGCTTTGGGCGGTCCCGGCTCGTACCCGGGTTTCCGCGGAAGTGCCAGGTGGGGCCGCGGGCGGGGTGGGCCCGGCGCTGAGGGAGGGTCCCCGCGTGCGTGGGGCATGCGGGCCAGAGCGAATGACCAAGAGCCTGAGCCGGGTTTCCGCCGCTTTATTGAGCACCCCCGTCCCCCGCCCGCCCGCCCGCCCCCGGCCCCGCCGCGCTAGTCGGGGAAGCGGCGCGCCTGCATTTTGCGGAAGTAGCTCTCGGCCTCGGCCTCCGCCTCGCGCTCCGCCAGCCCCAGGCCGCCCGCGTGGCGCCGCAGCGTGGACTCCCGGCTGCCCGGGCCCAGTGCCCCGTCGGCCGCGCCCAGCGGGGGCAGCCCCTCGCCCGTGGCCAGGTTGACGGTGGCCACGGCCCCGAACCGCGGCTCCTCCTGGTCCACGTCGCTGACCGACGAGCCGGGGGACACGCCCGGGGGCTTGGCCCCGCCGCGGAAGCCGCGCGCCAGATCCCCCAGCTCGTAGCCGCCGTCGGCCTCCGCCTTGGCCCCGCCGCCCGCCGCCTTCCACTCCCAGGGCGCGCCGCCGGCCGACAGGTGCACCACGGGGTGGTGCGGCGCGTGCGCGTCGATGGTCACGATGCTGGCGGAGTCGCGGTCCGACGGCGACCGGTACTGCGAGGAGTCGGAGCTGGCGCTGGACGACGACGCCGTCTCGGCCGCCTTGGGGCCCGGCGCGCCCGGGGCCTTGGACATGGCGATGACCTGCAGCAGCCGCGGAGGGTTGGCCACGGCCGCCCCGCTCTTCTCGGCCATCATGAGCCACTTGGCGCGCACCCCGGCGCTGCTTTTGGGGGACAGGCCGGCCCCCGCCTGCGCGCCCTCCTCGGGGATGTGCACCAGCGGCGGCGGCCCCGCGCGCGGCGGGAGGATGACCCGAGGCCCCAGCCCCGGCCGCGCCTGCACGGTGGGGTAGAGCGAGGGCGGGGCCGGGCCCTCCTCGTCCTCTTCCTCCTCCTCTTCCTCCTCTTCCTCCTCCTCCTCTTCTTCCTCCTCCTCCGCCATGGGCTCGGCTGGTGCGCGCAGGTGCCCGGGGCTGGCGTCGTCGGGCAGCCCCAGGCCGCGGCCCTCCAAGCTTTTCTGCTTCCACTCGCTGATGAGCTGCTTGGAGCGCGAGGCGTCCAGTGGCACGTGGATGGTCATGTGGCGGCGCGCGGGGTCGTCCAGCGAAGGCGCGCTGGCCCTGGGCAGCGTGTGGCTGAAGGTCACCATGTTCTCCTTGGCCATGGGGCTGCGCGGGGCCAGCAGGTCCACGTCCACGCTGGCGCGCTTCAGGCTGCCCAGTGAGGTCTTCTCGCGGGCCACGGGCCGGGGCGCGCCCTCCAGCCGTCCCGGGGGCCCCAGCTCGTCGGTGCTCACCGACTTGTTCTGCTGATAAACCGAGTCGTGGCCCCGCTGGGTCAGGGCCCGCAGCGCGTCCTTGGCGGGGGCCGGGGCCGCGGGCTTCTCTGTAGGTGGGGCCTGGAAGTTGCCCACGGCGTGGCAGGCCTGGCGGGGAGAGGGGTCTGGGGGTGAGGCCTGGGGCTCAGATGGCTCCTCCCCTCTAATCGTTGGATTTGCCGTGGGGGGCTTTGGGCCAGGGGAGGAGGGGTGGCAAGCCCTTGTCCAGTGGGACCAGTTCCCACCTCAAGGTCGCTGACCCGGCACATCTGGCAGGTCTGAGCCCACGGGATTCTGACTCCAGCATTCCAAGGGTGAGACACTTCAGCACCAGTGCCTTCCCCCTAAGACCCCCTGGGCACCCATGCCTCCCCCCTCAGACCACCAGCCTCTCTCCTCAGACCCTCTGGGCCAGCCTTCCCCCTCAGAACCCCTGGGCACCCATGCCTCCCCACTCAGGCCACCAGCCTCCCCCATCAGACCCCCTGAGCCTGCCTCCCCCCTCAGAACCCCTGGGCCAGCCTCCCCACTCAGTCCCCGTGGGCACCCATGCCAACCCCCCTCAGAACCTGCCGCTCACCAAGTAGGCAGCGATGCCTGCCCCGATGAGGAAGCCGGCATACACGTCCACCGGGTGGCTGCGGTACTGCGTGATCTGCGTGAGCCCGCACACACCCGCGGCGATGGCAAAGGCGAAGACCAGGATGGGTTTCAGCAGCTTGGTGGTGTCCGAGATGACGGAGTTGAAGTACATCTGGGGGCATGGGGGATGGGGTCAAGGAGGGCTTCCCGCGGGCCAGCAAGAGGCCCTGAGCAGGGCAGAGGGGGGCTGGACTCACCGACACGTAGACCGCGGCGAAGGCCGACAGTGTGGCGTGCTGCGACGGGAAGGTCTTCCTGTAAGAGGCGTCCAGCGTGAGCCCCACCCACCTGGGGACCCCAGCTCCAGTGGCCTCGCTGTGCCTCTTTCCCCACATGTTCACGGGGGTGGAAGGGACACGGGGGTGGAAGAAGGCTCCCAGCCAGGGCAGTTGGGGGTCCGGCTCACCGTGCAGACAGGATGGCGTGGGTGTCGTGCCCGGAGCAGATGTCCTGCGTGATGTAGGGGTTGACCTCGCAGGACGTGCCCAGGAGCGTGTAGTTAGGCTTACAGACGGTGAGGAAGAAGGGAGTGTGGTAACCCGTGGCCAGCTGGATCACGTCCGTCACCAGGGCTGTGGCACACAGGCCAAACACGTGGACACCTGCGGGGCGGAAGGCTCGGCCAGGCGGGGAGCTGGGGACCCGGGACAGCCCCAGCCCTGCACGTGGACTCGGCTCAGGGTTGGGGCGCGGCCGGCAACTCACCCACAAACCGCACGGTTCGCCGCAGGAAGGAGTTGAAGTTGCAGCCACCGGCATTGATGCTGCCCTCGGCCCCGGTGGGCCCCCCAGCGCGGCCCCACAGCCGGGACTGCAGACAGTACAACATGCCCTCGGCCACCATGATCTGCCAACAAGGAGGGAGCGCTCAGGCCGCAGTGCCCACAGGGAGAGGGCGCTCAGGCAGGCTCCCAGCCATGGTGCCCATAGGCCGGCCCCTCAGGCGGGCTCCCATCTGCAGTGCCCACAGGCTGGCACAGGCAGGCTCCCATCTGCGGTGCACACAGGCTGGCACAGGCCCCAGTGTGGGTGCTCACCGAGGCAGCAGGGGCCGCGAAGGCCAAGCTGAGTAACATCAGCAGTGGGATGAGCTCCTCGTTGGTCTCCACGTAGGGCATGGAGAGAGTGCGGTCATAGCACTGGAAGCCCACATTGGCCGGCTTGAAGAGGTCGGTCAGCTCCAAGAAGTACAGGGATACGATGGAGGAAGCCACTATGGGCAGCTGTGGGCACAAGGCCGGCCAGGTTCACCCTGCTCTCCCTCATGGAGGCGTCTGTCTAGTCCTCCATGAAGTCAGGGCCATCCACGGTCTCACTCACCCACCCACAGATCCAACTCACTCCCAGCCACTCTTTCCCCCATGAATTATTCATCCATCCACAGATGCTCCATCCATAACTCGACCATCTACACACCACACAGCCCCCCACCCACCCACCCACCCATCCACCCAAACACCTATGCCCCCAACATCCACCCACTCACTCATCACCCACCCATCCACCCACTGGGAACCATCCATCCATACATCTACCCACCCACCCATCATCCATCCCCCATCCTCCACCCACACACCCAACGGTACCTATCCATTTATCCACCCACCCAGCTGTCCATCCATCCATCCATCCATCCATCCATTCATTACGCAGCCACTCATCCATCCATCCATCCATCCACCCATCCATCCATTCATTACCCATCCATCCATCCATCCATCCATCCATCCATCCACATCCACCCACACACCCAACGGTACCCATCCATCTACCCACCCAGCTGTCCATCCATCCATCCATTACCCAGCCATTCATCCATCCATCCATCCATTCATTACCCATCCATCCATCCATCCATCATCCACCCACACACCCAACGGTACCCATCCATTTATCCACCCAGCTGTCCATCCATCCATCCATTACCCAGCCATTCATTCATCCATCCATCCATCCATCCATCCATTACCCAGCCACTCATCCATCCATTACCCAGCCACTCATTCATTCATCCATCCATCCATCCATCCACATCCACCCACACACCCAACGGTACCCATCCATTTATCCACCCAGCTGTCCATCCATCCATTCATTACCCAGCCATTCATTCATCCATCCATCCATCCATCCATCCATCGATTCATTACCCAGCCATTCATCCATCCATCCATCCATCCATCCATCGATCCATCCATCCATCCACATCCACCCACACACCCAACGGTACCCATCCATTTATCCACCCACCCAACAGTCCATACATCCATTCATTACCCAGCCATTCATTCATCCATCCATCCATCCATCCATTCATTACCCAGCCATTCATTCATCCATCCATCCATCCATCCATTCATTACCCAGCCATTCATCAATCCATCCATCCATCCATCCATCCATCCATCCATCCATCCACATCCACCAACACACCCAACGGTACCCATCCATTTATCCACCCACCCAACAGTCCATCCATCCATTCATTACCCAGCCATTCATTCATCCATCCATCCATCCATCCACATCCACCCACACACCCAACAGTACCCATCCATTTATCCACCCAGCAGTCCATCCATCCATTCATTACCCAGCGATTCATTCATCCATCCATCCATCCATCCATTCATTACCCAGCCATTCATCCATCCATCCATCCATCCATCCATCCATCCATCCACATCCACCCACACACCCAACGGTACCCATCCATTTATCCACCCACCCAACAGTCCATCCATCCATTCATTACCCAGCCATTCATTCATCCATCCATCCATTCATTACCCATCCATCCATCCATCCATCCATCCATCCATCCATCCACATCCACCCACACACCCAACGGTACCCATCCATTTATCCACCCAGCTTTCCATCCATCCATTCATTACCCAGCCATTCATTCATCCATCCATCCATCCATCCATCCATCCATCCACATCCACCCACACACCCAACGGTACCCATCCATTTATCCACCCACCCAACAGTCCATCCATCCATTCATTACCCATCCATCCATCCATCCATCCATCCATCCGTCCATCTATCCATCCATCCACATCCACCCACACACCCAACGGTACCCATCCATTTATCCACCCACCCAACAGTCCATCCATCCATTCATTACCCAGCCATGCATTCATCCATCCATCCATCCATCCAATCATTACCCATCCATCAATCCATCCATCCATCCATCCATCCATCCATCCGTCCATCTATCCATCCATCCACATCCACCCACACACCCAACGGTACCCATCCATTTATCCACCCACCCAACAGTCCATCCATCCATTCATTACCCAGCCATGCATTCATCCATCCATCCATCCATCCATCCATCCATCCATTCATTCATTACCCATCCATCCATCCATCCATCCATCCATCCACATCCACCCACACACCCAATGATACCCATCCATTTATCCACCCACCCAACAGTCCATTCATCCATTCATTACCCAGCCATTCATTCATCCATCCATCCATCCATCCATCCATCCATCCACATCCACCGACACACCCAATGGTACCCATCCATTTATCCACCCAGCTGTCCATCCATCCATTCATTACCCAGCCATTCATTCATCCATCCATCCATCCATCCATCCATCCATCCATCCATCCATCCATCCACATCCACCCACACACCCAACGGTACCCATCCATTTATCCACCCAGCTCTCCATCCATCCATTCATTACACAGCCATTCATTCATCCATCCATCCATCCATCCATTCATTACCCAGCCATTCATCCATTCATCCATCCATCCATCCATCCATCCATCCATCCATCCACATCCACCCACACACCCAACGGTACCCATCCATTTATCCACCCACCCAATAGTCCATCCATCCATTCATTACCCAGCCATTCATTCATCCATCCATCCATCCATCCATCCATCCATCCATCCATCCATCCATCCATCCACATCCACCCACACACCCAACGGTACCCATCCAATTATCCACCCAGCTTTCCATCCATCCATTCATTACCCAGCCATTCATTCATCCATCCATCCATCCATCCATTACCCAGCCATCCATCCATCCATCCATCCATCCACATCCACCGACACACCCAATGGTACCCATCCATTTATACACCCAGCTGTCCAGCCATCCATTCATTACCCAGCCATTCATTCAACCATCCATCCATCCATACATTCATTACGCAGCCATTCATCCATCCATCCATCCATCCACATCCACCCACACACCCAACGGTACCCATCCATTTATCCACCCACCCAACAGTCCATCCATCCATTCATTACCCATCCATCCATCCATCCATCCATCCATCCATCCATTACCCAGCCATCCATCCATCCATCCATCCATCCACATCCACCGACACACCCAATGGTACCCATCCATTTATACACCCAGCTGTCCAGCCATCCATTCATTACCCAGCCATTCATTCAACCATCCATCCATCCATACATTCATTACGCAGCCATTCATCCATCCATCCATCCATCCACATCCACCCACACACCCAACGGTACCCATCCATTTATCCACCCACCCAACAGTCCATCCATCCATTCATTACCCATCCATCCATCCATCCATCCATCCATCCATCCATCCATCTATCCATCCATCCACATCCACCCACACACCCAACGGTACCCATCCATTTATCCACCCACCCAACAGTCCATCCATCCATTCATTACCCAGCCATTCATTCATCCATCATTCCATCCATCCATCCATCCATCCATTCATTACCCATCCATCCATCCATCCATCCATCCACATCCACCCACACACCCAATGGTACCCATCCATTTATCCACCCACCCAACAGTCCATTCATCCATTCATTACCCAGCCATTCATTCATCCATCCATTCATTTCCCATCCATCCATCCATCCATCCATCCACATCCACCCACACACCCAACGGTACGCATCCATTTGTCCACCCAGCTTTCCATCCATTCATTCATTACCCAGCCATTCATTCATCCATCCATCCATCCATCCATTACCCAGCCATCCATCCATCCACATCCACCGACACACCCAATGGTACCCATCCATTAATCCACCCAGCTGTCCATCCATCCATTTATTACCGAGCCATTCATTCATCCATCCATCCATCCATCCATCCATCCATCGATCCATCCATCCATCCACATCCACCCACACACCCAACGGTACCATCCATTTATCCACCCACCCAACAGTCCATCCATCCATTCATTACCCAGCCATTCATTCATCCATCCATCCACATCCACCCACACACCCAACGGTACCCATCCATTTATCCACCCACCCAACAGTCCATCAATCCATTCATTAACCAGCCATTCATTCATCCGTCCATCCATCCATCCATCCATTACCCATCCATCCATCCATCCATCCATCCATCCATCCATCCATCCATCTATCCATCCATCCACATCCACCCACACACCCAACGGTACCCATCCATTTATCCACCCACCCAATAGTCCATCCATCCATTCTTTACCCAGCCATTCATTCATCCATCCATCCATCCATCCATCCATCCATCCATCCATTCATTCAGTACCCATCCATCCATCCATCCATCCATCCATCCACATCCACCCACACACCCAATGGTACCCATCCATTTATCCACTCACCCAACAGTCCATTCATCCATTCATTACCCAGCCATTCATTCATCCGCCCATCCATCCATCCATTCATTACCCATCCATCCATCCATCCATCCATCCACATCCATCCACACACCCAACGGTACCCATCCATTTATCCACCGAGCTTACCATCCATCCATTCATTACCCAACCATTCATTCATCCATCCATCCATCCATCCATTACCCAGCCATCCATCCATCAATCCATCCATCCACATCCACCGACACACCCAATGGTACCCATCCATTTATCCACCCAGCTGTCCATCCATCCATTCATTACCCAGCCATTCATTCATCCATCCATCCATCCATCCATCCATCCATCCATCCATCCACATCCACCCACACACCCAACAGTACCCATCCATTTATCCACCCCGCTGTCCATCCATCCATTCATTACCCAGCCATTCATTCATCCATCCATCCATCCATCCATTCATTACCCAGCCATTCATTCATCCATCCATCCATCCATCCATCCATCCATCCATCCATATCCACCCACACACCCAACGGTACCCATCCATTTATCCACCCA